>NC_140188.1:20087732-20554883 GCF_965226575.1 Pagrus pagrus | reverse complement strand
AAAATCCCCAAGCAGCTCCCCAGATAAATCCTGCCGCGTACACAGACGCCTTTGTTGTGTCAGGCTGCCATCGGAGCTGCAGATTTACCATTAAAGGACCCTCATTATTAATCACAACTAATGCTAATTAATTAGGTGTCCGTGTGTGTGTGTGCACAGAGGGACCAGCTCTAAGTTTCAGTTTTGTTGTGCGGTGTTAATTGGTAACTCGGCCCAGGGCCCTTAATGGAGTGTTTTCCATTTGGAGCAGTTGACTAACACAGGGGTGAAAAAACATAGACAATGCTCTCATTAATTAAGACTGCGTAAAGAGCTCTGCTCCTCATTGTGTGTGTCTGTGAGTGTGTGCTTAAACAGTTTGTGCAATGTGAATGGGGAGATTTGTGAAAATGCCTGCGAGTATGGCATGCAGTATCTGCAGCAAAACCCGAGTTTATCCCTAATTTTAAGACTATTTAATGGACTTCCTCAGTGCAGTGATGATAGATTTTCTAGGGGACAAATACTGACATGACAGCAGATTAAAAACTACTATCATTTATCTTTTAAAAATAATGTTAAATGATATTTTACAGTTTTTATTTGTCTTTCATTGAAGATGTAAATATTGAGAGATACATAATGAACAATGGTCCAGAGCTGTGCATATACAGCTACCTTAGGTGATGAGTGTTTGCGGTTTGTATCACTCGGTACCACAGTCGCCCCAGCGGACCCGCGTACCAAAAGACTCCCCAAAAGCGGCGCTAAGGCCTCCATTAAGCACAAAGACAGAGTTAATTAGGAAGCTTATTGCCTCTCCCGAGGGCATGGGGCTCCAAACACTCTCCCATACACCCTGCTGGGGGAATCTCGACACAAACTGATGCACTGTAATTAACAGTGCTTAGGCAAATCAACAGCAGCCATTTTCTGTTTGGCAGTAGCTGTGAGAGCGTTAAAATTAACCAAATGAAAGATAATTACTTTTGTTTTCTTTTGAATTCAGTCATAGTGACTTGTCTCTCCCAGATGTCTACGCCCACATCTCCCTGAGGGTATCCTCATTTTTCAGGCGAATGAATAGATATACAATAACAGCAATCATCCCAGCACAACCCCTCCCATTTATTTTGAAACCGCCAAACAATTCCTACGTTGGTGTAGCAGCAGTGCAGCGTGATACAAACTGTACTTGACTGTTTGAACAATAGAACAAACACATATTCATGGTTTTCCCGGTGTAGACATATAAAGAGAAAGCAAGGGAATGATGAAGAGTCCTCCTTCTGAATTTGGATGTGATGACTAATGGGGGGGATCATGTGTGATTATGTCTGACCTGTAGTACAAGGGTAAGCCCCCCCGTCCCATTTGTCTGTTATCACAGGCAACAAATGATGCTTAAAGATAAGCATAAGGGCCGGTCTTATTCCTAAGGTGAGGAGTTCATTTCCATATTTCATGATCTAAGACCCCATCAGTCAACTGTTAGACCTCTCTATCTGGCAAGATGAAGTGGTCTGTGAATTGGGTGCGGCTTAAGTAGATGAATAATGTTCTCACCTTATAGCTTACAGTGTTATAGCCTGTCTGGCATTGTGCAGTATAAACCAGAGGTACAAGAGGAACTGGGACATTTCCTGTTGACAAATTAGTACTTTTTTAAGCTTCCCATGATAAAGAAAATATATATAATGATTCACAGTATAGGCAGTGTATTCACTGTTTTATCAAGAATATGTGAGTATACATACATGCATGAGCTAAAAAATAGTATTTTTGACCTAAATGCCTTTATTGGCATTTAAGTTAAAGGTCATATTGATATTTTTTATTTTTTACGTGGACATATTATTTTTTTAAAAATAATACATCTACAGAGCTTGTAGAAAACTATTTTTGTAGCTTTAAATCATTATCATGGTTGTGAATTAATAATTTTAAAATGTGTGTCAGGTCCAAAATAACTATTTTGTTTATCTCTGCGGAAAAGATCTGACAGTTGGTATCATGTCGTGATAACTAGAATTAGCAATGTTAAAGTTAGCTAGCATTAGAAATGTTAATGTTAGCTAGCTAGCATTAGCAACAATAATGTTAGCTAGTGATAGCAACTTTAATGTAAGCTAGCGATAACAACGTTAATGTTAGCTAGTGTTAGCAACGTTAGGAAGTGCAACAAACTAGCAACTACCTGAGGGGGGCAGATGATTCGAAACACCAGCGGTGTTGTGACATGAATGCAATGGTAGTGGGTAGACGGAATACCACATTTAGTGGCTGAATGTTATCAATGATACTACATACATGAGGAAATTCATGTGCGCAGACGAAAATTTCACTTGATTTCACGGTTCATATTTTGTATTCACGTGTGAGGAAAGAGCCAATCACATTTGAATTTATGTGACACACATTAAATGTAAAAATTTCACATGTGAACAAAGCAAATCACTTGTGAACTGCCCAGTTTAGATGACAATTTTAGTTCAAAATATTCAAAAAAATGCAATTCACATGTGAAATTGTGATTTTTACATGTGAAAAGGCAAATTTCACATGACATACACACATAAGTGGCATTAAAAAATGATATTATCAGAGAAATTGCTGGCAGCAAAATGGATAAATGTTGCTCGGGACAATCCTGCGATGAAGTGAGAGCAAGAAAGACAGCGCTGCAGAAAAAAAATGAGAAAGAGGGGGTTAACTATGTCCACAGGTAGGTTATTTCTCTCTGTAAACATATGTATCCATTTGTCCCGTGGGTGCGTCCCCTTGCCGTCCCGTCGGCAGTGGCTGGGTCACACCTCCATTAGGGGCTTTGTCACAGTGATTAATAGCTCTTTCTATCATCTTTAATTCACTCCCTGATGATGGCGGCCCTGCTCGCTGCTCGGGGTAATCGTGTGATGTATGAGTCCGCCCAACACCTCGTGGCAGAGGTGAAAATCATTCCACCCATGCAGATAGCAGGCGCGGGAACAAATGTTTTCCCTCCTAATAAAAATTAATGAATTTGGCGTCAAGTGCGAACATTTAAATACATGGCATACACGCGCATGTGCGTGTGCATATCTGTGTTTACACTGTATGATGTATTTTCATCTGTTCCTGCGTGATTTTGACGAGGAGATAATATTGTTTTCCTCATTATTTTGCGCTTAATCTTTTGTGTTGTCTTTCAGATACAGCAACATCAAAGTTTTACACTTGCTTTCTTTTATAATCACAGTGTGCCATCTCTGTTAATAATGCGGCTGAAGCCGTGATTCTGCTCCCAGCTGGAGTTCCCCTTCACAACCCAGAATTCTTTTAGCACTCCCTCTTTGATGAAGGGCGTCAGCTTGCAGTGATGAAGTAATGTCCATTACTGAACAAACAAACAGGACTATTTGCTTTAAGTAGGCAGGGACACTCAGAAATGCACACGCACACACATACACACACACACATACCGATCCGATCATCTGTGTTCGGAGTCCCTCCTGCCCCACACGTCTAAGCAGAGCTACGCTCTTTGACTTATCAATCATCTGCACACAAAACCACAATTTTCAGAACTCCGAACATAGCATATTTGCTTTCGGCTAACGTTTACCTTACAGAAACATATATGTTTATGAGCTGAACTGCTCTCGTTGAGTCCACTGGACCCGGGGAATTTCTGGTCTAAATCAAATATAAACTTGGAGACCAGTGTGAGGGGGGAAATGTCAGCGGAGAAACAGCAATGGAGGGATACGGTTACCTTTAAAAGCTCTTGTCCCTCTAACATATGGCAAGCTTCACATAACCGCGTTACATAGTCTCTGTGCTGAAAATCATTACGTTGACTCCCAGAGCCACATTGGGTTTCATGCCCGGCCCGGCTCGGCAGAGTCTTTAAAAGAGTTTCCCCTCGAAAACACGCCATGCCCACACAGTGTGTGTGTCAAACACAATAGCTGCACAGACACTGTGATCAGGCATTGCTGCAGGGAATGATTATGAGAAATATTTAAGTTATAGATACAATGCACACATGTACTACATAACACAGAAATCTCGGCCAGATATGTGTAATAGACAGCTGATTCAGCACAATGTGTTCACGCGTAGATTTCTTCCCCCACAGCAAACACACTTCTTGACAGGAATTATGATTCTCAACTGGCAGAGGAAAACAGCTCATGTACTACTTACTGCATGCAGTAGTTGACAGTTTAGCGTTCCTTTTCACCAGACATCGTGCTTCGACCTTGCCAAAGTGGAAGTTACACACAATTTAAGGATATTTATACACAATGCACTCGGCTTATCTCGTGCTGCAAGTATTGTGTTTTGCGTTTGCGGCAAAGAGTGTACATGAGACCGTGCAATGATTTTGTCCAGGTCTTGAGTTAATCTCTCAGGTTAGTTTATGACCACCTGTGGCCAATCACAGCGACCCGCTCAGTCAATCAGAAGCACGGTTACTTCATGGCCAGTGAACAAGGAGTGTGTGTGTGTATCTGTGTGGATCAAAGGTTCCACGGCTGACAGCGCAGCGGTACAGTGTCACACAGGCAGCCCTTCAGGAATGTTCCTCAGCCCAGGGATGGGTTGTGGAGCCTCATTAGCGGAGCCCCCTCTCCCCGTGCCCTGTCAGCCTGCGTTAGGCACAGCCCATCTCAGATGCACTCTGGGGGAGCGGCAGCTTCCTGTGAATCATTTCCGGCTCGTAGTGTCTTTCTGTCTCTCCGTGTGACACCTGGCTGTTGTCCACGATGGCTTCTCCGTGAGCTTGAATACTTACCTGTCTAATTGCTTGTACGGTAACCTCTCTGACACAGCTCCACACTGTGCCGGCGCTGTGAATGATTCAATCCCTCTTCCGACCATTTAGCTCCACCAGCCACGTGTGCCACTCCGAAGAAGCCCAGTGTGGGTTCAAGGGTCGCACTTCGATGTCCTGTTTCACTCTATTCACAATTAACCCCAGTGCGCTTCCTTCTGTTTTCACTGTATGGTGTAGAAAGAGTTCAGGAAAGGGAAATATAAAACAGTCACAGCAGTACAATGCTGAGCAGACCCAGCTTACCCAGCTTGGCATCAGCTCAAACAAAGGGCAAACATACCATCTTGTTGCCGCAGGGTTTTCTAACTCCATAAGCCTGTTTCTGACACATCGGGTGTTGTTTTAAACTTTTATATGAATTGAAATGTGTCTGTCAGGTGTCTCCTAGTCCAGGAGCATAGAAATCAGAAAAAAGAATGAAAACATTGACGTTAGAAAGAAGGTCGCTTCCTCCGTGCTCTCCTGCTCTTTATTGCTGAGCTCAATGAAAACAGAGGGCTTTGTCACACGATGCCATGTTGTTTCAAACCTGCTAAAACTTTCTGCTGTTTATTTTGTACATGCACGCTTTGTATGTTTTACTCATTTGTCCACAGTAGCTGAAATAAGATGAAGACAAGAGGCTTCAGGAACTTATTAAAGAACGATACCCTGCTGCCGGCGTTAATTTGTGATAATCCAACAATCACAAAGACGTCCCTGAGCACCACCCTCACATAGAGACTCTCTGTTTCTTCCCCAGGTGATGGCGACGATGAGTTTGCCCTTTACCCGTCAGACATCTTAGACGACGTATGCGGCTCTGACGGTGATCCCGCGGCATCGTCGGCACTGGCAGAGGACCCGGCGTCCCCTCCGCTCTCTGATGACGAGGCTTCGCCCCAGGACCCCTTGTCATTCCAACACCAGGGCTTCTTTTTACCCCAAGAAGATGAATTGACCGTTCCCCTGGACTTTGAACTGCGAGAGTCAGCAATTCCAGGCGGAGGCCTGGGCATCTGGAGCCGGAGGAGGGTGAACGTCGGAGAGCGCTTTGGACCATATGAAGGCGAGCACAGGCCTTGTCTCCGAGACCCCACTCAAGGCTGGGAGGTAGGAACGGAACAAATGTAGACGAGTTCATGTGAACGTTCTTAACGTGATCCGAATTATTGCTTTGCAGAGTCTGTACCTTCATACACAGATCGTTCAAATGAATCTGCAAATGTCGATATCAAGCCTTCCCAACACACACATTTTTCTTTCTACATTGGCCACCATCGCTTTTTCCGTAGTTTCAGGATGGGATGAATTTGCTCTACATGTAACAGAGCAACTTAGCTTTGGTTCGAGTGTACACAAGGTTTTTCTGCAACAGTAGTAGCACACTTTCTGACAAGGGGTTGGGGGTGGGGGGTGGTTCCTTGGCCGATACACACTGTAACATTCACATCAGTCCTCTTTTTATTTCCTCCCATGGCGTCATGTTCACATTTAGCCCAGTGACCACAAGGCTGTTGTTGCCGTTTGTTGCCCAGTGATGTAATGTTAGCTCAGTGCCATTGAAAGAAAAGGGAGTCGAGGTTGCGCTCTCAACTCAATTAAAATGAAAAGCCATAAATCCCTTTTTCATCCTGGTTAGGGACCCAGTGCGGCCATTGGCAAATCACATATTGGTCAGCCGGCACAAAAAATCGAAGGCAGGGTCACAGGACAAGGTCAAAGGTTAGATGTGGTCTCCGTCAGTGTCAGCGCCTAGTTCGGTTTTATGGAGCAGGAATAAGAGGCTGGCAGAGAATCAGCCTCATTTAGTCTCCTGAAATAGATCCTCTCTAATTTGGACGTGAGGATTAAATCCTTCATATTCAGGCCTTTGTCCCTTTGTAAGACAGAACCGAGCTCATTAAGAGTCGCTGAGCATGCAGTTCATAAAGCGAAAAGTCACAGGTTTAAATAAAAAGATGATTCAATACAGCATTCCTTCTCTTACTAGAGTCTTCCTAACCCCTAAATCTGTTTTAATCCCGCTCTTTAAAATGGTGTTGGTAAAGTATCAACATTCGGCTCATATAAATAGTTTTGGATTTGGACCGGTGCTCGCTGGGTTTGCATCATAGAGCATTACTCCAGCCCATCAGCCCTGACTCAGTGGTTTTGGCTCAGACCAAACCAAAATAAATTTCTTTTTTTTTTTTCTTTTTTCACTCTGGGCTGCATTTCTCCAGGAAACAACTTCTCCCTCATTATCAACTGCCGGGTGAGACGCAATCTATAAATGCCTCCTAAATTGAAGTGAGGGGAAAAACTCTTCATTTTTGCCCATTTTCATAACGCAAAATCTTAATAAAAACTCTCTGTCCCTCACCGAGAGATTTACAGCCGGTTGAACAAGCTCTCTGGGTTATTCTTTTTCCCAGGGAAGGAAATAAAGGAAAAAGAGGTTTCATGAATTTTAATCCGGCGGTAATTTATGGGGAGCTTGAATAATAATATGTATTTAAAAAGCTGAGGATGTGAGTGTGTGTGTGTGTGTGTGTGTGTGTGTGTGTGTGTGTGTGTGTGTCTGGGGGCAGGTGGGTGGGGGGATCGAGAGGAAAGATGGGATCCTGGCGAGGCAGCACTGTATCACAATGTTTAATTACCGTCCTGACAGCGAGCCATAACTCTTTCCATTAAGTAAATAAGTTGTAAAGAATTTATGATGAAATGCCACATTATTCAGAATGGATATTCAGTGATGACATCCCTCTGCATTAAATATGGTAAACGCCATTAAGCCCTCCTGACCCCCCCCCTCTTCTCCCATGCCCACCCGTTTACCATCCCTCGCCCATTGCTCAACCCCCCCTCCCGCCTGCAAACCGTCAATATGCCAATAAGCCTGCGGAGGGTCTGTAAAAATAAAATTGATTTGGTAAATGTGAGTTAAGATAGATATGTTTGCTTTCATCATCAATTCTGAGCAGCGCGGCGAGGTGATGTCACCGGCCGGGGAACGCTAAAGTGGCGCTCCCATCTGGAGCGTTTGATGGAGGGCCCTGAGCGGCCCAGGCCAGTGGTGACAGACTGGGGGAAGTTTGTCACCAGGGAGGCCACCGCTCCTCAGCGCCATCACCATAAATTCGGGGGCTTTATTCATAAAGGGGACGAGTGAGTTATGGCGTCCATGATGCTTTATGAATACAGGAATGGTGACTTATGGGAAAGATAGCTTCGGTAAATAAGAGGTAGAGAGGCAGCGGTGAGGGGTCTGTCAGGCTGAGACGCTCACCTACACTGTCGTATGCAGAATGGGAGTGCTGACTGTGCGAGGAGGCGTACGCTCACTGGTGTGTGTGTGTGCGTTTGTGAGAAGGGCTACTGCTAACAATTATTTTCGTTATCGATTAATCTGCTGGTTTCACAATTAATCAGTTCCATAAAGTCTTTAAAATGTCCAATAAATGTGAAGAATGGTTATTTTATGAGATCCCAAAGTGACGTCTTCAAGTTGCTTCTTTTGTCCGACAAACAGTACAAGACTGCTCATCTATTATCATGAATAACAAAGAAAAGCAGCCGAATCCTTACATTTGACAACCAGCAAATCTTTGCTTGAAAAATTACTGAAACTAATGACTGATTATCAAAATACTGAGTTGCCAACTGATTAACAAGCAATTGTTTCAGCTCTATTTGTGAGCTGAGAGAAATCTATGGGTGAGCGCTCTGAGTAAGTTCATGATTTTCAAAAGGAAATTGTGTTTATGGGAAATGTTTATTCATACAATCAGATGATCTTATCTAAGTCAATATGAAAAATCTAAGTCAAGAAGATAACTAAACTGAATTTTAACAACAAGGTATTTATTTTATTAATGTTGTGTTTAGATCAGAAGAAGCAGTGAAACACTGATTATAAAAAGAATGAGGGTCTTGAAATAAATCTAAATGGCTTTGAATATCTGAATGGAAAGTGAAGTGACCCTTCAACCTTATAGTGAAGATCCCCAGGTCTCCCCGGGACCAGATCAGACCAGAACAAAGCCGGTGAGCCGTTTTATCGGGTTTAGCTCAGGGTCTTGGCTTAAATTTAAGTAACAGCTCAAAGAATTTTTAAAATAATGTCATTTTTATGGTGCCGTGAAGCAGCGTGGGTTCATGGATGTTGTTTTCATTGTGGAACAACCACCGTTGCTGATGAAAATCTATGTGATGTGACTCAAGCAGAAATATTAACAGTTGCATAAAAATGTATATTAAAGTTTTATTCACGGTATGTTTAATCTCATTCGCTAACTTCCTGATGTGTTATCTGATGTTTGTCCGGAAGTTATAGTAACAGGCGACCAAATGAAGCGCACCGCTACCCTGATAATTTTTTTTCTGGATTTGTAGTTTTCAGACATTTTAATGTTACACATTATATTTTTAAATGATGAAGCTAGAGGGTAAAACACATGAAGTCCAAAATATTGCATTCCATCTTTCATGTGACAGAATAAGGATGAGGTGGCCCGCACTCGCCCACAGTATTTGCATGTTTTTCTCCATGGCTTCCTAGAAAACACTCTTAACGCCTGGATGCCCACCAGTCCATATTCTGCTGTCTCTCTCTCTCTGAGTCGTTAGGCACATTGAAATTCAAACTCCATTTGTGTCTGTCCTCTTCTCAGCAGCAGCAACAATAAGACAGAGAGTTAGAGTCCGGGAGAGAGTTATCCAGCACTCAATGAGCCGTTGGGCTCACCCAAACTCGCAGCCCCACGGGATTATGGGTCCTGGGCTTAGAAAACTGGGTGCCTCCTGCTGTAGGAGCGATGGGCGGAGCAGGTTAGGGGTGCGAGAAGGGTTGGGATGGCGAGTGGGGCGGGACAGGGGCGCTTAGGGCCTTTGTGCACCTCTTGAGTGAGAGGCGGAGGTGGAGGTGGAGGCGATAGTGTTGGTGGTGGCAGTGGTGGTGGTGGGGAGGTGGTGAAGGAGATTAGCAGTGATGGTGAATAGGAGTAGAGGATTAGGTGGCTGGGCAGGGTCTTTCCTGGCCCTGCCTGTCTCCTGAACCTCCTGGTCATGAGAGGATGGGAGGACTGAAGGAGGAGAGGCAGATGCCTGGCCATCATTTCAACTGTTGTCAACACAAAATCTTGCATTGCTAATGATCTACTGGGAAAAAAATTAACAGATTTGCATTGTGTGTTTGTATTACAAAGTTTTGGATCACAAACTTTTATTTGATATAATGAAACTTTAGCCTATAGAGTTTGTAGGGGAAACACTTGAAGGTGAATAAAAAAAAATCTAACTGATATCACTTTGAAACTTCCCCAGTTGATTATTAACATTAAGGCAATCATTTTCTGTATCATTTTATGTTTAAATTTGTAAATAAGACTAATCTAATTAAACATGCACTAATTTGCATACATGTCCAGAACAGAAATCTGAACTAAAATAAACACCTGAATGTGTATTTTAGACAGCAGGCACAACAACAACAGCAAAAATCTCACATCCAGTTACATTTTTGGTTTTCCGGCAGTCTTGCAACTGTAGTTGCTTT
This sequence comes from Pagrus pagrus, assembly GCF_965226575.1. Taxonomy (NCBI): domain Eukaryota; kingdom Metazoa; phylum Chordata; class Actinopteri; order Spariformes; family Sparidae; genus Pagrus; species Pagrus pagrus. The sequence goes on along the minus strand of NC_140188.1, from coordinate 20,544,564 downwards.
TGCCATTTTCCCTTTTATGTGAACAGACAGTGTGAACTCACGGAAAGGTCGATCCCGGAATTAGGGTTTTGTGTCTCCGTGTGTTGCATGTGTGTCCACTTACACTCTTGTGTGTGCATGTGCGTGAGACAGAGTGTGAGAGCGTGGATGGAGGGCGTTTCGAGAGGGCGTGTTTTTTGTGCACGGATAAGCCGCTGTCCTGAATGAATGCAGATGTCTCTGGCTGGCTGTCCGCCTGTCCCCTGTGCGCTGACGGCCCGTCACCTCTCTCTGTCACAGGGAGAAAGAGCCACTCTCAGTCCCGGCTAAAAGCCCCTTAATCCCCGAGCCCCTGCCACATCCCTTCCACTGTCAGCGGAGATGGCCCTGCCCACAGCAGTGCTTAGAAAGGCAGGCGCTAGGGATGAACCTCTCTGTCACTCACGCACCTCTCAATGGACACACATCTTCACATTTTCACACACACACACACACACACACGTACACACACATATAGTTTTTTAAGGAACTCAAAGTGAAAAAGTCCCGCGGCTGCAGAGGCGATGTGAATGGCGGTTGTCAATGCATTGTGCTGCATGAACACAACGGCTGCACTGACATCATTGTGGGACCTGTTTTCTCTCATGAGAAGAGCACTAACCGGCTGCTGAGACACTGTGTAATGATGAAGGAGCCGTTCACAGCATACACTTGGGTCTCGTTGGCACTTAATGAATTGTAAAGAAGACAATAAGGACCATTAAAATCGGTTGTGTGCAACCAGATAGTGTGAGGAGGGAAATGTGTCACCATGTAGACAGAATGTTCTGGACATGAGACTTTTAGCCTCTCATGAGAGCGGCGCTGCTGAGGAAACACATATACTTTGATTAATTATACCTCCTTTAACTGTAAAAACAGCTACGCCTCTGAGCTGTGTGATTACTTTTAGGACACGTAGGTGGGTAGACCTGAGATAACTGCTGCAGGTGGGGGCTTAAAGCAAGTATGTTGATGAGTACAAGGATTTTACTATATTTGGGCTAAGACCAAGGCTTAGTATACAATGTCAACTTCGACTCAGGTCTGAGGGTGAAGCATGGACTTTGGGTGAAGTGGGTTTTCACCTGTCCTTGTAGTTCATATGTTTAAACAGTGTCTTTGGCTGGGTGCCTTCACTGTCCTGCTTAGAAGCTGACCTACCAATGAAGCTAAGCCAAGACTTTAGCTTTCACCCTAATTACCAAGTCAGTTCCACTGGAGACCAGAATGCTTGCAGTTGTATTGTCTGACCGGATTCTTACTTAAGATGATATAAATCAGGATCCCAGGAGTTACATTCACATTGGAAGATTCTGCACCCCGTGATTTACATCAGGGCAGATGCAGGAAGCGGTGCGCTCTATATTTATCAACACGAAGGTCTGAGAGCTTTTCCGTTGCCTAAGTTTGATTTAATCATGGTTTATTTACCACAATCCGGTCTCAACAATGTGCGTGCAAATATCCAACCTTTACACTCTCAAATCGTGTGCAGGTGATACGCCAGTCCTTCCCATTAACTTCTGTAAAGAGCAGATCCATAGTCAGATGACCTTCATCATCCTGGTAACTAACATACACAAATGGTCAATGTTTTGAAGCAGACGTAGTTTGGGATTAGGCAACAAAGTACTTGGTTCGTTTGGAAAAAGATCAAGGTTAGGTAAAGTTACATTACGTACATGATGCAAGTTAAGTAAGATATTTCCATTAACTCACAGACGTAAGTTAAAAGTTGATCAAGACATTAACACTGGCCTCCAGGGTGAAAGTCCTGTTTTTGTGCGACCCATCCTTCAGCCCCAACATCAGTCCAACTCGGACTTGGTCACTCTTTATACTACGTCACCTGACAGTTTTTATGCCTGGTACTTTGACGCATATGTTTTCCACAGAACTCAATAGGAAGGATTGGAGTATCACTGCATGCAAAACTGGATGAATGTATTTACTGCATGCAGTTTGAAAGTGTAAAGTCATTTTATTTATGTGCAGATTGAAGCGACTGGACTGATTAACCAATAGTCTTTCTTTAACTTATCCACACTGTCCACTGGGCAATGGGTAGATATTGTAGACAGCAAAAAAATTAAAAATTACAGCATTTGACGACATTTCACAGAGCCGTCCTATATCTACAGTCTTGGCTGGCAATACTTCACATCTTTTCTGTTTTGATTCACTACCATCAATGTAGGATTACGAAAAAATTAATAATAAAGTACAGTGTGATTTCAAATACACACAATTTTGGCCTTTTTCATGGCTTTGTTGGATAGAACAGCTGACGAGTGACAGGAAATGGGATGAGAGAGAGGGGGGGTGACATGCAGCAAAGGGCCACAGGTCGGACTTGAACCGCGGGCCGCTGCAGCGAGGACACAGCCCCAGTACATGGGATGCATGCTCCACCACCTGGGATGCGCCGCATCTTTACTTTTTATGTATTATTCTTGCAGATGTTGCAGCAACCAGTCACAGTAAGGCCGTTTTGATAAACAGTCATTTACAACAATTACACATTTTATGTAGTTTTCCTATTTAATCAGTTCAAGAATTGATTGAGTTGAACTGTCCAGAGTTTTGGTGAGTAAACGTCATGTGCCTAAATAACCTGCTGAGCTACTAAAAACACGCCTGGCCTCTAACTTCCTTCACACGCTGCAGAGTGCGCAGCCTCCCTTCTGTTAAAACAGTCCAATAATGCCTTCAGCAGCGTGTGTCTGTCTGCTTTTGTCTCTCCTGGTGTCTGCGAGGCAGATGAGCTCCCCGTTCAGTTTAACTGGAGCTTGATTGTCTTGGACAGGAGTGATGTCCATTCAAAATCCCAAGACAAAACAAGCAGGGGGTCCGTCTCCCTGCCTCTCAGTTGATTGGTAATCCCTTTCTTTGGGTTAATCTGTTGTTTGTTGGTGCTGGTTGAGGCTTGTCTGTGTGTGTGTGGTTGGGGGTGTGTGTGTGTTACTGATGTTCTAATCTCATGTGAAAGGTGAGAGAGTATATGAGGTACATTCATAAAGAGAGAGTAAAGTGCGAGAGGGTTCTCTTATACGAGTCTAGTCCCCCAGTTTGTCCGCAGGCTGATCTTCTCTCCCAGTTAAAGAAGAAGAAAAATACAAATTTCTGATTTCCCCCTCATTCCTCAGCACTGACCCCCTCTTTCCTCCTCCACCTTCTCCTTCTCACACCCTCCTCCTTTCTCTCTCTCTGTCTGAGTTCCCAGCAGGGAGGGGAAGCTAGGTTAACTAACTGAACAAAGTCAGAGTGAATTGCAGAAGGACAAAGGCGGGCGTGAGCGGGGGCTATGCCAGTTGGAAGGTGTAGCCGGCAGCACAATACCAGGTGAAGGAGGCTCTCGTCGGGGGTCCGTCCAAGCAGGGCAAAGGTCACAAGCCTTATTAGATCCGAAGTGAATGGAGGGACTGGTTTGATTGAAGGAGGAGGTCGGGAAAAGGAGGGATGAAGATGAGGGAGTTCACCTGTTTGAAAAGCTCAGAGGGGGGGCGCGTTTCTCCCCCCATTATATCTGACCTGTCGGGATGCAGACAAAAATCTGACTATGGCTGATAGCTCATGGTGAGAGTCACAACACACACATAACACACTCTGAGCTGAAGAAAAAGAGGAGGCTGATCTGATCGGAAACACATGCAGGGCAAACTCAATGACACAATGACAAACGTCTAGACAGCCACAGATATAAGAGAATTTATATGCAGGTGCATTGACTCATCGGCAGGGATATAAATGCCTCTGTCTTGTAACACACATTTACATCATCTATCCTCGGCTGCTACGGCACGCTGAATACTCTGAGGAAGCTTCAAAGTCGCTGTAAAAGCCGTTATTTCTGCAACATTTTTGTGTTATTAGATGATTTAGAGAGGGAACTAAAAGGGGAAATGAGAGAAGAGAGGATGGCATGTAGCAGGCAGCTTGAATTAAGATCACCATCAGATGTTTTATTTTTATGTTGCCTACCAAAGAAGCTTGAAGCTCCTTTTTTTTTTTTACGGTTGGACTGAGTGATTTTTTGAATAAAATGTGAAACAACCTCCTATTAATTTACAACTATAGGCAGTAAATGGGGTGCAAGTGCTGAGGTAACTTTGGAAAAAGGAGTGAGGGGAATGTGCAAGAGCCATTGACTCCACCCACGTAAGGAGCACTCGAATCAAACGCACCTCGTCAGCTGTCTACAGAGCCCCCCCGGGCCCAAAAAAAAAGTGCATTTATTCACTTACGCTCACACACACAAATCAGCACTACATGCGTGGAATGCATATGCATGCTCACAGCTACCCACAAAAATACACCAACATGTTAAACCCCACACATACACACATGCGTGCACACAAAATGTGCCCCCTGCACTCTGCACAGATAGGAGCCAAAATGAGGGGACCCCTAAACAGCATACAGGAAACAGAGGTGATGAATTCCGTGTGCGGGGCCACAGAGCCCGGCGCATAGATACCTTATCTAGGGGGATTGATAGGGGAAGGGCCTTCCCTTAAAACACACTACTGATTGTTTCCAAATGTCTTCCCAATGGGGAGGGATACAGGGAGGGAGAGAGCGCGACTCAGGGGCAGAGCTTGCAGGCGTTTTATTGGTCCAGTCCGGGGGAAATGGAGAGGGGAACAGCAACTCTGTGCTGGCTCTCCTGCCCCGAGTTGCTGCTAGTGCTTAACTACCAGTCAGATCGCATTACCCAGGCAGTAAATCTAAGTACCGGTTAACGCAAATAATCAAGAGCTAATACTGCTCTACGAAACCACTTTCTCTGTGTCTGTGGCCAGAGCTGCGCAAACAGGCGCAAGCCAAGGCCCTCTGTCCTCTTAGCCTCTGCCAGACTCTCCCTCGCTCTCTCACGGCTATTATTACCTACACACATTCACAATCTCCGTGTATCCATGTATCCCGTATGGAGTGTGCACCTCCGTGTGTCAGTTCATTCACATGTTTAAATCTCTCCTCTGTCCCTGCGCTGCGAGTTCAAAGGGCAATCGGATGGTGCGGTCTGGTTTGAGAGCTTATTACTGGGATAAGCGCTAAAAAACGCAGGCCGGGCCGCATTCAACCCAGTAACACCGTTCCCCTCTTTCAATTACTCCATATTGCCGCTCCAATTAGAGTGGAGCGGGTCCAAAACCAGAACTGAGAGCTGCCAGGTTTGGAGAGAGAGAAAGCAGAAGCCCCGGGTGGCAGTAATGAGGTCTTAACCTCGACTTTGCTCTATTATGTCATAATGCTTTAATTTGAGCCATATGATAGGCTGCTGTGCACTCTCATGTTATTGGAAAGTCAATATTTGTGAGCCGGCCCTGTCCGTTGCCCTCAGATGTGGCCTGGGAGTAGGTGCGGAAATGCAAAGATGTTTGAGGAGCAAGCGATTGACAGAAGGCCTCGTCAGGTTGCTCAGAAAGGTGATGACATCCTGCTTTCTGACACAAATCATGAAATGAGAAGATAAATAAGTATGTAACATGCACTGTGGCTGATGGATACTTGAGTAACAATCGGAAAGCAGTTTGTTGGCCTATTGGTGCACCGAGCGCCAATTAACTTAACAGTGCACTTATTAATAATCTGTACAGTGTATGAAGGTCACATTTTAAATTAGCGTGGCTCATGTATTTAATGAGGTTAATTACCATGGTAATAACCCTGGATCACATCCTGGTCAATAATTGTTTTGTAATTGCTTTCAGGTTGCATAATAATGATACAGTCCATCAATTTCTGTCATTGCCTAATTACTGGGGATGTTTGATTATATTCAGAACAAACATGCAGTCCTTATGAGAACTAAGTGGTAGATACTGTCTTTTGAGGAAAGGAATAAGTTACTGGTGTAACGATGCTGCCTCCCAGACAACGACGGAGTCACAGTTTCCCACTTTCACTCTCCTCTCTGTGCTTGATGCTTCACTTTCAGCTACATATGCTGCAAATCAGACTTAATTTGTGTTCTGCAGAGTTACATTTCTTGTTTACACTCACAGTGACTCCAGGAATGTTATTCTAGCTGCATTACAGCAGCTTTTGCAGGGTATCTTTTTCATACCCAGCATTGTTCATTGTTTGAAGACGCAAATTGAGCAATAAAAAGGGAATGCTTATGGGATATATTGGATTAGACATCCAGCATGCTGTACGCTCATGTGTTTTGTATTATTTTTTTGCTAAACTTTAACATGGGGCAGGGGAATGAGCTTCACACATGGCAGTCACCCTTAAATCCGCAGATAAATGCAGCTCACTCATCCGAAGATGGCGGGGAATAGATAGTGTTTCTCCTCCTGGGAGAGAGTGGAGGGATAGGGGTGGCTGGGATGAAGAAAGGGGACTTAAAACATGCTTATGCGCAGCGACTGGGGGGGTGGTCTGCGAGAAGATAGGATAAGCAAAACTAGACAACTCGACAGGGTGAAAACAAGAGTGATAGATGAGGCAGAAGAGAGACAAAGACGGATAAAGGGGAGAGAAGAGTACAAGAGAGAGAGACTAAATCAGTCAGAGTGAATGAAAGAGAGGAGAATGAGCCCGAGGAGGTGGCGAGAGAACTCGATGTCCTGTCTCTGGTACGTGCCGAGGGAGACAGATTTCCCGGCAGAGTGTTCCCAAGTGTCCCCCTGCAGTCTGTAATAGGATTTTCCAGGCTACAGCAGGTAGCCTGTGAGGGAACTTTGTTCGTCGGCGCTCACAGATAAGGGTTAATGCAGCCCAAAGGTTCCTCCACTATACAGGGCGCTCTGGGAGTCCGTCGCTCCCTCCTCGTCGGCCTGCGCTGTCAGCGCCAATCCGTCACAAAGGATTTCTTCCTGCAAAACTCACTGGCCATTTCTGACATCTCCAACAAACTAATTGTTGTCTCCAGTCCTGGCAAAGCCCTGTGAAGTCCTAACGAGTTAGCGTCTTCTGCACAGACGAGGAAAAAAATCGCAAAATCAATTTCTCAGTCGAATTACGCTTTGTCATCCGACCAAAACCAGGGAGAAGAGGAGAGGAGAGGATGCCAAGGTGGACCAGGCCAGAGTTTCTGAGAGCAGCGTTTGTGTCATCCGTATTCTCTCCTCCAATTGTTCTCTTTCTCCAAGCTGTTTTATGGCTGCTTCCCTTCCCTCCGAGCCACTTTATGACAGGCATTGTAATGTCTTTAGAGTTCTGGGCAGCCTCTGATTGGGCCATGCAGTGCTTCTCTCTGGCCCTGAGTGACAGTGGGACCAGGTCCAACCACCACCCAGGACACAGAGCCATAAATCATCCTGCTGGCACTGGGCTCCACTTCCTGAACAGCTACCAGTTCCTGCAGGGGACAAAAAGGCCTTTGTGGGCTCTAGGCAGCCAGAACTTCTCCTCTCTTTGAGGATTCTGAGGTTTATGAGCGATGTTGAGAAAGATTGTGAGGGATAGACACATATGCTCTTTCTTTTTCTCTTATTAAGTACGTTTAATAAGGCTCTGACTTAACTACCGCTAATAGCTACTGAATGTGAGCACCTGTTGAACAGCAGGTCTTGATTAGATCGGCCACTGTTTGTTTATATACGTCCCCATGGAAACTTCCCATTGACGTTACTCCACTAAGATAAAGTCATCAGCCTTTGGTTTCTGCAGGAGCCCAACTTGGCGATTTCATCACTGTGTAGTGATGTGTGAAGGATCAGACTGCCAGAGCTGCGGCGGCCCTCGCCAAAGGTGGCCTCCCTCCATCCCTCCAGCCCTACCTCCCTCCTTTACATTCCTCATTCCCACCAGTCTCCATCCTCCCTGTGTGTTTGGATGGCTCCACCTCACTGTCAGCCTGTGAGGGACGGCTGTTTTCCTTGCAGGCCAGATCAAGACAGGAGATTGGCCCCAGGGGGCCCGAGGATGTGAAGCTTCTGACACTTCCCGTAAATCTAGGGTGTCCCATCTCCACCGCTCGATCCGCGCGCAGCAATGAGAACACCAATGAGGCGTGAGGATGAACATTCCTCAGGCCGTTCTCACACACAAACCCCTGGGTTTTAGTTGGAGAATAATACTTCGTTGCCCCTCTTTCCTTAGCTGTCCACCTCAGCACAAAGTCTGTCTTTCCACCTCTGGTGAAATAAGTCCCCAAACCCCAACCTTTTAGCCATAAAAGTTTCACGGGAGGGCTGCTTGTTTAGCGTATGGTCTTGTGTTTGTGTTAAATGATGAATATGAAATGCTGTGTTATTCTAGTGTCTATGTTGATATAATTAATTCCCCTTGTCTTTTGCCATGTCTGTCTCAATCCAACAGCCAACAGCATGTAGCTGGCAGAGCTTCGCTAACACAATCCAGCGAACTCAGATAGACACTCGCATACACTCATGTCCTAGCACATACAGGTCTACGTGTGGGTGAGTTATATATTACTTTTTAACTCCTGTTAGAGTCAATTTGTGAGCAGTTTCCTGTTGGAACTATTTTCTTTCCACCAAACTACAATTTATCACCACACATGAAGGCAATACGTTTGGCAAAGGTGAGGACCCAAATGCATTCACAAAGGAGGCGGGAAGACGTAACCAAAAGCGAGCTTTAATGATTGCTGTTATCCAAGTCCAAAATCCAATCATCCAAAAACCAAAATGCAATTATCAAAAAGGCAAGCAAAGGAAATGCAAAACTAATACAAAAATCAGAAACCACAGAGAACAAAGCCAGAACACAGAGGACGTATGTGGACCAGGGAACGGGCACAGGAGACGCAGGACTGATGTGAGGACGAAAACAGGATGAAAGCAGGATGACAACAGATGAACCAACAAAGAAAGAGGGAAAGACGCAGGCTAAAATACAACTAAACTAACAAGGGGATGAGGTGCAGGTGGAGAGATACCCAGGACAGAGCAGCGCTCACAAGGCTGAGACAGGTGTGGTTGAAAAATAAGGCTGGAGAGGAGCACAGGAACACAAGAGGGAAACAGAACACTGGGAACACAGGTGAGCAGGAAGTAGACAAGAGGATATGACCACAAAATAAAACAGGAAATAACTAACCAAAAACTTAAGCCATGACGGAAGGACGCGTGGAACTTCTCATGGACGGCGAGGCTTTGGTCGTGACAGCACAGGATCTAAATATGATTGGTGTCCTCCACGAGTAAGCAACTGTCCTTCAAAATCTTTGAATGAAAATTATTTTAAATCAGATGTGGAAAATATTTTTACTAAATTTTTTGGCCATGCTTTCATGTCTTTGCAGTCGACAAAGAAACAAACGGACAGGCAGTCGCACACACAAATCAGTAGACAGGGAAATGGTCGCAAAGAGACAGATAGACCAAAGAGAGAGGCTGAAAAGTCGACTGACCAACCAACAGGAAAACAGCACACACGCTGGGCTCTCCTCACCCAGCCAGCCACGTTAGCCAGATTTTTCACCCAAATGGAAATGCAGCATGTCATTTTCACGCAGCCTCCAACCGCTCTGTCTGTCCAATCCGTCACAGCGCGCCGGCGGCCGCGCAAATAGGCCTGCCACTCTCACTGTCATCTGAGTAACGGATGTCCCATCGTTACCACAGGGTGGGACCAGGCAGCGCTCAGGTCCACTTTCGCCCCTCCTCATTTTTCCTCCCACAACCTCATCCCAGTGATGAGCCTTTTGGACCTCTCGAGGAGTTTAAGGTGTATGTGTGTGTTTGTGGGTCCTTTCTGAGAACACAGGCATGTGTATTTTCTTTTTTTTTTCATGGTGCAATGAATGCTTCCCCCCAATCTCCCATCAAGAGTCAAAAGCAGTGGTATAATAGGAGCAGGGGTGGGGTGAAATAAATTGTGTCCTGGACTGGTAACCTAACAGCCATCATAAATAATGTAGACCTATTTGAAGGGGAAGATGGGGCATTAGAAGCTATTTACACTGCAGGAGCCACGCTATCGATCAGCACGGGACGTCCCATAGATAAGAATGGGATGATGTCATGGTTATTTATGGTGATTCCCGATGGTAAGGCTACAAAAGGGATTTCGGGGCGACAGCATCATCAGTTTTTTTGGGGTGCGGGGGGGCCATGATGCATTCTGTCATCAATGGAACAATCAGCAGGGTGGTTGAGGGAGGTGAGGTGGAGCCGAAGCATGCCTCTCACACACACATACCAACATACACACACACACACACGGACATAGACAACCCACCCTACACACACAAACATTCTACATGCATACAAACACACACACAATGCTAAGATAAATGCCACTGGTGTGATTAGGGTCCATAAAGAGTAGTGAGAGGAGATGGCTCAGAGGAGATACAGTACATCTCTGTCTCCCTGCTCCACATACATATAGAGAGTGTAATAAAACACTGGGTCTCCACTGGTGTGCTGTGAAGTGAGCCAAAGGCCATATTCAATACGAGTCTGAGACAGAATTACCATTCAGGGATCACTGGTCGGGTCACATGAGTACATGAAGCTCAGTTGTGTCGGATGAGAATTTAGGAACTGTGAGACACAGAGACTGGCTAAGGTGCGCCTTGGGATTTCGACTCAACTCGAAATGATGGGAAGGCATCTTGAAAAGGAACGCTGAGCTAACTTAATTAAGAGTCCAGCTATTGGTGACCTATTACAGCAGTCTGGCAGTCAGCACTGAATTATGTGAGTGTTTGAATCAACACCAGACAACTAGCTGAGCCACATCATCTGCTCAAACTGCTGGTTTATCAGCTTTAGACCCGCTCAGTCAGTTACAACCGTTCTCTAATGACACCTTATGCTTTATCATTAGAGAGGAATGGTGGTCCAATTTACAGTAAATATGTAGGTATACAGGGCACTGCCAAGTCCCATTTTTTTGTAGGTGCGTATGTTATAATTTATGACTTTTTTATTAATGCATTGTCATCATGTTCTACAAGCCTGATTAAAATCTAAGTATATGATATGTTTTGTTCCATACAACAATGGAATATATGCCAATCAGCCACAACATTAAGACTACCTAATCTTGTGCTTTGTGCCACAAAGGCAGCTACCCATAGAGGTATGGACACGGGACCTCTGAGGTTGTAAGGTGGGCCGTCCATGGATCGGACTTGTTCCGGTGCATCCCACAGATCCTTAATAGGATTGAGATCTGCAGAATTTGGAGTCCAGGTTGACGCCTGGAGCTCTTTGACACGTTCCTCTGACCATTCCTGAGCAGTTTTTGTGACTTGGCAGGGCACATTGTCCTGCTGGAGAGGCGACTACCATCGGAGAGTGCCATTGCCATGAGCGGGTGTACTTGCAACGGTGTCTGCAACGGTGTTTGCTTGAAACAGCGTGGACAAGCAGCTGCGTGCACACTAAGAATTTGAATTGTCCGATAGTAACATCAATGTCATGCAGCAAACAGACACATACAGCATATCAATAAACACACTTAACTCCACCATAAGCTTTCAAAAAGGTTAAAGCGAGAGAGCGAGATGGGGTAGAACTACAGAAAGAGAGACTCCCAGAGCTGAGGGAGGTGTGGTGGGGCAGTGGAAAGAGGAGAACAAGAGGGGAGTAAAAGCTGGCACGACTCCACAGTGTTTTCTGTCGCCGGCCCCTCGGAGCAGGAACATTATTGTGAATATTAGTTCAGAACTTCTGGCACCCATCCAGACACCGGCCTCTGCCTGTGCAGGAGGGGGGCTTAGCAGCAGGGTTCAAGCCCCATCATACACACACATACACACACACCACTACTGCCATTAACCACCACCACCCCCACCTCCTCAGCACACTCAAGACTAGAAAGGCTCCACAACACCAAGATGTGTGGAGCCTAAAGTCCTGCCCAGCCCTGATAACAAGTCCCAGCTTTTTAAAAACAAGCAAACACATGTGGCTGTTTGATGTCCCCCTTATCTCCGCTAACTTTCAATTCTCAGAGAGTTTCTCCAGTGAGATCAAATTCAGCAATTAATCTGCTCGCCTTTTTATGAATTATTATTGAGCAAAACTTTTGCTCGAACTCAAAAGCGCACAGCTGTGTCCATGCGCCAGTGGAGTTTCCGGCAGGCTTCTTTCAAGCTGCTAATGAGAAAGTGGCAGAGAAGGCTGGAAAAGTCTGCAGAACTCCGTAAGGACTTATTTTGCTTCAAAATACACAAGTTGTGTGGTTGGTCTTGAACAGTTAGGAAATATACTGAATGGTGATTTGTGTCTTTGTCCTAATAGGGCTGTTCACAGTTGCCTGCTTGCCTCTTGAGCTTGAGGGCCGGAATAAGACATAATCTCTTGCAAAAATAACAGATTGTTCATCGTTTTCAAATTGAGCTCTGTTGTTTGTGTTTGAGTTTCACTGGAGGGGAGAAGAAATTGAGCTTAACGAGTACAGGAAGAGAAAATGACAGAGACCGTGAGACTGGATGAGGATCATGATGGTGCTTCAGGAGTCAGTAGGCCAAAAGCAACGATGCCACTGAGCAGCTATCCTGGCACAGAGTTAAAGTAACTGAGAAACACAAAGAGAGCGAAGAGAAGTAGGAGTTGGGAGCTGTGGAAAGGGCACCTCCCTTACAGCGGAGGAGGAGGGTGTGGGGTCTATTCAAGAAGAACAAGGAGACACAATGAAACAGGGTCAATGCTGGGTCAGCAAAGTCCATGAACTGCAGGGTACAAGTGGTGGCAGGCAGCAGTCAGAGTGCAGGAGGTAGACAGGTGAGCTGATAGCATTAGCCGTTAGCAGCCGAGGGAGGCAATGTGTAGACCCGTCCATGGCAACATACAGAACTGTGTGCATGCGAATTAGTATGTGCATAATAATCAGTTTAATCTCAGTCATGATTAATCTATGAATTATGTGGTCGATTAAATGTCAAGAAATTACTTCTTTTGTCCAACCAGCAGCACAAAACCCAAAGACTTTTCATTCACTATCAGAAATAACAAAGAAAGAAGGAGCAAATCCTCACGTTTAAGGAGCTAGAACCGGCAAATGTTTGACAATTTTGCTTGAAAAATGACTGAAACGATGAATCGACTATCAAAATAGTTGGCGTTTTAGTGAAGACATCTAAGGGGTTTGTTGAGGTCTTTTTTACAAAGCCACCACAAAGGTCATGTATCTATAAGTATCTCTTTGACCTGTCACCCATGACCCCCTCAGCCAGCCATCACAACAAAGGGCTCGGAGAGGTGCTCCCATGGTAACAAGTACCCATGGGTCAGTGAGGGGACAGATGAGACATACATATTGCAGTGAATATGTGCTTATTATACACCTGCATGCATTCATCTGTGTTTTCAGGTTAGGCAGACAGTGTGTATACCTGCTTCATATCTGTCGGCCTCAGCAGTGCACTCATTAAGAGAGGGCACACTGAGGTTTCTGCTGCACTTTTACCCTATAAAAAAAAAAACAGCCCCCCACCCCTCTGCTGACCGGCAAACAAGCCCAATGAGGATGAGTCGTTGGGCTCCTAGGTCTCTATCCCAGCTTGCCTTGGGGGAGGAGGGGTTTTGTCTCTCAGTCGCCCCCCTTTTGTTAGAGTACCCCCCCGTAATAAATCTGGATCTGGTAAATAGCCCATGAATAAAGGGAGATTTTATCCTCGGTGGCACGGGGAAGATTTAGTGGGCAGAGGCAGCGTCGCCTCTCTTCTGAACAACTACAAAGTGGTCACTCAGCGAGCCTTAAGAGGCATAAAAAGCCTGCGGTAGTTCATTAAATCTCCAGCATGAAGATGGGACCGCTGTGGCGGTGATTTACGGCGGTCAGGTGCATATAGTGGCAGTGGCACTCGGCCCCACCTCTCATTCTCTGTCCGTCCCAATGAGGAAATAACTAAGCATGCTGCGCTATTTATTGGACGCATAGTTGGGAGACACACAGAGAGGGGGACAGGGACACTGGGAGAAGAGAGAAAGGGCTGGAATGAGAGAAAGGACATGGTGCTTTTTTAACCTGTGTTGCTTTTTGTTGAACCCTGAATAAGAGCAAGGGATCACACCTGAGTCTTTCTTTGATTATGGGCCGTTTTTAGTGGGGTTCCAGGTGATTGTGTGTGACGAGTCAGTTAAGGGCACAGAGGGTAAAGGAGAGTTAGAGGTCAGACCATGAGAATGAACCTTTCACTCTCATCCTAACTGGCTGATAAGTATTGAGGAAACATGATTCTGCAGCTTTTTCTGCTTTCACTGGAGATTTTTAAATGTTCTCAGCCAACTTTTTTGTTAACTTTCAGTGTTGAATATTTCCTGTAATAAAATACATCAATATTATGATTATCCTTGCTGTGCGATTACCTTTTGAAACCATGCTCAGTAGGTCTTTATTCTACACTAACCCATCTGTACTGTCTTAAGCAAGGGCTTAGGTTTTGTTTCAACATTGGGGATGACACATATCAGGTGGGGATCCTCCCCAAAGAAATGTTGAGCATCAGACACTTCATTTTCTGCGTTACTTTGTAAGCACCAACCGGGAAACACACCTTTTTGTAAGCATTTTGATTTGTAGGTTGAAAGAGAGACATTGTTGATTCATGTGAAGGGATTTCTCTAAAATAATATTGCACTGGTAGGTCAAATTTGGTCAACATGAAGATGTAATTTCACTTTTAAAGGTATAATTTGTAAGAAAGCTGATTTTTGAGTCTCACTCCATACTCGTCAGATACAGATGCTTTGGGATTGTGGGTCAGGTTGGCCGCCCACCCCTTTTCACCTGTGGCCATAGATGTTTTGTGTCTTTGCTGCATCAATTTATAGTAAAAATGTCTTTATTTGTATAAAGGAAAGGAACACTTTATACAGGCACCTGGTGGCAATTTCAAATAATATAGCAGTATATAATGCAGTAAGGCTGCAGTCAAAAAAAGTCTAATGTTACTTTCAAGTTTTTATTGGGGGCGACAAACGCACATGTTCTAAATAATGGAGGGGGACCTGTCCTCTCCATACCATCATGTAATCTACGACTATGACTCTTTGGCTCTGGTTGCCTGGTTTGTGTTGTACATGGACGTGACACTTAGTGTCTGGCTCTTGGAAAAGCTTTCACCTTAACTTCTCACCACTGCAACAGTATCTTGATTTGCATGCATGTGATACACACATGCATCCAAATCATTGCCTCCCTCTCCGTCTTTACTCTGACTTCGCCGCAATCACTTCACCTCCTTATTTTCCACATGAAACAACAGCTCACACTCTCTCACCTTCAACCACTTAAGATGAGGAACATTAAATATTTGCTTCCAGATTCTTGTGTGCTTTCTCTCAGTGATAGGGCCTTCACTTACTCCGATGTGTGTTTGTCCTGCTCAAACATTCACACAGCAAGACAGACCAAGGCAGGTACCTCGGATAGAAAGTGCTCCGTGTCATATCGTCGCAATCTCGGCCACAAAGGATCTTTGATAGTGCTGTCATGGAAATGGGTTGTATTTTGATTTGTGTCGAACAAACGCCTGTCAGTGGGTTTCGGTATCACGCTACATCCATGCCAATACGGTTGACGAGGCACTGAGACTGAATAAACCTAATTAACGCTGGTGTCTTATTGTGCGTTTCATTCGTGCACTTCAAGTTTGCAATTTGCAGGCCCGGTACTAACAGCAGACTCTCAGGCACTGCAATCTTATCATCTCAATGAAAAATCACTATCATAGTTTTTCCACTTAGTTTTCCTGACAGCATGTTTACGTCTCCGCAAATGAGTTTTAGAAAATTTCCAAGCAAACTTCTACTGTTTACGCTCTTGTCCTTTTATTTTTTCACTCCTGCCTCTGATCCAGAAGGTCGAAGCAAAGCAAATCTGTTAATCTCTACACTGAAGGACAGCATAAGGGCAGATAAATGCCATTTACCATGGGAGTACTGGACTATGACTCCCCAAATAGGATGATTTAGACTTGTATTAATCAAATTCAGAAATGTCAAGTTTCCCCTCTCCTTTATAGAGGTCCTCTCTTTCTCCCTCTCCTCTCCTCTCTACCCTTCATCCACCTCT
The DNA here is from genome assembly GCF_965226575.1 of Pagrus pagrus. NCBI lineage: Eukaryota > Metazoa > Chordata > Actinopteri > Spariformes > Sparidae > Pagrus > Pagrus pagrus. The sequence goes on along the minus strand of NC_140188.1, from coordinate 20,528,589 downwards.
CTTCCTCTGTCTGATGTCAGTATAAAGATGTAGGGCCTGATCAGTGGGAGCTGATGTCCTAATAGAGAAGTAATGAGAATAGATCTGCTGGCCGCCCGGCTGTCTGCGTGTCCCGGCGTGCCGCTGTGTTCAACCACTTATGAAAGACAAGCGGGGGAGAGCGCGATGTGCTCTGGCCCTTAGCACAAAGATAATATTCACTGTTTTATCCACCTCTGCCTGACAAATGACTGTCATTAATCAGCGGCCAGAAAGTCCGCCCTGTGTGTGTGTGTGTGTGTGTGTGTGTGTGTGTGGTAAAAATAGAGGATAGAGGTGAATAGAGCATGTGCCTTTCTGGGTATTTGTGCAAGGAAGAAATGCAAACACACAGACACACCGTGCAGGTCTCGCTGTAGATAAAGATAAAGGACGTTCACTTATTGGCTCCGAGAGAGATTTAGCTTCACCTTCGAGCCGTGTGTGTCGTCATGTGCGTGAACAGAATGGAGTTAACCAGAATCCGAGAAGTGAGACGAGGAAAAAAAGGGAAAAATCGAGCGAAGGATCCAGAGAACGTGCGAGAGGGACAAGTGGGAGGGTAAATAAATGTGGAGGTTAACAGGCACAAAGGGCCGGTGCGAGGGCCAGTTGTTGGCCCTCGCACTAGATGAGGTGGCAGAGAGAGAGAGGGCCCGAGGAGGGCCTTTGTGTGAATGAATGCGTCTCACCCTCCAATGTTATCATGATGGTGAGTCATTAATCACAATCTTGACAAAATACACAGTGACCAAGAATCACACACTTGGCAGCCAAGCGTGCGTGCGAACACACACAAACACACACACACACACACACATTATATACAAGGACATACAAGCATCCAGCCCTAACTCACAGTGTGTGTGTGCGTGTGTGTGCGCACATGTTTGTATTGCTCTCTAATTCACCTGCCCTGCTCAGAGACATACTTCTCATCCCCTGTGGGCCACAGCAGTGATTGCCAGATAAAACCTAGTACAACAACGAGGTGGAGTAAATACAAAGAGCTGCTGGAAAAGACCCAGACTGTAGCTTAGAGGAAATGTGCTCATTCTGATTTATTTTCACCAAAATGTCGACGCATTCTTTAAGCCACTGCCCTGCACCGCCTCACCTATACGGAGCAACAAGCTACAATCTTTACTAAATCAAATGGCTGTAAGGGAGGTCTAAGTAGTTTGCTATGATAGGACTTGGCAGCCAAGAGCTGAGAGCTGTTGGCCTATAGAGCTGGTATCCTACACAGAGGCTCCACTCTCTGAGTTGGCTCCTGGCCCCGGTCCTTCCCTCTGGCCTCAGTCTGGCCTCGGTCTGGGCCTACTTGTCCCCGGCCCTGCCAAACCTCCACCACATCCCCCAGGAGCATCACTGCATCTCTGATCTGCGCCATTCTGCCGCGCTCTGCCAAGTACACACTCCAGCTGCCCAACCAAACGCAGGCATGACCCGACAGGCACACTGCCCTGACTGTGAGCGGAGGCTAACCCCAAACACAACCTCCCTCCTCCTCCTCCTGTGACCTTCTCTTTTTCTCCTAGCATTTCAAGGCACCGATGTTCATATTTTTATTTACCTCCATCCGTTGCTGTTTCTGACACTGTGTTCTCACACTCATTCGATCCAAAGTCATTCGACACCAGCAGCCCCCTTTCATACGCGCTCACGCCAATAACAGAACAAATGACTTTATGTTGTGTTGCATGTTGTCATAGTGAACTCTCTTACACTCCTCATTTACAACTCTCTCAGACTCTTTTTTTCTCCCGGTGTCCCAGTAAGTGAAGAGAGCTCTTTCACTTGCTTGTGTCCCAGCTGAGGGAAAGGTCCCACCTTTCCCATATTTCGTTTTCCTTTTTTTTTTTTCCTCTCTCAGAAACAAAATTACGTATGAATGACTCGTGCAAAATCCTTTTTTATTCCTCTTTCTTTTCTATTACGAGTTTACCCTTTGTTTTGGTGAAACCGTTGTGCAAATTTTTAGAAGCTCCACCTTACAGCACTTTGTAAACTATTTGTACGAGTAGCGTTCTGGTGGACAAAGCACTCGGTTTTTTTTCTTAAGTTCCGTCCACTGTCTTTCAGCATTTAACGATGTTTTCAAAAGTCAAAGTCAAAAGGTCATAAACACATGATTATGGGACAGTCTTAACTGTTTCATAGTTTGGTTGGTCAGAAATGTAACCAGCCAGTCACGCTGGTTTAGAACCGACTCCTCCCTCCACATCTCTCTTCCTCCCACTCTCCTCTCATCCTGTGAGATCACAGAAGCAGCAGTGAGCCCACAGCGGGCGAGCTCCGACCGGGATGTGCCCACCAGGGAGCAGCCTGCCGCTGGAGCAGCTTAGCTGTTTAGCATGAGGAGACCGCTAAGTTACTGTGGTCACTCACAGGAGGGATCCCTGTCGCTTCCGCACGTTCAACGAGGAAGCCATTCAAAAAGTCAAAAGAGACAGAGGACTGACACTTTCTCTCTGCTTGTCGGGCTCACTGTCCGCCACCGCTGCCTGTGTTTGTGTCCGCCTGTCAGCCAGTGTCCTGAGAAGAATGCGTGGCCTCCACATATGAGAGCGTTTAACAAGGCTGTAGTCGTCGTGTTTAATAGTTCTGGTGATGATAATTGTGGGCTGCGTGATGGCTTGCTCGTTAAAGCCACTGCAGTAAGAGCAGATTTCAGGGCTGTAATTGCAGCTCGTTAGGATAATGCCAATCAGGAGCTTTGGCCCGGCTCGACGCCCATGCCTTCACTGTGGCCCTCCTGAAGCCTTCACGCAGGCCCTCTGTAGTACAGCAGCAGCAGCAGCATCCTCTGTTAAGCAGAACCATACAGTAGACGCATTTTATTCAGCATGATGTTTTGATTTGATTCTGTCATGTGGGCTTCATCAGAGCCATTTTTTGAGGTTTCAGTCATTTTTTCTAATATTTTTCACTTGCTGTTTTTATTTATCCCAGTTGTTGGGAGATTCCTAGAATCTTACTTTATCGACCCACTTAGCAAAATACCTCAATTTCTATTAACTCTTAAACAGTCAAAGAGGAGATTTAGTATATTTGTCTGGTTTAATATCCCTTTGCCTTATTTAACTGTTACAACCAAATAAAACGCACATATTTCATTCACACCGAGACAAAATGTGGTAAAAGACCCATTTCTTTGATAGATTTAAATACCTCCAGCTCTAAAAAATGATGAAAATTGCTTCCTCGTTTACTCTCAAATAAAATTTGCATTCGGGGCTGGCATTGTTTAACCCACTGTGTCATGTTTGAGAGTTTGAGTCAGAGCCAGGTTTAGCCAGGCCTGGAAGTGGAGGCTCTGATGTGGCCTCTGTCCCTGCGTGGGGGTGCCCATGGCTAGTGTATAATTTAAGATTTCTGGTGAGCTAAATAGCACTTTAGCTCAATAGCCATCAATATGGCCGCTTGTAAAACGTGTCTGGGACCAGTTGGTGGCTGGCTGGCTTGTTAGGTGCTGGGAATGTTTGAGGCAGGTGGTGGAGGGCCAAGGCCAAGGTCCATATGGATCTGATCAGAGAACAGTAGTGGCAGCTTATGGGGTTTTGTTGCTTTATTCCAGCACATGGTGTCCCTCTAGTTCCTCCAGTCAGTAGCTCTGTTTCTGTACATGTCCAGATCTGTCTCTTTTTTCGGTTTTGTCTCACTTTTCTTTTCCATCTCTCTTCTCCTCTCAGGGTTACTTTGTACTTAATAACTATATCAAAGTGTCATTTAGCAAGTTTAGCTTGCGTTGCACAACTTCAATAAGTTGTTTGCATACTCGTGTTTAATGTTCCCATCTGCAGCTTCGCGGAGGAATATCTAAGCGCGGGTGAAGAATGAAACCGGCCCGCTTTCCAGACCGCCTGACTTTTAATCACAATGTCATGTTTTCAAATGAGCTAAATGAATCCCTTCTCCACTCTTTGTCTCTAACCTCAAATATTTACTGTTGGCGTTGTCTGTTGGCGGCGGGCGGGTGGATGGGGGCAGGGGGAGCGGGCGGGTGGTTGGTGGAGCACAGAGACGCTGCAGTGTTCCTTGGCCAGTGAGGTAGAGTGTGGGACCAGCTCAACCCAGCCCCGAGGGCCCCGAATGTGTAGCCGGGCTGCTTAATTGAGATCTCAACGTGACATTGAGCGCTTGTAAATTACAATGTGCCGGCCAGACAGCCTTCATCTCAGCAGCAGCCACACAAACATGTGGTATGTGTGTTTGTGTGCACGCATCTCCCTGCCTGTCGGTGCCTGTGGTTGGCTACTCGTACTTTTGTCAGTCCTATTATCTATGTCTCGCTATTCTTTGATACGGTCATTAAAAGTTGCTGAAGTATCTGCGCCAGCTTGAGTTATTGCAGACATGTAAGCCCTTCCCTCTCTCTTCCGGGACCACCGATACCTCTCTTTTCAGTTAAACCTCCCTCTGCAATGTCATCAAGTTACCCCACCCACTTCCTCTTACTGCTCCTCACATTTGCAGTTACGCCCAGCGGTTGATTTAAAATGCAGCATGACTGTGTAACTTTATAATTAACTAAGCGTCTTTGTACTATCAGTCTGAAGTGCACAACTTCCAAGCTTGCAGTGACCACCAGGTGCCGTTTTTGTAATGTTTATTTATAGAGGGAAGGTGGCTAAGTAATGCAGGATTCTTTAAAGCAAATTCACTTTTAAAAGTTAAAGGTGCAATATGTAAGAAGTTTTGCTTGAAACCTAAAAAAAAAAAAATAATAATTATCAACAGAATGTGAAGGAAAAACACTTCTGATGTCATGACAAAGACATCTATGCGTTGTGTTGCAGAGATATCTACTGAAGTTAGCATGCCCAAGCCTGCCCTGTCTCATAATAACATCCCAAGCTCCCAGTCTGGACCACTAGCTGCACAGCTAACCGAGCTAACTAGCAGCAGTTAGCTGTTTCTCTGGTGATTTGCTGCCCCCTGTTTGTTTGGAGTGGCCTTGCTTCGACAGGTGGACACGTCTTATGTATTGCTGCTTTAAAATAAAATAACAGAAATGAACGTGAGAGCTACAACAAATAAACAAGTTAGGCTTCAGGAATAATTAGAGCGGTCACAGAGCATTTATTGAGAAGAGTCTTGAAGTTAAGCCTAACCCAATGTGACACGCTCATGCACATTGGCGTGAAACACACACCTACGCAAGCACACACACCCATTTTCAAACACTAATCAAGTTATAGGAGAACCATAAACAAACACACACACACAGGCACACATGCATGTATACAGACTTGTCGGTCAAGCAGTTTGACTGTTTATATTTAGGAGTTGTAATGAATGTGATGTCATTCCTCCACACTCCTGAGAACAATCTGGCAATCTGGATACTGTCAATCACTCAGTGCCCGCAGGCATTAGCAGAGCGAGGTGGGTGCTTGTGTGTGTGTGTCTGCAGGAAGGGAGGGGAGGAGGGAGTCGGTTTGGAGAATATGTGTGCATGTGTTAGTTTAGTTTAGAGGTTATATGATGAGCAGCTCTTTAACAAAGACCCAACATATGAGCTGCACATGGTGCCGTATTTGAGGAATGGGCTTCATCATTCTCACCTCATCACCCCAGCGACTGCGCTCTCGCAACACGCCTCGCCGCGCACCCACACGTAGCCACTCTCGAACGCACGCCCGCTCACACGTCGGCGCTTACCGCCCCACGAATGCCTCGGTCTACGCTGTCATTCATACACAGCACACACATTCACTTACCCGCAAACACCCACAGTGCCCCCTTTCCCCTCCCCGACCACTGGAAAGGATGGAAATTTGTTTACTTTTCACATTTTTTCCCATGCTGCAGCAGACAGGAAAAGTGTGAAGGGTTCTTAATGGACGTTAATGACACTGACCCACTGTGTGTGTGAAAAGAGTCTGATTTTCCTCTTTGTCTGAGAATTCGTGATGAGAACTCAATGCGGTAGGGAAAAGGGGGAAATAAGAGACGTTACTGATTTTATTTGGCAACCACAAACTGCACGTGTGCATCTGTTGTTTGAAATACTCTCAAAGTACGGTGTCTCATTTAGTGCAAGCGTTAACCTGTGCTCGTTAGCATAATATCACATTAACTACTGATGACTTTTCTAGAAGTTGCTTTGCAGGACAGGAGGAGGAAGATTGCCGGTGGGGCAGGCGAAAGCGGGCAAGACAAGCAGGAGACTACAAAGTGACCAGCCAAGCGACCGCCACTGTGTCTACGTCCTTGCTCTTTTTGTCAAGTGCATGTTAATGTATTAATGAAATGCAAAAGAGGAGGGGAGGGGGGGGGGCATCCATATAAACGGCTAATTAAAATAATGAGGAAGGAAAAAGCATGTAGTGCAGTGTCACTATTGATTAATTCATTCATAAAGAACGGGCGGGCACAGCGGGCGTAGCCCCCTGACAGCCCCACCACTTCACAGTGTTCCCAGAACTGCTCAAAGAAAAGGAGGGCTGGCGGGAAACAGAGGCAGACAGACAGGTACATTGTACAGTACTCAACTGTCAATACAATGCTTTATTCACCTTCCCAGTGAGGCCAAGAAACTTGGATAGTGGACCGAACAGGTCAAAGATGTGGCAGGTAGAAATACCCAGATGGTAGTCTGAAGTCGTATTTAAGAAAGCATCCACAAACTACAGGAGAAACGGATGTAATTGTACCTAATTAGAATAATTATATTCAGCATCAATCAAAATCTGATAAGAAAAATGTCTATTACCAACCACATTCTTGAGATGAATTGATTTAAAAGGGATAGGGATTATTTATTTTTCTCTCACTTGCAGTGCTACTTATCCATCTAGTTTTGGAGTTATCTGCCTTACTTTCAAATATGATGGAACAAGATGGCGCTACGCTTGTGGTGCTCAAAGTGCCAAAAAATACATCTACAACTCTTCCTCAGTCTTTCCAGAAATCTTGATCCTGTTTGCTCAGCTGAAGAGGATGGCAATAATGTCCAAATCCGACACTGCCACCAGCATGAAACTTGCATCCAAGACTAGATGAATGCTTCCATCTGTGTTGTGATATGATTTGAGGGTGTAGTTCGGTAGATAGAAAGTAGTTCCTACATGAAACTGCTCACAACAAGGTCTGTGGATTATCAGGTCACAATTTCTTGTATATATTCTTACATATTCAAGAAAAGGCAGACATTTGATTTAGATTTTTCTATTTTTGATTTTGGAGTGAACTGTCCCTTTAAGCAGCAAACGTTTCTGCATACTTCCTGGTGTGTATATGTAGGTGGCATGACCCACAGTTATTTAACATTCAAGCATTTCCATTCCTGCCTTCCTCTTAAGGTGACTTTGAATGCTGAATGTCCGTTTGAGTGCTGCTATCAGGTCATTTGTATGTATCCTCGCTCTTTGAGTTTTTCTTGCAGGCAGATTAGATTGTGATTGCTCTCCCGGTGTTACCCTCCCCGCTTCACGTCCCTCCTCCGAACAATGTCGCACCTCACTTCCTTGTTTGGTTCTCAAACAGGTGAAGAGCGCTAATGTGCTCTGCCCATATCAGTTCTCTCTGCTCCCATTTGATGCCTTTTCTCATGTGTCTCCAGTGACAGATGTTTTGCGATTGTGCAATGCAAACAAAACAGGATATAACGTTTTGAAATTTCGCATCATGCACGACGTCTTACACTGTGTAAAGTAGGAGCAAACAGGTCTGCAGTCAGAAATGTTCTTCACTCACTAACTCTTATGGGTGTACTTTTTTAGATTTCCTGTGAAAGTCTGAAATGTTTCATATTTCCATTTCCTCCTCTGTCTGTCTCGTTCCCTGAATCTTTCTTTGTGTGTCAGTGTGTGCGCAGGCGGCAGCAGGGCAGCTTGAGTGCAGACAGACGTTCGCTGCTCCCTGCAGAATCAAGGCCCATCAATCATGTTAACATGTTAATTAGTGGGATTTATTTTATTCAGCAGAAATAACAGTGAGGATCCCATTACAGAGACTGGCCTGAGGGCAAAACGTGTGTGTGCGTGTGCATGTGAGTGTGGTGTGTGTAAATGTATGAGCAGGGGGGAGGTCCTCTGGGGAAGACCCCCTTCTCTTCTTGTGTAACACCCAATCTCTCTCAATGGCGCACTGTGAGAAATAACGATAAAGCTGTAATCAATCAAAAAATTTAAGTCAATCAATTTTTGAGAAAATCAAACATCATGTAGTGTGATTTGTGTGGCCATTGCGCAACATACTACAGCACATTTCCAATATGTCAACCTCGATTCGCTTAATAAAAGCGAACGGAAATGCAAATCGCCGGCTCCATCTTATTGAGCGACGTTGGTGTGTTAGCGGCAACAATTCTCGTGTGTGAGGTGGAGGCCTGCCCAGATGCAACTTAAGATTTACACTCCACTGCTCACTTTCAGAGTGTAAATAAGATTAGCAAATAATACCCAGCGTTCAAATTACTCCACCTGACAGTCTATGATAGGTTTCGTGTTGCGTGAATAGCAGAGGCATGGACTGTATTACAGCTGGCTGAGACGCATGAGCCGGCTGTGTGTTCGTGTTCTCTTGTGCCTGTTCAGAGGTGAGGGTGATGCTAATAAATGTCATATTATGCTGATATAAGGATAAGTACCTGTAGACAGAGACGTGCACTGTGTGTATGAGCATATGCACACAGAAAGTGATCTGGGGGAGCTCATCATCTTGTCTCTGCGTACCTGTGTTCTTCCTTCTTGTTTTTTAATGAATGGAGAACATATTTGAGACACTGAGAGAATCTAGTTGGAGGTTATTGCTCCTCCTAACCCTTACCTGGATTTCAGAGGAAATGATGAAGTATTTTTAAAGTGTCAGGCAAATGAGATAAGCATTTAACTCATCATCAGGAAGATGTCCACGGTAGTTGATATTTTTATTGTACTTTTTTCCTACCAGCCTTTTGGCAAATTCAAAAATCAGATATGGTGCGACATAAAATAATTTTGCCGTTGAACACAGGTAGTCCCATTAATTTTCTACCTTTACAGGTAAAACCTTATTTAGATCATGTCAGACCAACGTCGGGTCCATGAAGCAAAGTCGGCCCACCAAAAGGTTAGATTCGGCTCACCAGATGTTTCTAGAGAAAAAAGTTAAAAATATATATGTTTTAATTATATTATAAATCACTGTTTTTCTGGAGTTTGTTTTTTTGATAAAATGCTCTTCAGGGATTCCTAATTATTTATTATTTGTCATAATGACATAGTAACACTTCGTGCATAAGTCAGCCGATTAAATGAACTTTTAATCCTACTAATAAAGAAGACAAATGTCTTAAAATGTCTAAAAACAACTAGATCTTTGTCATATATTTAATTGATTTGTGTATTTTTATCATTCCAATTGTTTCCAATAATGTTCAAACCCAGAGAAATCCTAATTTTGCACAAGGTAATGGTACATTTCATTTTGCCACCTGTCACTTGAGCTTCCTGGGAAACATCAGATGATGCGTCAGAGAATGAGGGAAGAAAGTCGCCGAACATGACTAAACTATCAAATAAAACCTATACACACTGTCTCATCTGTAAACGTTTCTGCCACAGTCAGGTCCGAAAGATTTTTTTATTAGCAGTGGTGCTGTTTGACAATGAAGACTTCAACTCCCATGATCCCATGTTAGTTCAGAACGTCATATAACTGAGAGAACCCTAACGGCAGAAGTTACATACTGGACATTTAAGTCTCTACAAATGACATGAATGCTTCTTTTATTTGATTTAGGAGAATTTAATTCATGTGTTGACCGTCACTCATTATCTAGCGGCAAATTAGTTTTAATTCAGTTCTGTTTGTGCAAATAGTTAAAAACAGATAAACCTGAAATCTGAGAGCGAGAGGCCAGGCACGATGTGTTAAAACATGTGACACAGATGTTAAAGACACCAGGATACCCCTTAAGAGCCCTTTTCCCCCCTTTTAGATATATGACTATGCGCTTTTTTCAATCAGTGCTCCATCACTGAGGCAGAGCGTGTGCCACTGACACTTCAAACGGAAGGTGAAAGGCAAGAGAGGGAAACAGGAGCAGGGAATCTGATCCACCTTGTCTTTATCTGGCCCAGGAAAACAACACCACGCTCCATAGCAATTCAGTCCGCTGCGGACGTGCACGTGTGAGTTTACGTGTGTTTCCTGTATGTAGTGTGTGTGTGTGTGTTCATGTGTTTTCCTATATTTCCATACAAGCCTGTGTGCATTTATGGGCATGAAAGTGTGGCTGTGTAAACAGGCCTGCTTGTTGCCAGTTTTGTTTTCATGCCTAAGTATTTTTGTGTGTGTGCACGCGCCTTTTTGTGTTTGTGTGTGTGTGTGTGTGTGTGTGTGTGCGTGCATGCATGTGTGTGTGTGTGTGTGTGATAGAAGTGCGAGGCTGTTTGATTGTTTCACCACCTGTGCCCGCCATGTCCACAGATTAGTGCCTCCCACCCTGACACTCAAATCAAACACGGCTCAAGTTTCTCAGCTGTCTTTTGTGTCGGGCGTGTTAAGCGATTTTTAAAGTGGCCCTATCCGGTTTCTCCTCCGGGCCGAGGGGGCAAACTCTCACTGCCTCTCTCTATCTCTAACTTTCTTTTCCTTTGGTCGATTCAAGTCTGTTTCCTTGCCTCACTTTTTTTCTGAAAAAGAGAAAAAAAAAAGAATTTTAAAATTAGAAAAAGAAAAATGAAGCTACAAGATCGTGACACATTGAACTACTCGACATTTAGAAATTGCTCCATTGAGCGATTGTGTCTTCTGTCCTGTCCATCCCCACATTGGAGTGGAACGCTCATATCTCACTCCTCATTCAACACTGAACTGGCATCCTATTTGCATAGCTGAGAACAGACGAGGGGTGGGACAGGGAGATGTGTATGCGGTGGCTAACGAAGTGGCCTGGAGAGTGCATGGATGGAGACTTGCCAAGCAACCCCCTCCTTGCGCCCACCGCTTACTCCCAGTCACCGCTGCTGCCCCCCACCCTCCCACCCCCAGCACATCGATGAGTGTACCCACTCTAAAAGCTCACAAATTCTGCTCCCTGTGACAATGGTTAGGTCAGCCTAGATAAAGCACGTCCATTAGAGGCAATCGAGCTGGGGGAGGGGGGCAGAGAGACAGAGACAGACAGGAGGGCAGGAGAGAGGGGGAAGGAGTGGGAGGGCTTTGACAAATACCAAAGGTGGCCATAACTCTACTTGTCTTCCTGGGAAATTTTAGCTTTCTTTTTCTTTTTTTTTTTTTTGAGAGCCTGATAAGTGTCTTTGAATCAAAAGGGTTTTAATTAGCAGTTCCTAAGTGGCGACAGTCATTAGGAAGCTCATTAGCATATTGCCCGGGTGTTTGGCTGTTTGGATGGCGCTCTGTCCTCTCTGTGTTTTTTACCAATGGAGGGGGTGGGTGTGTGCGTGTATAGGACGCCAAAAGAGAGCAACTGAATGAGATGACACTTTTACAAACTATATTGCACTTGTTTCCCATTTCAACCATTCTATTCCTGTCCTACATGTTTACAATCCTTTCTTCGCTTTTCTTTCTTCTATCTCATCCCTCCCTCTTCCCTCCCCAGTTTCTCTCACTTTCAGCGGTTAGCTTGTGGTTATGTGGTGATGGAGTCTGATGGCTGGCGGTTGGTGGCTGTGCTGTAGGGGCTTTGGAGGAATCCATCTGTGACCGTGTGGTTGTGGTTTGGTCAGACGGTGCAGACCGGCCTGCTGCGGCGGCGTTATAGAGCGGCACTGGAGATGAGGACGGGGGAGATGAGGGTCGTAGTCGTGAATGCTACTGCGATTCTGATGCAAATTCAAGTGCAGGAAGATTTGCTTAGAAATGTTCTGCATTCACTTGAAAGAGGAGGGTAACCGTGATGAGATTGTTTTGGTTGATGGAGGTTACTGTGATTGAAAGAGTTGCGTCAAATGCTTAAATAAAAAGATGGCTAAAGAGGATAAAATCAGGTGTTACTTAACTGTTACCAACATACTGGGTCATAAGTCAGGGTAACACAGGCGAGAGGATGAATGAGGAGATTAAATGTTTTGAAAATATGGTCGAATTCTGCACACAGTCCTAAAATTTACCACAGAAGCACCTACATTTTCTTTATTAATTATGTAGCTTCTTTTTGTTTACTCAATCCATTTGTTTAAACTCGATTCAGTTTCCTTGCCCACTTTACATTTCATTAAATAATAAACAGCTTCATGTGAAGGGAACATCATGTATAAAAATGTGTATTTAGTGTGTCCTGGGTTTCTGTAACAGTATTGTTATATGTAATGTACGTGCAAACTACATACAAAACTCGTTTATAATGTTTGCACACAACTCAGAACAGTTGCATGCTAAAAAACATCACCTCAACCAGAGATAATATGTGGCTAAATATAATGTCGCTTTGGGAGTAACGGAATACATGTAACAGGTGTTTTAAGTTACAGAGAAAAAGATACAGATACATTCAGAAGCACGACAACACTTTACGAGCCTCACACATCATCACTCTGGTCTTGAGTGAAACCGAACACATGAGTGTGTATTCTGTGAGATTAAGATCATATAAAAGTCGTATTATTGATATTATTTCTCTCTCTCTAGTCTTTATTAGCATATGTTTGGAAGTAATCAAGTTACATTACTTACTGAGATTACGCTACTGACTACATTATTTAACAGATGATTATTAACTGTATCGTACGGAAGCCCTAAAGGGCCATGCATTCATACATTTTATTTCCTCGAGTTATTATCTCGAAATAACAACTGCCGTTTTCCCGAGATAACGAATTAATTTAATTTGTTTTCTCGAGACCTCGAGTTATTATCTCGAAATAAAAATGTGGCAAAAATCTTCAGTGGCGCAATGATGTCGTCGTTAACAACATAGCTCCATAATCTCAGGCCTATCATATCACAGTCACTATCTCAAGATCTCGAATTAATTATATAGTTTTCTCGTGAAAACAAAGTTTCATTATCTCGAGATCTCGAGAAAATTATCCCATTGTCTCGGGAAAACGGCAGTTGTTATTTCGAGATAATAACTCGAGATCTCGAGAAAACAAATGAAATTAACTCGTCATGGGAAAACGGAGGAAATAAAATGTATGAATGCATGGCCCTTTAGTGCTTCCGTAGTATCGGAATACAGTTTCACATAACAATATCAAATATATTAATGGTAAAGTAAAAGTTGTGAAAGGTGCTTTTCTTGGTTGCAGTGTAGCCTCCACGTATTGATGAGTTTGCTGTGGTCCCTTCGCTATCATGTTTTCATCGAATGAACAGTGACCTCACCTTGACAAACGCTTTGACCTCATTCTCAGACTAATGGCCAATAGTATTGACAGATGTATCAGCACCTGTCAATACGTTTAACAGAAACATTACAGTTTGGACATAAATATACGCCAACACTGAGAGGAGACTCTGACCACAGTCCCACATTCACATGCAACTACGCTCACAATGTTAGGGACATTCTCTGAGGAACGGCTGCACACTGCACCTGCCCTCTCTCTGTCTATGCACACACACACACACACACACACACACACACACACACACACACTGAGTAAGATAAGTAATGCTTAAGGAATATATTTGTTGTGATTTGAATTGCGTATGTGAGTACTGTGAGGGATCAATAGCTCTATATGGGATGGCGGGAGATGTCAATGCCTCAGCGACAAGGACTGACTAATGAGCAAGGGGTCTAATGGCAAAGAAAGAGGGGGGCACTCCTTATCACCTCCTTTTATTCCTCCTTTTATCACTCTATCACTTCCTCCTATCTTATATCGTTGCCTCGCTCACTTTTTCCTTCCCTCCTTGTGCCTTCTTTCTTCCATTTCCTCCCCCTTTTCTATCCCTCTCTTCATACTGACGTCACTCCCTCCTTGTGTGGTAATGTGTAATGTTCTAAAGTTGGCCCGGTCCATGGCAGACTGCTGCCGATACAGACTGATTAGCCATAAATCTGGCTGCAGTGACCAGTTACCTCATAGGGGTCCGACAGACAGAAAGACAGACATGTGAGGAGGTTGAGTGAGCGAGTTGTATTTGTGTTAGCCAGCGTGTGGATACCGCAGAGGTATCCACACGCTGTCTGACTTACCAGGCCTTATTAATAGAGCGATGACTGATAACACTCACTTTCAATCCATCTAGCTCCCAGTTTAAATATTAAGCCATAACCAAAAGCCAGGGCGGTGACCTGAGCTTTTCCAGGGATCTGCTCTCAAGCCTGTTTGAATGGGAAACACTTGATGAAATGCTCATAGTCTTTTGACTAATCCCACAGGAATGTGTGTGTTCATCCGTGTGTGTGTGTGTGTGTGTGTGTGTTCTGCCTTTGCTCCTTTGTCACCTGCTCCGCCTGAATCAGATCTGTCAACATCATTAACTCAAGCAAATTGTTTTTAAATCCACATGGAGGTTAACGTACAAATCAACACTAGTCAGAGGATCATTTAAAGGGTAACTCCAGCAATGTTACACATTAAAGTGTGTTTACAGGTCTCGGGGAGGACTACTGCATGTGACTAAGTTGCATTTTGGGTACTGTAGGCGCCAGGTTTTGAAAAGCAGCCCACTGGTGCACTCCTATAACACCGTTGGACTCATTATGAACAGTTTAAAAGCAAAATATCAAAATTGATACAGCAGAGCCAGAGAAATAACCTTTTATTCCACACATACTTATTCCTCTTTAAAACCTGGTGCCTACATTACCCACAATGCAATTTAGCCACTAAGTGAAATCACTAGAGGTAATTTATCAGATTACATGCAGCTTCCTCTGGAGCCACAGAAAGCTTTATACTGCTTTTTTCATATACGCAGTAGTGCTCCCCAAGACCTGTAAACACACTTTAATGTGTAAAATTGGTGGAGTTACCCTTTAATTAATAATTAAACTTTTACAATTGCTGTGCTTGGATTGAATGATGGGATTTACACACTTTCACTGGGTCCCCGCTAACTCTTAACGAAACCTTAGAATCTATATATTTGCTATGTATGGTAACAATGTTTGTGTGAGAATACACAAGCGGACATTTTATATTGAAACAGTATTTCCCACTGTGTCATAAAACTTAAGTCTGACTGTAAATAAAGACATCAAATATTAAGTTAAAGGTTTGTCTAAATAAATTTAACAAACCAAGATAGGAAAGATAGAAATGATGTTTTTTTTAACCAATTACTAGACTGTTTTACAATTGCTTAATTGCATAAGTCAATCATAATTATTATGTAGAAATAGCATTTTTTCACTGAACAGGGCTTCTCCATCTTTAATTCCCCTCATTAATTCCACTGTAGATGAAATACTTTTGGGTTTTTAGACTGTTGGATAAAAAACAAACATCACATTGTGCTCAGGTGCTGTTTTTCTCAGACTGTTTGTTAATGTTGATTACACAATCAATCAAAAGCATTTGATGGATTCATCCATAACTATATCCTCTGAACCGTACCCACATTCGTTACACTTCACGATTTAAAATATTAGGTGAGTGACACATCTTTGGACTGTGGGAGGAAAGTGGAGCACCCAGAGGAAAACCCCTGTGAAAACGGAGAGAGCGTCCAAACTCCACACAGAGAAGCGCCAGCATTCAAATTATGTGCAATTGTGGATTGACCCACATGGAAGTTTTCCCAAGTAACTATGCAAATTCACGGAAAGGTGCAGGATGTACGTGCAAACGATATATTTCAGCAGCTTTTAGACACTGGTGCTCATTATATATAGCTCCCGGCTCTCCATTTTAAAACTTTACAGATTTGTTCTCTGTTGACAGAAGGGAGGTGGTGATGAGGAGTATGAAGAGACACTTTGACCTTGGCACTCTGACTCTGGCTCTGCTCTGGTGAGCCCAGAGAATGGCTCGAAGCTGCTCCCACAAAGTGCTCACCACATGTGACAGACAGCCCAGGAATCTGCCTCAATCTGTACTTTAATCAGATCTCCTGGTTTATCACTCCTTTCCACTGATTTTTTCCTGGTAATATTTAGTCTGTGCATATGTGTCTTGCATTACTTACAACATGATACACACAAAGAGTGTTGATGGCAGGATTGTGTGCAACTTTGTGCTTGGACAGCACAGGGGCTAAATGTTGGCAATTTACGTTTCAGCAAACCACAGATACGTTAAATATTTACGTTTTATAAATTTCATACCAACATTTCTACAATATGTGTCATATCATGATCACATTACATGAATATGTTCTTCACAACGGGCGGAACCAATTTGCAACATGTCAAAAAGTTATATTCTGATAAAAATGCTCGGGGCATGTAAACATACATCTTTATCAGATTGAGACCATGTCAACAGTTAAGCTGGAATCTCTAATCAGAATGATTTAGATAAGACTGAGATGTTGATGACACTCGACAATCAATTATCTTTCTCCAGAATTGCTTTAAAGGTTACATAGTGTCGCTTTGAGCATCTGTTTCATAAGTTGACCAAGTCAAAAAATGCAAAAGAGCAAATATAAGCCACTAAGCAGCAAACATTTAAAATTCAATGAAAACCTTGTGCAGAGCAGTACAACAAGTTGCAAAAGGCTAATTCTCTGTGACTGTGACCTTTAATAGATACCGAAGTATATTACATTTTAATCCACTGTTAATCAAATTCAACTAAGTTATGCAAAATCAAACCACGTGCAT
Source organism: Pagrus pagrus (assembly GCF_965226575.1). Classification (NCBI taxonomy): domain Eukaryota; kingdom Metazoa; phylum Chordata; class Actinopteri; order Spariformes; family Sparidae; genus Pagrus; species Pagrus pagrus. The sequence continues at coordinate 20,511,887 of NC_140188.1, read as the reverse complement.
TATTAACAGCTTAAAACCTTGTAATAAAGTGACAGCGTATCGAGAGTCTTGCACGAGACCTGCGGGTTGGAAGCACGTCTGCGCTGGGAGAGCATGCTGTTCCACTCAGCACAGACAAGCCCCTCTTCACCCACTGTGTCTCCGTGTCTGTTTCTTTTTCAAATTGCATTAATATTAACACATGATAATGAAGGTCCAGACACAGACAGAGAGGCCTTTTCTCTTTCTCTCTCGCTCACACTCCCTCGTTCCCTCTGTACGTCTCTGTCTCTCTCTTCCTGTGACAATCTAAACCAGATGCCATGGGTCACGGAGTTAAGGAAGAGGGTGATGGTGGTAGTGATGTGTGTGTGTGTGTGTGTGTATGTGTGTGTGTCAGAGTGTCAATGTCCAGATATGTGTGTCTGTGCATGTGTGATTTGAAGGGGATCAAAAGTCAGGACAGGAGGGGGAGAGGAGAGGTGGGGAGGAAGGGTATGGACGTGCCAAGCCAGGAGTCAATCGTCGGGGGTTGGGGTTGGAGGGGGGGGGGCACGGGTCATTAATTTGCTGTCCTTTGTTTTGTCAGTTTGTTTTCATGAGGCCCCGGTCGGGCCGAAAGTAAAAGCAGTCAGCCTGAAAATTGTCTGCCTGCTCTGCAGCATGTTCTCCCCTCAGGGCTGACCAAGCCACCCCTGGGATGAGGGGGGTGCTGAGACAAGGAAGGAGGTGGAGAGGGGAGGGGTGGACGGGGGGAGCACAGGGGTCGACCCCACTTCCCTCTCGTACCAGCCACTTCGGCCAAGATTGATCACAGATTACAGATAGCAATCCTGCCCAGTCCAGCGACTCCTCTGTCTCTCACTCTGTCGCTCGTGTCTCTGCTTCACTTTGCCTTCAGACAGGCGATCGGCCAGAGATAAGACCTCACCCCGCCAATTAATATCAGGAAATGAGTGCGAGCAGTAAAGCGCTAATCAATGCACACTCACGAGCACACTGTTCGAGTTAGTCTTTCCCTCGCACAGCCAAGGAAACAGAGCTTTATGATGTCTGTGTGTGCAATGTCTTGATCTCACAGTACTTTAGTTGATATTGTTTTGAGACTAACTGGCTCACATTGTGTTTATACAATACAAAAAAGTCATATTTAGTATTAATAATAATAATATTTCAGTTGCTGGCAGGTTCAGATAAAAGTTGGCATCAATCACTGAGTCGCATGTGAGAAACGTCTCCCATATCAGTTACGATTGTGCACATATATAAAAATATGTTTGTAATCTCATTTCTTTATCGTAAACTCCCTTTGCCAAGAACATAAACGCAGCTTTTGATATGAATTTATATGTGTATAAGACATTCATTTTGCATGACTGAAAATTCAATGTAATTGAAAGCATTATCTTCAGCACACTGGCTTGAACAGACCCGGCCAAAGATCAGATTGGCAATCCAGGTACCTCGGCAGCATCGGTACCGACAAACCACGTGTTGCAGCATATAATGCATCATTAAAACCAACAACACGCTCACGGCATTTAGGAAAACATATGTGAAAAGGAATACCACACACACTAAGGTAGTAGTTCCCAAACTTTACCATGTCAAGGACCCATCAACTGACACAAATTAGAGCACGGTTTTTGTTTTTTGCAAATCCACAATATAGAAACATGTCATTTGTTTGTTACAGTAAATTAATCTGAAATGTTTGCGCATGTCTGTGTGCCTTCAGATGTGTGTGTTGGGGGCTGTGGGGGTTAGACTGGCCCACTGCACGTTGAACCAATAAAACCGAAAATCTGTGGAGTAAAACACTTTCCTTCTCGGGTTACACCCCCCACAGTTTTCTGCTGCATGCTGGAATTCCCACCTCTGCACCCTTTGCGTCTACCTGGATTTCCCACAATGCATCGCTCAGGGGGCCTAAAGTCCCCCGCGACACTGTCATGGTAAAAAAAAAAAAGTGAGAGAGAGAGAAGGAGAGAACGATGAAAAAAAGGAGGCGGAGGATGAGATGGAGGCGAGAGAGATTTAGAAGGTGCCGGCGCAGCTGACGGTTGCGGGGCAGGTACGCTGACGTGGGGCAGTTAGTGAGTGGGTGACGGTGAGGGAGGGATGTTTCGTCCGGGGCAAATGTGACTCCCAGATGTCACCTTTCCAACCACACGCTCGCCTCAAAGTGAGTCAACGCCTGCCGAACTATGAAGTGTGAAAAAAAGAGCTGCGCGTACCGTACGTATGTGGCGAGTGTGTGTTCGAAGCGCTCCGGGGCTCAGGGTTCATGGGCCTTGTTTAATGCGGCCTCATGGCTACAGAAGCTCAGTCAGAGGGTGTGTGTGTGTGTGTGTGTGTACCAGATTGTGGATGGAGGATATTAAGAGAAAGAGGGGAGGGTGCAGAGGGGCATATTTCACAGAGGCACCCCTGCTGAGCGCTGTGTACCCACATTGTTATGAGCGCACAGATCTTTAGGCCTGTAAAAATACCAGCGCTCCACTCAGCAGCGGCGTACAAAGGAGAGCCCTCGCGCTTTGTTACTCTCTCTCAAAAAAACGCCAAGTGACATCAGCCTCCCTTCCTTCTCTCTCGCACCTCACTCTCCTCTTCAATGTCCTCCCCCTTCCCTCCCCACACTTCTCCTTCCCTCTCTTCCCCTCACCCTCTCTCTCTCTCTCTCTCTCGCTTTCTGTCTCTTTTAAAGTGTGTGTAATGGTGTTGTAATTTCTCTGTCTGTCTGTGCTCCGGGAGGCCCAGTGCAGCCAGATGACTGTGAGCCGACTAAAGTTTCACAACATGTAATTAGGGCCTAAGTAGCGAGGTCAGTGCTGCCTGGCCCTGCGGCCGGCCCTCTCACCCCCTCCCGCCCCGCCCTGCCCCAGCTATCTCTCCCTCTCTCAATCTTTCCTCTCTGTTCACTTTTTAATTACGTCTCGTTTTCCCTTTTCTACTCCTTCTCCTGCCTCTCTCCTCGCATATCTTTCTCCCTCTCCCCTCCCTTGCTTCCCCCTCGCCCCTTTAAAATGAGGCACCCCGCTCCAGCTGTTTCGCATATCCACACCATCTCATTTAGATAAAGCCTGCCATCTTCCAAAAAAGAATGGAAATGATGTGACAGCCTCTTTATAGAAACTTTTAATTTAATTGTAGTTTCTCCTTTATAAATGGTTAATTGAAATGCCGGAGGGTAGCCTGGCTCGAAAGTCAATAAAAAGTCCTCAGAATAGAAGTTTATAGGGGTTGTCTATGTACATAATTAAACCCTTCAGGCGCTTTAGAAAAAAGGAAAAAAAAAAAAAAGAAATCTGTAAAATAAATGGTTATGCAAGACCAGCCTGCTGAGAGAAGGGATCCAGAGAGAGGCAGAGGGAGACAGATAAAGAGAGAACAAGAGACAGAGGCTATTAGGACAGTGGAGCACACAAATCAGTGGCTCTACCGACACCTCAGGGATGCCTTCACGGTGGCTGACAAGAGCAATACTCCACAGCGCTCTGCCTCCCCGAAAAAACAACAAGGGAGGAAGGAGAAAGCGCCCATTGACGTTTTTTAAGCGAGGGGTAAAAAAGACAGCTTGAAGAGGGGGCTTTTTCTGGAGAGGTTGCTTTTGGATTCCAGTGACAGTTGTTGGTTTTAGTTTCTTAGTTAGTCCATGTTTTACTAAGATAGACTGTAGCAGTCTATATAAAGGCCCACCAATGAGGACTAAAACAGTAACTATAAAGTAGTTTGACTACGACAGTGGCGAACAGTGTCTTTGGGATCACTTTCAGAGCCTTGTGATCAACGACAGAATCACTTGAAGCCAATTAAAATCCATCCAAATTTACATGGTCATCAGTTAGCTTGTTTTTGGGGACATTTATATAACAATATTGGTTTTAATGTAGCTTACATAATTTATGTAAGCTAACTGATGGCATTTAGGAATGACTTTTTATATGGTCTACTCTCATAACTCAGAGTTAGTTATATAAACAACTTATTAAACACTTCATTGGTGCTGATTGGGCCTCTGAGGTCTGTTTTGTCTTAACTGATGTCCTCTGACAATTGGCAGGAAAATTGATGTTGACTCATACGAAAGCGTGACTAAAATTAGCATTCAAACGGCTACCTCTTGTAACAGATTGTTGAATTTTCCTCTATCCTTTCTTTGGGTTTTTTGTTTGTTTGCTTGTTTCTCTGTGAACCTCATCATCAGTATCCGTTTTCCTAAACTGCCGACAAAGCTTCAGCATGCAGCGTGTGTCTGGCACCACCATTTACAAAAAAATGAGGTATCGGCCGATATTCCCCTGCATTTTGCAAATAAGATGATACTGACCGATCTCAAATGAGCCAATGCATTTTACAGTACTTTTTGGGGAATGAAGCTTAAATTAAAGGTTGTTTCATAAATTTGTAAATGATTGAATCTGTGTTTTTTCAAATAAAGTGAAAGAAGTTTTACACAATTTTATATCATAATATATTTTTTAGAATGAAGATATCTGTGTTCCTCCGGCACAAAAGGAGGAATAAATAACACCAAAATCAGTATCGGCATCAGTTATCAGCCAAGTTTTATATTAAACATCGGTCTCGGCTCAGAGTTTCACAGCGTTGCATCCCTTAAAGTTCCTCCTCAGCGTGCTGTCATGTGCAGTAATTTGTGTCTGACTGCACGTTTCTGGATTTCCAAGGTTAATTGGTTGAAACGGTGTGCACCACATAGGCCGTGGGGTGCGGGGAACGGTTTAGGGTTACACACACACACGTACACGTCCAAAAACACAACTTATAGTTTTATGGTTACAGCATACTTCAGGGAAACGGGGGGAACCCGTTAAGACACTGCTGGGCTGTTGGGCCGACGCAGGGAGGTCCTGACGATCACAACTTTGTTTGCGTGTGCTCGCGAGCCTATATTTCATTCCACACGGGGTTTTATGACTTCTTTGTGTGTCTCTTTTAATGACACGCATACATCCACCATATGTATTTTATCCTCACACATCTGTTTGTTTTTCATGCTACTGTCAGCCATGTGTGTTCTTCACTGTATGTGTCGTTTTGGGATGTGCCGGGGGTTTGTGTTTGCATTGTCCGCGCACATCTGTACGTATGTTCTCCTTGTACATCTGCTCATGGGTGTGTGTGAGGCTTTATGTGTCGACCGTGTTGGCCAAATAGGTGGCCCGGCTCCTCCTGACTGATGATAAATGACAGCGCCAGGAGCAGATAACCCTCCAGGAGTTTTTCGCTCTGGAGAACAGCGGTGGAGAACATTCTGAAACTCCCCGCTGACCTGACACACACTGCAGCCTCTGTCCTGTTTGTTTTCTCTGCCCAGCTCGTTCCCTCTCTCTTTCTAACATCCCCGCAATTGCTCCCTCCTCTCCCCCCCTTCTCTCCATCTCTCTCTCTCTGCTCTGGTCAGTGATAGAGGAAGGGCCCAGAGCGACCTGCTCACTGTGGGCAGCACACCGTTCTTGGCGCCAGTCAGTCGCAGGAACCCCCCTCACTTGTGATTTGGGAGGGGGGGGGTGGGTGGGTTGCTTCTGCTGCTTCTCTTTCGCCAGTGTCTTGCGCAGAGGGGAGAGGAAAAACCTAAAAAAAAAAAAAAGAGGGGTTGATGTGTTATCAGGTAGCTGTGGCGTGGGTCGTGCCAGAGCTCCTGTCGCCCGGCTGTACATTGGGGTCTTTGTTTGGAGATGTGACATTTGTGTGTGTGTGTGTGTGTGTGTGTGTGTGTGGGTGTGTGGTTACAGTAGTAGTTTTTTCTGTGGTGGGACGAATGGGTGCATGCAAAGTAGCCCGACGCCGGAGACCAACAACGATCTCGTCGCTTGTTAAATCAAACGCTTAAATACATCTATTGGGGAATGAGGAGGAGTGTGGATGGCTGCAGGCCGGGTTATAAAGGAGGGCTGAGGAGGAGGAGGAGGAAGAAGAGGAGGAAGAGGAGGGGAGGTGGGCTGCTTTTACAGCCGGGCAGCAGCAGCAGGCTCTGTTTAATATGAAGTAAAGAACAGATCCAACTGCGTCATTAACTCTCAATTACAGCCATGAGGCTAGCAGGCCGGGCCGAGCTGAGCTGGGCACTGTGTAATGTGTATGTGTGTGTGTGTGTGTGTGTGTGTGGGGACAGTTAGAAGCACACAAGTGCATTGTGATGGAGAACATACTGCCTGGCTTGGTGTTAAATCGAGGCTGAATACACACAGACATAGCAAGCACTTAAATTCAGTTTTATGGCGTTTCTGCGCAGTAAATATGGGCTGCGTTTGTGTGGTTCAGTTAATCCGAAGTGCTTTTAAAAAATATGATACTATATTATTTAATATTCTCTTGCAAGCAGGAGAGGCGAGTCCTTTATAAAGCATTCTGCAGGACTTTAATATCTCTGAATTCCTTTTTTTTTTTTTACTTTTGGTACAATATTTCCAGACTATTTACTTGAGCTTACGCCCTTATCAGAAATAACTGGAAAATATATTCCGTATAAATGTATCCCTCTCCTCATTTTTCAGAGTGCACAATATATTTTCCCTATCAGCCGACAATAAATCTAACCAGTTGATGAAGAGTTACAATCCAGAGTTTTAACATTGCCGCAAAAGCGCCGCAACTGTCAGCCAGGCTACTGGCAGAAGACAGAAGTCATAGGAAGTGCTGAGTGTATGAGGAGACAATTGTAAAATCTATAAATCTGAGGCAGGCTGAATAAAGTGGAAATGGATTTCCCACACGCAATAAAGGCGACTGCGAGAGGGAGGGGGGAAAAACAGCTGTAACCTGTTAGGATCATTTTGCTTAATTAAATGTTTCTATTAAAACAAAAAGCAGATTATGTTTCCTCTGTCATTTAAAAAGCTAAAGCAGAAACACTCGCGCTTAACCACACATTTCTCTCTCTCTACCTCTCTCCGTCTCCCTCGACCCTCTCCCCTCTTTCTTTCCCTTTCTTGTAGATGAGTAAATGTTATAAAACTAGCTGATCCAGATGAGGCCCATTGCCCACATGGGACTGAGAAATGTGTGTGTGTGTTTGTGTGTGTGTGTGTGTGTGTGTGTGTGTGTGTGTGTGTGTGTGTGTGTGTGTGTGTGTGTGTGGTTTTATATATAGAGACTTTTCCACTTTGCAATAAACTCAATGACAGCATGTCCAGATCAACAGACACAAACAGCCACCAGTGAGAGTTACTTTCTGGTTTATTAGCGGAGCTCTGAAGGGCCTCCGCGTAGCTTCTGATTAAATGATTTTACAGTTTTGTCTTGTTTTTGAGAGCTGACAGACAGGTAGACGGAGAGACAGACAGGCGGTCAGAGAAGCAGACGCTCAAATAGCCAGGAAAGTCGTTTGCTGTACAGATAAACAAGATAAATATACAGACGGAGCAAATTTGTTGGGGTTTCAAAACCTCATTGAGGGTATTTTTGGATTATCTTTGCATGTACTGTAAACCATCTAATTCAGTCAGGAATGGATGTATACACTACAAAGTGGATTTTAAAAGTCCTTCCTGAACCATCGGGTCTCTGGGATGCCACAATGACAGTCTTGTTTTATTGGTTTTCTTTGAGGACATTCACATTCGGACTGGCTCCCTGTCAGTGTTTTGGGTTACACGGAGTTCTTCTTGGCACCCAAAAGAGAGGTTGGACCTGACTCACATTATGCTCTCCTCTGGCGTGCCAGGAAGGGTTACAACGCGGGCAGTTTTTGGCTTGGCACAGCGCAGCTTGGCTTGGCACTGCTCGGACTGCCGTTTCCATCAATACTGAATTTTAATGAATGGCAGCTACATGAGCATCAGTGGCGGCAGTGATGATGATCTCCGAGCAGATGAAAAAGTCCACGGAAAAGCTGCTTGCGGTTTAACGGAGAAGAAAAAGAGCACGAGATAATGTGATGCACAAATAAAAGTCTATTTGACGGTACATCCCTCAAACCCAGTGAACTCAAGTACAGCAGCTGCAGCGACCATTATCAGTTAGCGACAACGGACGCTGTCTTGTCACAATAACTCAAGTATTCAGTGTCTCATGTTTTCTCATTTTCACACTGTCCTTCAGAGCTTCACTCTATTGTTGCTCTGCCCTGTCCCATCCTCTCATCCTCCCACTGTGTCTGTGTGAAGAAGCTTGTGTCCCCGCTGGGCCAGGGTGCAGGGATGCCAGGCTGAAAAGCCCCAGGGGAGAGCGCTTTTTGAACCCCTCTTGTCCCCCTGGTTTGATGCAGTGCATCTCTCTGTTGTTGGGTGTCTTTGTCAGGCACTCCAGGAGGTCCATTACTTCAGACCCCTCCAACGACAGTCTTTGAGCCTCCCACCCTCCTTAAAATCCCCCTCATCCTCCGAGTGCTGCTATCCTGTCCTCCTGGGTAGAGCAACGAGGGCACTGAGTGTTCCCAAAGTGTCCTCTGTTTGTGATCGGAGACAGCTGTCATGCATTCTTATGCTCAGCCATGTCAGAGCAGTCAACAAGAGAGAGGACACTGGTGGTGGGGTAGTGATTCACCCCACAGGTGTGGTTTAAAGTCCACAAAGTAAACTTTGAAGAGTTTGAAGAGCGGATATCCTATTCAAAGCGAATGAGTCACAGAAGTTGAAGGATCTCTAAAAGTACCCTTAAATTTTGTCAGTTTAATTCTTAGAGGCATGATTGGAACAAATGGATCCTTCACGTCTTTCAGGAACTGAAAACACGTCCAGTTGCCTACGATACAGCACTCAGAATTACCATAACCTGGATTACGGAGAACCTTCATCAACATGTTCACGTCTTTCAGTTTTACTTTTACATCAATCCAGCTGGAAAGAATGGACAGACAGACATGAATAAACAGTCCGGGCATTACTTTGTAATCCGTCATCCTAGCATTTTAAAATGATTGCATCAAATGTGGATTGATCCCACTTACTCAGAGGTAGTTTCTAAGCCTGGGGCCATGTATATGTGAAGGTTTCAGAGGGACTGCATGAGCCTGAGAACCGGGGCAGCAGTGGAGTAGAGAGCTGTGCAGGGCTTCTCCCTGGGTATTTACTGGGGGATCTGACTGTTTGGGTTGGTGATTTAGGATGTTCACCAGGTCAGAGGGCACAATTATACACCGAGGCCGGGGTCAGCTATGGATTGCCTTTCTGCCAGCTCTTCTCAGTTTACCCATGACGCCAGGCCCCCTCCCCATCTTCTGGATCACACCCCCCTCATCAGAGACACAGAGCACCATTGACCATTCTGATAATCTGATAATCAAAGCATTTAATATATCAAAACATACAGGAGAGCAGGGTGATTTTAAGAAATTTACTCACGAAGTAGCAGAACATTCTTTTAACCATTACACTTTTGTATTTCAGCCCACAAATTGCAATTTTATTGTAGAATAGGTTACCTTAAAGCTCCTGTTGGTAAGACACTAACACTGATGCTTTGGGACTATATGTTGGGTCAAACGCCATCCGAAAGCATCAGTATTTGAAGTCTTGAAAATGAGACTCAAAAACCAGCTATCTTACCAACAGGAGCCTTAACTCTACTTTTCAAACCTCTAATGACATGGCATGTCATGGGAATTATACACACAATAGCTAACTCATATTACAAAATCAGAGCTCAGGGTAAATGAATAACACATGGGCAGTACAATGAAAGTGTGCCACTGGTAGGGGTGTCGACATTTCAACCCTAACCTGCAAAAAGCTGCCAAGATAAAGTCAAGGTGGTTAGAAAATACCACTATCTTTTCTAAAGAATTTGGAAATGTTAATGACAATCTTCAGGGCATAAAACCAATGATCTGTTGATAGGGTTGGGGTTAGGGTTATGAATCTAGATGTGATAGTCCAACAATGGTGTAGCCACCACTGCTGAGAAAAATCAAAAATGCCAACAAATCAAGAACCCACCCATCCTTGCTCCATGTTCCTATCAACATCTGCACTAAGGTCTTGCTAACTGGCAAGCAAAATTGGCGTTAATCCCTTTGTCAGGGAGCAAATATTGATGGATTTACATTTTAAGAAGATGTTAGAGGACAGTAATTCCTTCAGTATGAATAGAGGTTGAGAAAAAGTCAAATGCAGTTGAGGGTTGAGGCAGGAACAAATTCGCTGTTCCTTGTAATTTTTGGGAAAGTTGAATTGTTAAATTGCTCGTAAATATTATGAGATCTGCACTATGGATGACATTTCTTCCTGGGCAATCTATCCTTATTTTTGTGCAAGATGATTTAAAATGACCACGGAGGAACACGGAGCTCTGTTGAACTTCATTTCTGTTTCCTAAATTAATTAACTGTTCTCACGCAGCGTAAGTTGTCACATTTTATCAAGACAGCAAAGACCCGAAGACAAATTTTACCACCCATCTGCCTCTAAATTTCAGCCATGTACCGCGGCTGTTTTTTCCTGCCATTCCTCTGGAGTTGTGGGTCTTCCCCTGCGTGACCACTGACAGGCCTTTACGGTAAAGAGCTGGAGGGGCTGAAAGGACGTGTGTGTGCGAGACTCCCCTGCTCTCCTCGTGTGAATACATTAATTCATTTACCACTTCGAGGTCGCCAAACCCAAATATTTGCCTCTGCACATATTTAATATTTATGATGACGAAAGCAAATATTGCCCGGTGGATTGAGTGACACGGAGAGGTCAAGCTCTGGGCTTGGCTGGAGGGGGCAAGAGGGAATGTTATTGGTGTGTGCGGGGGGGTGTGAATGTGTGTGTGTGCCCTCCTGAGAGAGCCAGTCCCACATCTTAGGAGCGGCGCACACTGCTCTGTTTGCCCTGAAACACGCATGCAAATATGACACGGTTCAGCAAACAATTTACATGAATTTGTGTATTATGGATTCATGAGCTTAAATCTCAAACTTGTCTTCTGAGAAGGACAGCTGTGTCGATGAAAAGGGTGTTAAAGTGTGCAAGCGGGTTCAGGCGAAGGGGGAGCGTCTTGGCGTTTGGTTTACATGCATTCGCATTTACATCTGAGTCTTTGCGTGCATGATTGTTCATGTACGTGCTGCGCAAGTGTACGTGCTCCAATGAGGTGATCCATTAGGGGGGACAGTTTTACGAGCTGGTTTCAGATCTGGATCAGCTCGGATGAGATCCTGTTTCCTTTGGACAGATCTCCCTCACCACTGATTCCGGCTCAAGAGCTGCATGACTAAATGGTGCATACCTAATCTCCTTTGAACTGCAACCCAAAAGAAGCAGCCTTAAATTGTAATATCAAGTTTGCTGACAAGCTCTACTTTCAGATTAAGTTGCATGTAGCTTTTGTAAATTTATAGCCCTTTGCTTTAGAGAGAAACTCTGAATTGAACACGATGGTAGGAAATAAAGACTTCAGGTGGCTCTCACACATTTGTCTGTGAACAATGGCCTCTGATTTTCTAAAAAAATGAGCACATGTATGCATTCAGAAGTATGCAATGTTGAATCGACATCGACACGCACCACATTTGTTGACATCTGCATCCCACCCACCACTCGAGCAACCTCACAATGACCTCAGCGACTGCGAGCGTTTGAGGAAGCAAACTCAGGAGATCTCTTATACACACAGATCACCTCTTCACCTCCCTGCCCCTATCTCCCCACATTTCTGCCTTTTATCCTTTCTTTCATATGAGCTATCTTTCTCTTTGCCCTTCCTCCTTTCACCTCTGATAAGTTATTGTGCAAGTTTGTGGAATGTACACAGGCCAAGGATCTCGATGAAGTGTCATTGTTCAGTCTGTTGAAAGGCACTCGGCTCTCTTTCTTCTCCTCCGAAAATAAGCGAGGGAAGAAAGGGCCTTCATGGCAGAGTGATAAAGAGTCTTTGAGTGAAAGAGACACAAAAAGATGAGGAAAGAAAGGGAGAAAATCCTGAGACAATATTTGACAGTGATTCACCTACAGTTCACGCCACCAAGGAGAGATATGGACTTAGTGACCTAGTCAAGGGGAGAGCAGGTATGAGTGCTTACCAGAATTATGTGTTTAGCATGTGTGCGAGAAATAGATAGAGGGAGCTCGTGCATTTTTTACTTGCGTAGTCAGTTAGTGATAACTCCAACACACTTACTTCACCTGTGTGCAATTTGAGCGCAAATGCAAAAATCTTACATGACAAAAGTAGAGGGAGGGAAAAAAAACAGAAACAACGGCGTGCTTTCCACACGCCACTGACAGCAAGTTATTCACAGGGAGGGAAAATCATCCCATTGGCCAATTAGAGTCTTTCTGCAGCCACTGTGACAACCCAGGGGACCAATAGCTAAGAGTAATGGAGAAAGAGACAGCGAATGACAGAGTCCTGCTGGGACTCCGAGGACTCATCGTGTTAAAGCCCTCTTCATGCTGGTGAAGATGGATGGACCTGATGAACAAGTAGATGGATGGATGGATGGATGGATGGATGGATGGATGGATGGACGGAGCATGACAGTGTTACAGAAAGCTGAACCCTGATCACAACATCCGCCATGAGCTGTGCTGCAAAACTAAGACAAACAACTGCTGCTTTGGTGAGAACAACAGACCAAATGAAGGTGAATGAGATTAATGAGATTAATAAGGAGGTGACAGATAAATTAGAGATGAAATAACTCAAATATGAACTATATTTTATCTCTACCTATATAACTTTGATTTGAATTTGCACAAACAACAAGGTAACACAAAAACAAGGAACATACAAAGAAAAATGCAACTCCTTATTAATTTTTGCTACGAAAGGCCCACAATCATTTTAATTGCTCTTATCACCAGATGAAAAAAACACTGTGACATTAACTAAAACAATGCTTTGGAGTCAAGCAATGATGAAACACACATTTACAAAAAATTAGGGGCCCAATGATTGATCACTGTGGAACTCCAAACACAGTTAGCAGTTTTTGATAGCAGTCAAAACAGCAAAAAACGGTTGGGGGGGGTCAATAGTTTTGGTTAACAAGGTATTTCTATGTTAAGTAAATGAAATAGAGTTGAAAATTCCAAGTACTAACGTGGTTATTTGCACAAATGTCACAAAGTAGATAGAAAGTTAAATCAGGAAGGAATTTCTGGGAATTCAATACATAGAGATTAAAGTGTGTCAGTATATGAGCAGGATTTTTAGAGGTATTTTTTGGGTTGCCAGCCAATGTCTCTGTTTGCATTACCAATCACCACTACAACTGGTGGATATTTTAGGTCGACAAGTTTACTTCAACAAGTAATGGCGTACAACCCTCTTGTACGCCATCTTGGTCTTGAATTCAACATACTAGTCAGAGCACCAAACCGCCAGATTTGGTGGGAACAGAAGATGCTTGCTTTACCCCAGCGTACACTTAGAAGGCACCAAACCCCACAGTGCTTCACAGGATAAAGCCTGATGAAATGCATGTCTATGGACGTGTCTAGTGGGTAATTGTTGAAAGACAAGTGGAGTTACTTTGTGTAAATTAGTAGAATAAAGTAATTGTTGTGAAGGGGATGGGGTCAAGGCCATGTTCATGGTAGTGCGGTGAAAGCGTGAGCCTGTGTGGGAATGACCTCACTGGGGCAGCTGGCAGCACTCCCTCTCTTCTTTTGTCAACTCCAACCATTTGATGCCATTGAAACAGAGCAAGGCAGAGAGATTGAGAGAGCAAAGGCGAGTGCTAGTGTGAAGGTGCAGAGCAGCGTGATGCAATGTGAGATAGCAGCTGAGTGAGCGCTCTCTGTGTGGAAGTGTGAGTGTGTGGAGAAATGACTAAATTCCCTCTAATCGCACCAACCGGTCCATTATAACTCTCTCTTTTCATTATTAGCTCTCACTCATCTCTCACCCTCCTCCACCCTCCTCATCATCTGTCCATCCTTCAAGCCCATTCTTTCGTTTTGCCAGAAAGCAGAGGAAGAGGAGATGGCAGCGGCAGTGGCATGGGGCGGGGAGCTAGGTGATGTTTTGAAGGCTTTGAGAGTTCCACACCTGTGGCTGTAAGGACAGTTTGTAACCTTATCTCCTATGCTTTGTGTGTCTCCCTTTTCTTTGGCGCTGGATGTGAACAAATTGAGCATTGTGTTTAGGCAGGGGCCAGGAGGATTTTGAAGGAAGGAAGCCAGCGAGTCCGGGCTCTGCACAGCAGTAGCCTGAGACGGGAGATCAGGAGTGATTCCATGTGTAAGATTCCTTCCTTCTCACGGACAGTGCTAATGAAGTGTGTGCACCCTTTGTTCGACAGGCTCCTCACGCAGAGCCAAGCGCTCTTACAGACACTCCAGACATGACTGGTGTTTTCACAAACATCTTTGCGATGTATTTTTAGTGTCCTTGGGGTTACAGCAAGCAGTTACTGCACTGAAAGTACGCCAGAAAGTTTGTTGAAATGTGTGATTTAAAAGAACAATTCACCAAAAAATGAAAATTCAGTCATTGTCTACTCAGTCTCATGCTGATGGAAAGTCTAAACAACTAAAGTAGATGGGGACGTCTACTTAAAAACTAACAACAAACAAAAATAAGAAAACATAAAATGGCTCCACACAGCTCGTCTGGCTAAATCCAAGTCTCCCGAGATCCATAATTGATTCGGAAAAATGTCATTTACACCCTTTGAGCTTGTGCACCTTCTTCAGACTGGGGACGGGATAATGCTTTTAGCTTAGCAGCTACAGTGAAGAGTATAAAAATATATCAAATTGGGATCTCTGGGCTTTCCGAAGGCTTGGATTACTCCAGCTGAGCTGTATGGAGAAATTTTGTGGTTGTTTTTGTTTTTTTCGGTTGCTCTTTTGAAAACGTTCCCCATTCGGTGAATGCTACGCCACTGTTTTGCTGTGAAGCTCCAGAAATGTGTTGTGGACTACCAAACTTCATCTGACTTTCCATCCACATGGTGTTAAAGGTCCACTTTGTAAGAAAGCTGATTTAAGAGTCCCATTACGAACTCGTGAAATACCGATGCTATGGGATTGCAGGTCGGGTCAGTGGCCATCCAAAAGTGTCAGTATTTAGTTTGGAATGAATGAACTTTTCTTACAAAATAGACTGTTCCTTTATTCAAGATGTATCTGTCTGTGCAAAAATAAGCTTTTTCCTAGGCTTTACGGTAGAAAACATTAATTATCGTCATTATTGAACACCCTCTATTAAACTCTACTTTGAAATATCCTTTGAAAGCATTAGTTTATATCTGTTCAATAGATATTGCACAAGGAGACAGAAGGGATGAACCACAGCGCAGGCCATGATTCACATTTGATCTTGTGACATGGTAAGGAGTATAGTTGTGGGTTTTTCAGCCCACAAACAAGCGGGTAACCTCTCACAACTACAAGTTTTCAAAGACAATTTTACATGTCTCTGTCAGTTTTCATGCAATCTCTGAATTTACGATATACATATGTAGCTGTAATCTACTCTGTGCGCACATCAGAGCGTCATCTCTGCACAGAGCTATCCGCTGTCACGCTCTCTTGTCTCCGCTCTGTTGAATGCAGATGAGGGGGGAAATTAGCCAGTGTGGGAATATCAGAAGAGACAGATACCCGTGTCACCATGCATCCTAATAAAAAGACTCCTGTTTCCAATTATAGCCGGCTGTAATGATAACGCGATGTGAGCGGCAAGACAATGGTACAACTGGATGTCTACCAAGGCCCAGTCTTGTGCCCGAGGGAGGGTGAGGGGGTGGGTGTTGAGTGAAAGAGGAGGCAGGAATGAACTGCAGGAGTAAATGATGGCAGTGAATGGGAGGGAAAAAAACTTTTTGGGGTATTTTTAGGATCATCTTTTCCAAGGATGTTCACACACTGTCGTGTGAGAAGACATAGGGGTGCAGACCACGATAAAATAAACACATGGGTCCAAATGATAGCTTAAATGTACTGTTGCTATATCTTGCTCAACAGAACTTGGACAGATCGCGTCGATAAATTAAGCACTCCAGCCGGTGCTTTTTGTTTTCTTATTTCAAATGCACTCCGTTAACCTCTACTTCTATTATTACCGCTGCCAAAGTCCTCATCGCGGTGCTTCCTCGAGACTGGAGAAGCTACCGAGAAACTTCCAGGACCACAACTTGTGCTCCCTCAACCTATTTTACTCCCACTCCGCACTCTATCTGTCTTGCTCACCCTAGCGTGACCCAAACATGCGGCCAGTGTATCCAATCTGTTTTCTATGGACATACAGGGAAGGTATGGAGGCTCCAAACCAAACCTCAGCCATGCCAGGCCTGTGAGGGAAGGAGGGGCCCCTTTTTGAGGAAGTCATCACAGAGTCCAAATAACAGGGCCGTCCCCGCCTGGGGCCCGCTGTCAGGCCAATGATCGATGGTCTCAGTTTCAGATGCCTGCCCCAACTGGCCAGTGGTGAACAAAGAGGGGCAAATATAGAGACAGAGAAGGGGTCATCCCTGCCATGGTGAGGATGACAGTCAGCCAGGGAGGAGGATGGAGGGAGGATGAGAGAAAAGGAGGGAAGGAGGGAGTGAGGGAGGGAGGTAGTGTAAACCCCAGCATGTTGATTGCTAGTCTCTTCTTTGATTCAAAAAACAGACATGTCGTGCTGTTTTATTTCGTTTGTAACGTGTCCAGAAATCGTCGGCATTGAGACAGCGCTACATTTTAGTGATTGCAGCTCCCGCAGCTGTGGCCACAGGAATGCAGCCTGCCTTCCTCGCCTCCTTCCTCTCCGCGCCGTCTCCCCGTCTATCTCTCATTCAAGTCTTCTCTCGTTTCCTCACCTCGGTGCCTACAAACCTTCTTTCTCTCGCTCTCTCTGCCCCGAGGCGATGACTCCGGCTCTTCTGGGAAATCTCTGATTAACACTGAGGTCGTTTTTTTTTTTTTTTACCAAGAAGGCCAGCTCTTTTCCCTCTTTTTCCTCTTCTCTCCTCTTTCTAACATTCAGCACGCTCCTGAGGTTTAGCAAGCATCAGTCAGACCTCTGGAGGGAGGTACGAGACAGACCCTCTGTTGTACCAAAAGGGGTGGTGATGACACACATTATCCACCTTCAGGAGGCCTCACGCATGTCGAATCGACATGTTCGTCCCCACAATCTGGTTTTGAACCTAGTCTGAAGATTTAAAGATTTGAATGTGGAAGAAAAGTTAGATACGGTTCAAAGAAACAGCATCCAGAAAGCGAGTTGTGATTAAATCGAGTCTGTTGCTCCTCCAATAGTTTCTTCGCGTTTTTCCTGAGCGAGTTGAAAAATGTCAATGTTGCTGCCAGTATGGGCTCTGTCAGTGGCCTGCCCTCTTACAAACAAATCTCAATGGCCAAGATCCCCCTTCAATAATACTCTATTATAACATAAATAATATATCTGACGATGAGGGCTGTTTTCTTCTCTCATTCACAGCCAATCATCTATCCCGAGCAGCTGAGCCGAGCTGAAAGCAGACAGATTATTTTTAAGGGCTTACACAATAGCCACTTTTCTGCAACTTGCGCCAAATAAAGGCTTACAAGAACCAAGGCCAACTGCAGATGTTTGTAAAGGGAAATAGACAGTGTTATCTGGCTATCTGAGACTTTTGACCAGCTTACAAATTGTTCTTCGAGAAGACAAGAGCATCAGTGAAATTATGGGAGAAACACGAGGTAATGTTAACGAGTGAGCTCAGGCCTTGGAGTGGGAAGCAGGCCATTGTGAGAGCAGAAGAGCTGTGCTGCTGCCTTCAAGGCCCTGACACACAAGCACTTATTGTTGTCTCCCCTCTCCATATAAGTCAAACTAAGCTGACTGAATGTACTTGACCCTTCACCCACTCCCTCTTTTCTCTCCCACTCCTCCACTCTTCCTCTTCTCTCCTCCTCTGCGTGTGGTCTCGCTTTAACCACCTGTCTCTGTTAGATTGTCCCGTATCTGGACTAACTCATAATTGAATGTGGTCTCACGTACTTGAGCCGACTCAAGTGTGTTTTCTCCCCCAGGACTCCTGAATTCATTTTGCTATTATTTAGGCCTGTCTTCTTGAGACTCCTCATCTGATAATGAATTCAACTCCCCCACCCCCGCCACCTGGGCTGGGCCCTGACTCCTGGGCCTGTAGCTCAGGCTGCTCATCCTCATGGAGACGTGAGTGTAGGTGTCTGAGTCTAGGAAACCAGATGCTGAAAAGTTATGACTCGTCCTCACACCTAACTGACTGATCAGATCAACTGCCAATGAGACCCCGAACAGAATGTGACCGTTCAATGAAAATTACAGCAACTGGAGTGGGCATTTGTCATCTCGTGGTAAAGGTTGTAAAACCAGTCGCAGCTTGGTTAGGTCCAGGCACAAAAAGTACTTGGTTGGGTTTAGGAAAAGATCATGGTTTGTGTTCAAATGGGTTAGGGTTAGGGGTTAGGGGGTCGTTGTTCAACCTTTGTTGCTCTTTACACCATCACCATATTTCCCTTCTTTAGGGTTAGGGCCGAACAAAAAGGAAATATGGGTTGTACTATGACGCTTGCACAGACAACCTGTACAGCTGTTTTTCTGGTGAGGCTGGACAAAAAACATTGCTATAGTTTCAGACAGTTACTGAAAGTTTGACGGGGCATTTCAGGGAGGATAAAATGTGCCAAAATAGGACTTGTGCTACTGATTAAATTAAATTAAATCAATTAACGATTCATTCAAATCTATCCACACAATTCTCCTTTCTCCGCAGCTAAATTCAGCCAAACTAAGCACAGTTCATATTTTAATTGGGTTCTGCCGGCAGGGATTAAAAACATACAACAAATCAACATGTTATAGAAAAACTACTCATGCAGTCAAGCATCAAGAAAACGGCATGTGATAAGCCCAAAGAGGGAGTCAGCTGAGAAAACAAATCACTCATCAACGTAAAGTACATAATGATCAATGAATCAATCACTGGCTCTTTTGCTCTTCGGTTTAGACACTCTGAAGTGGCACCTTGAGGACTTCAGCTTTAATTGACCTGTGCAGGGGTTGAACAGGGCAGCCAATAATGGCAGCTGCTTTCCACACCATGTGCCTGACAAAGATTTCAATCAGCTGGGCCCTGCTTGTGCCAGTAACCATACAGACTCTTTTCGCTGAGCTCCTCACTGTGTTTTACTCGCTATTTTTTACAAACTGCATGTTGCCAAGCCAGGCTGCAGTACAATAACTACTCAAATAAAATATAGTTGTCATTGTGCCACGGAGATTTGATCTCGCCCACCTCAGCTAACGCAGCAGTGTTGCCGAAAACGCTTTTTCAGTCTATTTTATGTAGAGATTCAAAGCAGTAAGACACTGTGTGCTTCTGTGTTTTTGTTGGACCTTGTAGGTGGTTCTGTTGAAACTGTCATGGTGTCTGCACGTGGAGTATGACTGTTATGTTTTAGTGTGTCTAGTGCGTCTTCTTTTTCTCAGAAGGCCAGACAGAGCTAATTAGCAGGCAGGAAATGAGTCAAGTCACTGCTACAGTGAGGATAACGTTTAGGGGAAATGACCAGCTGAAGAAGAGGGATGACTGAGTGTGTGAGTGTGAGCCATGTATGGCAAAATGGAAACTTTGCAGTGTTTCGCACTGAAATATGATATAATTTCATGTTACGGCACAACAGTGAAGCATGTCATGAGTAAGTCTGAAGTTGAGTCTGAAGTGAGTCAGAGAAATATGTGATGCCCGCAAGAACCATCAGGCCAAACTGAGAAAAATGGGATCTGTGGCTGTGGGGGATAATAGAACATACCTGCATCTTGAGTACTGCAACACTGGGGCGTCACATTTTTAAGGAAAGACAGTTTTTTCTTTTACTTTTAAAGCTGCCCTTTCACCTAAATTCAATCCAACTAGTTTTGAACTCGATCCACAAGATTAAATTAATTGTCATTATGCAACACAAGATTGTATAACAAGACTCCAGGTGTAGTTCCCTTAGCCACGAACAAGAAAACAAAAATTATACAGACTAATGAATAAATAGTAATCAGGTCCAAAAAATAAGCTTTTCATATTGGAATGTGGAGGATGAGTTCAGTAGTCTAGCAGCCTGAGGAAAGAAGTCGCTCTACAGTCTGGAGTGGATACTCCTGTATCTCTTACCAGACAGCAGCAGGGTGAACAGGCTGTACTGAGGTGGGTGTTGTCTTTATTCTTTGGGCTCTGCGGGCATCTCAACATTATTGCTGATGCTCAGTGGATGGATACCAAGGATGTTCTGGGTGGTTTTAATCACCCACTGCAAGGGTTCTGTACTTGATCTGTGACCCTACAGTTTTAAGTTTGAGACTGTAGGTTCCCCTGTAGCGCCACTTCTTTTAAAGTCTAACCCAAGGTCGTATAGAATTATGAGGCCAGAGGATAGGTAGGGTAGGTAGAGTGTCAAAGTTTGAAGCACAAGGGCACGGACCAAGCTGCCTCATTTGACAAGTTGGGAGTGAGAACATGTTCAAACCTCTGTCTTGGTTTTTAAATTCTAAGAATATTTGATTTTCTAGAAACAGTTTTAAATTCAGTTCCACTTCAAGGTACGCAACTCTTTTCTCCCATTGTTTTCTGCTTTTTTCTTTGCAAACGGCTTACATTGTGTCCACCGGCAGCTGTGCAGGTGGGCAGCATTAAAGAGCTGAAGCAGGAATGCTGATCAGATGAGATATGGTAGTCGGTCTGTGCATGCATCAGTGTACGAGTATGTGTGTGTTTGTGTTATTCCAAATGTGAGGCAGATCATTTGGTCTGCTGCTTTAAAACAAAGGGGCTCTGGTCCAGTTCACTCCCATGGGGAGGCTACCTTTGGCCAGGAGAGAGAGAATGAAACCACGTAGCTTGTTGGGCTCTCCGACACTCACTCCTCCACACGGCTTTATGGGGAGGGGGGGGGGGGGGTCGAGGTAGTTAACTAGCGGCAGGCGTTCAGATGGGTTCTGCTCTGACTTCAAACAGAGAACATTATGGCCGTGCGCGCTCACAGGATATTGCACTGTAAGGCCACTGAACACGGTTGGGTTAGAGAGAGGAGGCTTTGTATCGAGCCCATTAGAGCTCTAAACCGATACTAATGAAGCCGTTTCCTGTACAAACGGAGCGGCTCAGGGGAAACTGGCTCGAGCTTTAATAAGGCCCTCTCCAATCCCAGTTAAGATGCTGGAATTTTGTATCTGGCCACTGAGTGGGTTACCACTGGTTCCAAGCAGAACCTCCGTTTGGAAAAGTTAATTACGCATGATTAATGGAGCGTTTTCCTTCCAATGATATCTGTGACAGCACAAAGCTGTCGTAAGGCTTGTCAGGCCCAATTCGAGCTGAATAAGTATTTATGTGATCGCATGTGATGGGCCTCCTCTCACCAGCACCAGCCCTCATCAATCAAGCCCTACTGCTCGCAGTAGTGGGAAATTGGTCTATCAGTGCGGCTGCCTCACCTCCCTCCTCTCCTCCCCCATGCCACCACCACCGCCACCTCCCTCCCTCCCCATTCAATCAGGCCCGAGGCTACAATGCTTCTTTAGCTCTTACTTCTGACCAACGCAGGGGTCACGGGGGGGAAAGTGGGAGCCAGAGCTGAGCCCATCCATTACAGCTCTTGTTTCTCTCGGTGGCAGCCGGACGACGGGATTCTATTAAGAGCTCCGTCTATTCAGCACTGAGATTACACCAGGGCCCTCTCTCCGAGCACACCTCACCACCAACCCCCAAGCCCTCACCAAAAACCCTATACCCACCCTGGGGGCCTTATAGCCCCCCACCGCCACCACCGCCGCCGCCGCAGCAGCTCAGTCATGCCCCCCCCTCCCCTTCTTCCCCCACTTTTTTTACACTTCCCACCAGTAGTAGAATGACAATAATCACTGAGAGAAAGACAGAGAGAGAGAATGAGACAGAAAGACAGGAGGAAAAGCTTGGCGGAGAATGAGAGCAGACACTCCGACCTGAAACCTGTTTCTGGTTCAATGTGGACACGTTCACTGTCTGCCTGTCTGGACAGCGTTTGGCCTCGAAGTGCTGCCGCACATATACACACTTGCAGGCTTGCAGGGAATGAACACACACACACACACACTGCAAAGCCGTAAGCATACTCTCAAACAGAAGAGCTTCAGCACCTGGCTAAGAGACTGGGGCCATCTCCACCACAGTATAAACACACTTCGATGGGTAACATCACAAACACAACTCTGCCGCAGTTACGTCGTAAACACCCGCCGACACCAGATCAAACCGCCACTCCTCCGATGTTTAAGAAGCTCGTTTGTCTCCCACCGGCCTGAAGAGACTCTTCATTTACTTAATATGTGTTAGCACTTGAGAGAGAGAGAAAGAGAGGGGTCGCGCCCCCTGCTTGGATGGATGGGGGTCTTCCCGTCAAGGAGAAGGAGAGAGACAGCGCTCCTGTCAAACAAACAGAAATTTAATACGTCGCCTTCTATCAGGATGTCCACAGTGTGTACATACTCTCTTGGGCTTGATTATGAATAACCCCCTCTATCTTATAAACAAGTGGAGTGAAGGCATTCATCAGGGATAGAGAGGTAAGGGTGTGAAGAAGGTGGAATGTGCGCTCCTCCAACGAGAGCCTGCTGTAGGGGGTGCGTGCGGAGGGCGATGACGGAGGAGAGGACAGACTCAAGAAGGAGCGAAAACAAAACAGAAGGTGGACGAGAGATGAGAAGAAACGGGAGGAGGAACGTAAACAGAGCGAGGGCGTAGGTTTGGTTTTAAGTTTGGTCATGACTTTCTTTGTCAAATGGCTTTACTTATAGCTAATGTCGCAGATGATACGTATTTAGACTGATTGCAGAACGCCTAATCTGTTTCTGACAGTCAGGTTCTTTTAAAGGAAAAGGGACTAGATGTCTTCATTACTTCTTGAGGGCGTTACATTAATACAGTTGTTTGATAGAATGATGTGTCAGCGCAATGTTAAAAAAATGAGTAAATACCTTGTGCTTAAATTTAAAGAATAATATCAGTTATTAATTATCCATATAGATTATTTTGGTGGAGTTGCAGAGTTTTGGAGACATCAACCATAGAGGTGTCTCGGCTTGTGGTGCTCAAAGCGCCAAAAAACTCAACGACTAATGTCGGCTGCTACGGCCCCCCTGTGGCCCTGCAAAGGATAAGCAGTTACAGACAGTGGATGGATGGTTGGAACTTTCTTTCTACCGGATCACACCGCCAACCGTAACATCACGCAGGAGGAAACACCCGTCAACTCATGGAGGAGAGGCTAGCCGATTAAGCTAACTAAGTTTGCTAATGTTACGGCTCAGCAAAGGAGGATACCATTAATGTTTATATCCCTCACTGTCACGAACACAAGTCTCCCGTCCACAACTTGATCGGGTGAAGTTCGGTTGAAAGAAAATAGCTCCTACTGAAAGTACTCAGAACAAGGTCTGTGGATGATTTTGACTAACTGGGTCTGAGACATTGCTGTTGAGTTTTTCAAGTGTATTTTTGGCACTTGCTGATTACCATCTAGTTCCATTATATTTCAGAGAAGGCAGTGATTTCTACGACCAGTATCTCCAAACAGTCGGCAACTGACACCATCTAGAATGGATAGGTAGGCTAGCAAGTAAGAGAAAAACTATGATTTTTCATTTCTGGCTGAACCATCTCTTTAAACTTTAATGCTCTTCAGACTCCAGACTCTACTTCTGTCAGTGCTGCAAGTACAGCGGGTTGCCAGATCATCACGTCAGGTATCCCCTGTGTCTCGTGCTGTCACACATAATAGGCCATTTTTTGCAGAAAACACACAAAGCTGCCAATTCTGACCCCACTGGTAAAACTATGCGGACAATTTAGCAGAACCTTGGCATTCACAGGGACACTGTCCACTCCCAAATCTATGTGTATTAAACAGAGGGTTCTGAAGCAGAGAAGCAGCGGTAGAGGCATGCAAAGAAATAAAAACAAGAGGAAGGACAGAGGAGACAAGATAAAGGAGGAAGAGAAGTAGAGGAAAAGAAGAGAGGGCAGATGGTTGTCCTGGGCAGGGTGAGGGCACTCAGGGTGGGGCTGTGCGAGGTTTACTCTCCCAGTTCTTTGCTGCCGCACGGTTTGGAGTTGGCAGCCAGCGTGTGGGTTAACAGGATCGGAATGCTTCTTCAGGGGCAGCGTAATCAGCACCAACTTCCTCTGATTCAGAAACCGTAGGCCTCGCTCTCCGCCTCTTTTGTTTCAGCCGGGGCTCTGCTGACAGCACGGAGGAAGCAGGCGTCTGACGGTCAGGGGAGATGTTGAATGTGTATAAACAGCGTGTCCAGGGAGGCAGAGAAAGAGAAAGAAACGGACAAACTCCAGCACGACTAATGCGTCCGTGTGTCGATGTGCGCTCGTGCCATCTGCGCGCATAGATGCACACACTTGTTTGTGTGCCTTGGCGGTGTTTTGCACCCACATCGCTGGCCTCTCCCAGTGGAAAACACGCAAGAACGTGAGTGAAAGAGGTTATGTGAGGGATACTCTGTGCTCTGTCGGGCCAGTCATCTCCGGCTGCCCGCCCGAGACTTTTGTCTTTGTTAAATGTTGTGTGACAATGAGATTTTCCAAAGTGCCATCTAGATAAAGAAGTGGTTTGAGAGAGAGGGAGAAGGGAGGAGGGGGGAGACTCTGATAAGATGGTCTGGTCATAGTCCAGCGGCCCTTCATCACCGCTGCAGCCCCAGATATATCTCCTCTCTGTCTCTGAAGCACTCACACACACACCTTCATCACTTTGTCTTCTCTCTCTCTCACCCTCACAAACTCACTTCTACAACTGCACCCAATCTCAATGCACACACGCACACACAAACACACCTCTATTCCATCACCACGGCTCTAGATCCTCAATCGATCCTCACAGCACCCCGGCCCCCAGCAGACACCTGCAGGTGATTGATCCCCAAATCAGTCCCTCACAACCCCAGTGCCGTAAAAACCATAACAACCCATCATAAAAGCTGATTTATCTTCACCTAGCCCTGGGCCTCACAGTTAGAATATTAACCCAAAAGTGTATGACACCAGAATGATTGGTTTGGAATTGAATAAACCTTGGGAGTATTGACGCACATGTCTGACGGTTCATATCAAGTCTGACTGCTGAAATGTGCCAAGTGAGATTGCATTATCTCAGCTGCAGACATACACACACGTACATGGAGAACTTTTGTTGGGGTGCTCGCATCTGTGTTCGTATTTACAAGCTTGTACGCATCAGGGATGGGGGATAATTCAATATCATCATTTATCAACTTTCAGCAGAATCATTCTGTGATGAAATCATCTTAAAATCTCTGTTAGATAAATTCATTATTATGTGCAAGCTCTTGTTAAAAACCAAAAAGAGCCATCGAAGTTCTAGTTTTACAAATATGAGGATTCTTGTCTCACCAGTTCATTGCTGTAAACATGTATTTGATAGATTTTTTTAGATTTTTCATACATTTACTATCTAAAATTTGTATGGAGCTTTGTACTAATTTTCCCTATTGTGATTCAACATACAGTATATCAACGCAAGAAAGTATCCTTCATTCTGTAAATTTTACAACACTGTTTTCAAAAAAAGGCATAAAATGGCTCCATACAGCTCATTCGGCATAATTCAAGTCTCCAAGTTATTTACGCTCTTGACACATGGTCAAGCTTGTGCACCCACTCCTGACAGGGTACATGCTAATGCTTTTAGCTTAGCAGCTACAGTGAAGATTTTTGCTTTTACAAAAGGGTGCAAGTAACAATATTTTAAAATCAATTTGGGATCTTGGCGCTTCTGGAGACTTGGATTATGCTGTACAAGTTTTTTCGAGCCATTTTATGTTTTTTTTCTGGTAGTTTTTTTACATTTTAAAACAAGTCCCCATCTACTGCAGTTGTTTACAGGAGTGCTGCGACACTGTTCTGCTCCAGAAATGTTTCGTGGACTTAAAAACTTCACCTGACTATCCATCAGCATGGGGGGCGTGTAAATAATGACAGAATTTAAATTTTGGGGTGAACTTATCCTTTAACAATTTTAATATTGCACAATTAGAAATGAAAAAAGATATGTTGTAAGCAGAGGTAAAGAAAAACAAACATATATCATACAATAGGATCAGGAATTCATCAGGAAAGTAACATGTAATATGTCATTTTTTTGTTTTTTGTTTTGTTGTTGAGTGTTTATGTGTTTTCGTGTGTGCCCGTGCATAATCCATGTGTGTGTTCCTGTAGGAAATAGTGCCCAAGCCACATTTTAATGAGAGCGTTGGTCTGAAAGCCAGAAGCATGGTGTACTGGCAGCAGCATCAGCATGTGCCCTGTACTCAGCAGTGCAACAAGCTCCCGGGTTAAATATAATCCCAGCCTAACTCAGGGGCCTCTTTGATGCTACTGAAAGCCAGTGAAGCCTTTAATGGGAGCCACTCCGTGTCCCTGTGTTATGTGTGAGCTGCTCGACTCTCCTTCGTTTTAGGGCTGTTGTAGGCGACTGATTTGTTGTTTTGCCGAGTTAATTCTGACTTTAATCATGCCCACGTACACTGAGCCTGAGCTGACCTGACCTGCGCCGGGTAACAGATTCCAGTGTGTGTGTGTGTGTGTGGTGGGGGTTTCCGTGTGTGTGTGTGTGTGCATGACGGACATACTGAACACACTTCCACAATCTGCTTACGCTTTGCACTTACTCAAGTGCATTTTCTCACTTTCTCACATTGCAGTTTTGACCACTTGTAAATTTTGGATAAGAAATACCCATTAGTCCCACTTGTCATGTTTCTCTCTGTGTTTTTTTCTCCACAGTGCAACAATATGAGCCTTTTTTCTTTACTTTGCACAAAAAGTTAAACACTCAATAAAAGTAAATACACAAAAGGGTCTGTGTATGTGTGAGCCATCAAGTGCTGGGTGTCTGTTTCTCCACCTGCCTCACCGTCGATTAAAAGGTCTTTTTCAACAAATCCATCCAAGGAAAATTAACTGGTTTTCAACTGGTTTGTATCTTGTTTAAGCTTAGAAAAAATCCTAAATATAAAACTCTTACAGAAATCACTATCCATTTTTTTTTACCTCCACTCAGCCTTCGTCAATATAACAGCATTTCCCATAAGATTCAGTTTTTCCTTACTGACATGGCAGCCTTGTCTCCTGTCACGCTGAACAAGTATTACATCTGTCTGATATCCGCCTGCATTAAAATATTAGCCTTCCAATTGGACACGCTGTATGAAAAGCAGATCGCCGTAGTGCTGCAGCACAGCCCCGACTTTAAACGTGAGAAGAGAGCTCAATAAACGTAATGAATGTGTGACACTTGAACATCTGAGGTGCTGTGTTCCCTTTACCTCCTGTACATAAAAAAGCTCTTTTAAAGATGATATCTATGAGCGTTTTAGAGCCGATTTGTTCACCCTGCGGCAAACGGCAACATGCTCTAATTACCTCCCCCCCTCCTCCTCCGGAGTGGGCTGGAGTGGGTTGTTTAACTTTCCATCCGTCCCCTGCGTATAGGAGCTGTGTGCCCGCTGAATTTATGCTTGAAAAACGTGACCTTTGACTCCTGTGCAGCTTTATCGCACCCCGTAGCCCACATACAGTGTGGCCCTGTATGCTGAGGCTCTGTGGAGGAAGTGTCTGTGATTACCACAGCCTGTACTACTTTCTGTACATCGCCGCCCGCCACCCCCCACCCACAGGACCCCCAACTCGCTGCGGCCACATTCCAGGCGCTGCTCCTCTAAACACCAGGTTGCTTTAAACCAATTATCTTTAAATTAACTTTTGAACGTTGCATAATAACCACTCTCCTTTTACATTCACCCCCTGCCTCCTGATGACCAAATCATTGTTTTAATAGTAGGTTGCACCGCCTCTTTTAACGCAGTGCGCATGTGTTGTTGCCTTTAGCGCAAGAAACAATGCGTCTCATTCATCTCTATCACGTTTATGCTAATTAAATATGCATGGTGGAGATATTAGTGTATTTATTTGTCATGCATGTGCACCTTTTAATCCAGCACTCCTGCTTCTGCAACACAGATTACAGCCCAGATTTGGGTGATGTCTGTTACTAATCACTCAAATTTGCTTCTCTGTTTCTCTTTCTTTCTTTATTGGTCAGCAGCTTAGATTAAAAATGGAGTTTAAAGGTGCACTATGAAGTTTTGAGGAAGAAATTTTAATCGGAAGAGAAAGATCTTCATTGACTGATTTTTCTTATGCCTAAACAAACTAAATAAACAAACTGACCTTAAAGGACAACACAGTTTCATACTGTTTTACTTTGTTTATATGTGGCGGACCCTGCCACCTTGCTAGCTTCAAACAGTGTTCTGACCTTATTTTCCTCTGAGAGCAGCTTGTTTATTCTGTTATGGAAAAAATAAGTATTTCTGAGTTTATATTAATATTGTAAATATTAAAATGCTGTGTTTGAATTCCTCCTCTAAAACTACATAGTGCCCCTTTAATGATGCAAAAGAACAAAATCCCTTTTGCAAGAAGCCTCTTTCACGCCCTCTTCCTCTGACCTGGTAAATGAGATGAGATCATTTATGTCTTCTCATAAATCCTCTCGATCAAGCATCATGTGCTGTGATGGCCGTGCCTTGTTCCAATATTGACATTTGGCTCTATAAGACTGATGAAACAAATGGATTATCTCACCCCACAGGAAGAACTCCTTAATCTTAAAGGGGCACTGCGTAGTTTTGGAAATTCAAACCCAGAGTTTTACTTTTAATACAAACTCAGAAGTATTTACTTTCTCCGTAACTGAATAAACAAGCTGTTCTCAGAGGAAAACAAGGTCCAGAACACTGTTTGAAGCTAGAAAGGTGGCAGGGTCCGCCACCTATGAACAAAGTAAAACAGTATGAAACTGTGTTGTCCTTTAAGGTCAGTTTGTTTATTCAGTTTATTCAGTCACGAAAACAAAAAGAGTTTGTTTATTTTGTTTATTTTAGGCATAAAAAAAATCAGTCAGTGGAGATCCTTCTCTTCCGATTAAAATCTCTTCCCCAGAACTACATAGGGCACCTTCAAAGCAAACTGTTGTTTTTGGGTTAGAAACCAGAAAAAAGGGATTTGTTGCATGCAGTGCTGCGGCCGACCTGTCACTGGAGAGAGATGTCAAAGACAGGAACAGACAAAAACAAAATGACCGGGTGCTAATTCAGTAAACACTCGCGGTCCTGTTCCCTCGCAGGCCACAGAATTTGTCAAGAAATCATCCCTCTCTGTTTCTCTCTCTGTCGGAATGCCTGGCTGACCCCCGGCAAATGAAAATAATCCAAAGTAATTAGAAGTGAGCCGCTCTGGTCCTGAGAGCCCCCGGGCGGCCGGGTAAACATGGCGGAGGGGCCGGGAGGGGCCACTGGAAGAGGGGGGAGGTGGAGGTGGAGGTGGAGTGGGGGGGTGGCGCTGACCTTGTCCACATAAAGCAGTGATTTATGAAGTGCGGGGCACAGCAGCAGGGCTTCTGTCTTCTCCCGCAGAACCAAATTACCGAGGTGGAGATTAACACGCCGCTCACAACGGGCCTACTTCCAGACTCGGGGAAATTTTGTATTTACATTTTCCCCTTTCATTTCCGCTGCTCTGTTTTAATGCTAATTGGGCTATATGGACACCAGGTCCGTCCTGTTTTTAATATAGGGACTCCAGGCTGCACGGCCGCGGCGCATTGTGCGCTAATCTTCCGCTGACGGATGTGTTCATTAGGGGAAAAAGTTGCGGAGTGTCGTGCAAACTGAGGGCTCACCCTTCGTTTGAGCTCTGAATGGGTTTGTACCACTCGATTGAATCGGCCCACGTTTAAGCGAAATAAAATGCGCGCGCACGCACACACACACACACACTCACACACACACACACACACACACACACACTGTGTGTGTGTGTGTGTGTGTGTGTGTGTGTGTGTGTGTACACAGTCATGATGGAGGCTTAATGCCGCTTTTCGCCGGTGTCAATGGGAGGTCTCGGCCGTGAATGGTAGAACTATTTCATGTGGATTTGGCTGCGATATGTTCTTTCTCTCCTCTCCTTTTCTCTTTTTTTCCTCCCTTTCCGCTCTCCTGGAGGATGTGCTGGAATGCACCGGCGCACAGGCCTGCGCACTGTTTCCATGTGGCCCCTCGGCTGCAGCGGTGCAGCCTCTGCAGCCACACGGGGACCCCCCAGCTCCACCCCCCACCCCTCTCCCTCTCCTCTCCGGAGCTGTCCCATCTGACTTCACGCGGCCGCAGATCGAGCAGCAAAATCCAAATCACTGCTTTTATTTTTATTATTATCTTACACGAGAAAAATGGAGCAATTCAAAGGATTAAATAAAGAGGGAGCGGGCCGGTGTTCCGCCTCAGATCAAGTCAAATATGAAGCTGTTTGATCATAAAAATTCCCCCATTCATTTATGAATCCAGCGTTTTTTTGCGTTTTATTTTATTTATTTCTTTATTTTGCGTGACTGAACTCCCCAAAACAAACAAGAAAAAGCCGCAAGCCAAATAAGCGCGGGGCCCATCTGAGCAATTTCCCCTTCCTTTCAACAATTTCACAGCACTTTAAAAAGCCTTCACGCGCACGCTGTATGTTTTAAGGGTCCCTGTAAATAGGTATGAAATGCTGTGTGGCATGATACAGTCGGAACTAACATACCCTGAAGCATGCATGTGTTCGGTTTGTAATTTGTTGATAAACAGCTTTTCCACACCCGCTATTTAGTGGCCATGTCAGAGTCATTATGACAGAGGCGTGGCGTAATTCAGATAAAACGCATCTATTTCATCTCAGCACATCAGAACGCTGTTTACGGCCGGAATAAATATAAATTGCGGGGGCCGCGCCTCGCAGATCACTCTCGTTGGTTTATTAACAAATGAACAAGTGTTTTAAATCCAGATTCAAGAGCTTTATGGCCCCTCGTTCAGGTGATTATATATCCGAGGCCCGCGCAGCTGAATCTTTCATGCCCTCATCCGGCAATCTGACGCCTTTAATGTAGATGTTTAGAAAGAAATGACCTCCATCTTATAATAAGTCAGAAAAAAAAAAAGAAGTGATGGAGCAGGGGTGTTACGAGCTGGGATATGAAGTGAAATTCACGGCTCAGAAATAAAGGCCAACACGTGAGCCACAGAGGAAAGTTGGATTGGATTTTTTTTTTTCTCTCTCTCTCTCTCTTTTCTTTTTTCGTCTGTGGGAGTGAAATGACTCAAAGTGTGGAGGAGAAAAAAATGCGCCCTGAAGGTTAGAAAACAGGTCATCCGGCTCACATTTCTGCACATTTCTGACCAAATGTCATGAATGCACTCTCAGAAAGTCACCCAGATGACGCCACGCATGCGCACTGGGATGTGTTTATTTTGACGAAATATTGAAAGTTAAGAAAAGCTCATTTGTCTAAAGGCCACAATTATGTTTATATTGTCATCTGAAAAATGTTCAAGCGCCCCGTCCAGGAGTGTTTCCAAAAAAAAGTTCACTTCAGTTGAGCACGCCATCTCCTGACAGGGTGAAGGAGTGCAACTCTTCCTCACGTCGCCAGGCTCAGAGGGTCCTGTTACTGTTAACCCAATTTACCCCCGGTGATACCGCAAAACCCCCGCGTGTTTATCCTCCTCTTTTTTTTTTTTTTTTTTTGAGGACATTTCCTCCTTTTCAGAAGAAAGGCGCTCGGACCCCCTCCTCCCTCTTTCCCTCTCTATCAGGATCCTCGATCAGAACCCGGAGAGGCCGCGGAGCAATCACTTTCCCAGATTACTTGTATTTAATACACAATGCATCATAAAACAAATCCCTCATCCTGACAGGAAGAAAATAGAACAGCTCATTCGACTTGAGCTTTCCCAATTTATGGCTAAATTAAAAAGGGTTCCAACAATGGACAAGCCGAGGAGAGGCAGGAAATCAATGACCGGGCGGACCGGGGTCTCTCCTCGGTTCTCAAGGAGCGAGAGACGATGGGAATCGGTGGCGGGGTCCTGCCTTATTTACACATGATTTTTCCTGTCCTTCCTGCACATTTGCTCCGCGATTTCGTCAAACAATGGGCATTATCTGGGATGGAAGGTCAATGTCACAGTGCGAGGCGTTATCCATCATCATCTGCTCTCATCAGCCAGAGCCCTGTCCTCTCCGGCTTTATGAGCTGCCTAATAAAGTCCGCTCACTGACAACGAGGACGTTTCTTTATTATTCCATACCCTTGTGCGTTTATTCGGCTTTAAACTTGCGCGTCCGGGTGAAACACATGCGGAGAGGAGGCGACATGTTCCGTCTCCTCTCTGAGCTTGTTGTAAAAGCAGGTGCACGGGCGCCGCAACAGCAAGGGAAGCAAAGTCTTCAAAAATAAATGCGTGTGTAATAATGTCAAGGCCGATTCAAACGCTGCAGGTTTAATCTCTTATTTTTCTTTGTTTTCAAAATAAATCGTTGTATGATGATTTTTTTTTAAAAGGCTCTCATGCTCGGCTTGTTTTGCGTGCGCGTAAAGTGGAGTGGAGGGGGAGGTTGGCGCGCACATACCCAACAGCCTTACAGCTTTTTTTATGTTCAAGTCTGAGAGAAAAGCAGGTGATTAGGTCAATGTTTCCCAAATTGTGTAACAGGGACTTCCAATGGTCCTTATGGAGTTTCCTGGAGGTCCCCGCGAGGAACACTTAAGCCTGACTCCCTCAACGCAAACACAATTGGAGAATAAAGAAAGTATTTAATTATCACTTTTTCACTCGAGGTAAAGAAAAGGGGAAAAAAGACATCGGGATCTTCAGGTTAATAATGTCGTAAAATGCTCCGTGAAGCGGGGCGCCGTGTTGTGAAAAAGTTTGGGAACACGTGGATAACGATACGCGCTTTGGTGCTTTTTGCTCCATTAAAGTGTGGCTGCCTCCGAGTGTGTGTATGTGCGTGCAGTTCATCCCTTTAGAAGCCCCATCCCGACCTCTCCCTGACCCCGCTCACCCTCTCCAACCCCGGGCCCCTGTCACTTTAAAATTTACTGCGGAGAGGAGTCGCTTCCGACCGGGGGACAGCGCGCACAGACAGTCCCGTGTTAGGAGTCGCCTCTCTGCGGGCTCTCAGGGATGGACGCGCCGGATCCTTCTGTATGAGACAATGCGTAAAGGAGAAACATCACAGAAACCGTCTGGGACGCGCGAAGTATAGAGGGGGGGGCGATGCTTGAAGCCAACACCCCCCTTTGCTTTGAATCTCTCCTGCTATCATATAGACGACACATCCCGAGTGGCTGAGGAGGGGGGGGGGGCGAGGAAGAGAAAAATGAAAAGTTGAATGGCTACTAGAGGACACCTGGGTGCGTCAGGACAGGAGGGGTGACAAGAGAGGAGCGGACGAGCCAAGCGAAGCGCGCACACTGAAAAGTTGGGAGCAAGTTGATGCACCGGAGGTGATTTCAGTCCCGAGCCGCGGTGTCTGTAGGACAGTGAGGGGAGATTTGCCCAGAGACAATATAGAGAGAGAGGATTTACTTTGACCGAGCGCGGTGTCTGGCGGACAGTCAACACCGGCGAGGAGTCGACTCGTCCTGCGGCTTGAAGACCTGAAGAGACACCGAGAAACAACACAACGCTGGCGCTTTTATTCTGACCATGGCACACATCCGGACGACGCGACGCCAAACAGACAATTTGTAGTTTTATTGTTTATTCGAAAGTCGAGTTTTGCTCGTTCACATTTTTTTCCCCTGTTTTTTTTTTTTTAAAAACCGGAGTTTTGATCACTTTTCCTCGGTGAACAGCGCAGCTCCCATCCCCAGAGGTTTGAAGTGTCGCACGTCGGTCCGACGGATTTTGAACGGTAAGAGAAAACAGAACAAATATTTAACTTCACCAAGCGAAGAAAAAAAAAAAGTAAATAAAACAAACCTTCCTCGTTCGTTTGCTCGTTAACTCCGGTTTGACGGTCGGATTCGTAAAAGCGTGGAGTGTGTTTTCGCAGCACGAGTGAGCAGATCCAGACAAAGGGCTTTATGCAAACTAAATATTTATTCAGTGGCAGGTTGTACAAAAGCAGAAAGACAGATTTGTGACCCGGGGAAGAGATTCCGCTTTGCATCCCGACAATCGGCTCCGTCTTCATAATTCTTATCACTCGCGGTTTCCTGCAATTGATTTGTTTCCCAGTAAAGTTTACAGCTGCTGTGTAATAAATATTAACACATTAAAACGACGCTGCAGCGCTCACAATTCGTTGGGAGAAATGCTGTTGCGGTGTTTCCTGAGCGATAGAAAGTCCAGCGATCTTGTGATTTGCATAATAATTCACTTCATTGTATTTATTGTGATTTTGCTCTTCAGGAGCTTGAAGAGTGTTGATGTTTTGTTGGAGAGTGAAACAATTGTTTCCTTCGTTTATTATCAGTGTGACTGCTGCTTTTATTACGTGGTGTTGTTGATATTATTTTGAATTCGTGTGTATTTAAGGAGGCTTTTTAAAAAATCAATACAGCTTTTATTCGATTAAACTGCATTTTCAGAAACGAATTCAGCTGAATTGCATTTAAATTTTAGGATATTTTAACGCCACGTTTTAAAGTTCGTTTTAATGAACAAAATAACACGACTGATCAGTGGGAATTCGTTGCATTACGCACGTTTTGCAGCCTCGTTTTATTTTATTGTGTTATAATAATACAATTTAACTGCTGTGTCGTCATATTTACAGTTTTGTTTTTGTGCTGAATTATTGTTGTTGAAAAACACTTTAACATAATTTACATTTTATTATTATTATTGTTATTATTATTATTATTATTATTATTATTATTATTATTATTACTGCAACGGAAATGACATAATTCTCGAGAGCTTCCTCAAGGATGAAAAAATAAATACAAAAGAATTATAATTCATTTTTATTTTGTTTTATTACATTTTTGTTATTATTTTGTAGCCATCGAAAAATTAAAGTAATTTCCTTATGAGTTACTGAAATAAAAAATATTTTATTTTTATACTACAAAGGAATATTGACATGATCAGCACAGACTTTGCTTGTACTCTCCCCAAATTGTGTGTGAGTGTGTGTGTGTGTGTGTGTGTGTGTGTGTGTGTGTGTGTGTGTGTGTGTGTGTGTGTGCGTGCGTGCGCGCGCGAGTGCGTGTGTTGCGCCACAGACCGGCTCCTAACATGTGGGAGGTATGTGGTTAGTCAGTGTTTGGACACAGTAACCTGGACTGATACTGATCAAAGTCTGATCTCTCCCCCCCTCCTCTCTCTCTCTCTCTCTCTCTCTCTCTCCCTCTCCCTGCTGCAGATCTTGGACGGGTCAGGCCATGTAAAATTCTGCGTGGATGCCAGCAAGCCAGATATCGGGAGCTGGCTGAAGCACATCCAGTTTGCCCCTGCGGCCAAGCAGCATAACCTGACAGCGTGCCAGATAGATGATCAGGTACGTGGAGACACTTGCTCACGAGCCCGCCTGGCAGAACAACCTCAACAAAAAGAAATACAAGATGAAAATGATCTGAGGAGAGGAGGAAAAAAAACAGAAAACATGTGGATGACTTGATTTTGAACTCCCACATGGTGATGTGTCCTCTGAATCTGGCTGTCTGGCCGGATGAATCAAGTGCAACTGAGAGTCATTCAGATCTTTTGAAACAGCTTTTTTGATGCCAGAAGGCTTCCCTGTATTTTCCGATGTCTGCGCGCAGTAGTGTTAAAAGGTGTTATTGTGATCCAAGTCAGATAGTCCCATGAGCGGCTGGCCCACCCTGCCTTCCCTTCACTTCACACACACACACACACACAAACACGCTGACACACACTCTCCCCCATGCAGCACCGCAGAGACTCCTCTCTATCTGTGTGTGTTTTCTTTCTGTAATTGTGCTCTGGCTTCTGCCGTGCGAGGACCACAGGGCAGGATCAGAGGCGGCTCGCAGAGATGATAGTTCCGCACACTTCCCGGTCACGCTCTGCGATATAAACTCTTAGATATGCCAGGAATGTCACAGTCCTTTTGCTGCTCACCTGGCAGTGCAGAGAGGTGCGTGCTACACACATGGGGGCCCGTTCACCTCGGTAATCCCACGGCCAGACGCTTCCCCCCTCCTGCGCAGACGCACGCAGCAAGGCAGGAAGACAAGAGGCTAAACTTTATTTGACATGTGCGTGGAGCTTGACCCGAGCAGAGAACATCATCTACTCGGCGCGTGTGTCATCACTTCTCCCCGGTGGTCCGTGTAGATTGCTTGTCGAGCATCACCTGTAGAGATTTCAGCAAAAAAGCGCGTGACGTTCGGTGTGAACGGCCCTGAGATAATTAGGAGAAACCTCCTGCTCTTCCTCCACAAGTCTACGTCATTCTCACCCTTTAAAAGGAGGAAGAGCTTGAGAGAGTGGAGAGCTCTTTTCACAGACTGAACGGAGGAAAAAAGAAGCCGTTCCAAAAGCACTTACCCGGCTCTCTTTTAAAAAGAGACAAACAAGCAGAGCTTTCCCCCGAGCTGCCCTCTCCTGCGAGGTGTGACTCGCTGTCAACACCGTGGTTCTGCTCGGGTGGCTGTGTAAGGCTCCGACAGGTCACGGACATGGCTATGATGAGGTGATTGTTAAGTATTACACACTGTCACAACACAGCACAATGTGGCGTCTTTAAGCCTTCCGGGCCAACATTGGTGTTTTTGAAAACACACTGTAGCGTCCCACAATGCCTGTCTGTATGTTTAAAGTGAAAAGACGAGGAGGGGGGTGGTCTTGTAAAGCTGCTGTCAGTTTTTTGGTAGTGTATGTGTGTGTGAGTGTGTGTGTGTGTGTGTGTGTGTGTGTGAGGGCCTTTTGTCTCCATGTGTGCACAGATTTTTTTCTTGTTGTGAGTGTGTGAAGTGTTTCACGTTGTGTCTCTGGAGTGTGCGCACACACCTGTAACCGCCTGTGTTTCTAAATGTATGCATGTGTGAGCATCACTGTGTGTGTGTGTGTGTGTGTGTGTGTGTGTGTGTGTGTGTGTGTGTGTGTGTGTGTGTGTGTGTGTGTGTGTGTGTGTGTGAACTGTTCATTGCGGTTCGGATGACTCCCCACGCTCCTCATTCCGAGCTGGAAACGTTCAAACACACACTACCTGGTCCCAACAGCTTTTTACTGCCACAGAGAAGTGCTGAGTCTAAACCCAGCCTGAAACCACATATTACACACTTGGCGCACAACAGTGAGCGTACCATCACCAGATTTCCACACCGAAGGGCCCGACCGAGCTACCCGGGGCTTACATGTTACTTGTTCTGCTAAATCTTCCCTCAGATCCAAATTGAAAGGGATCCCTCCTCCGTCAGAGTTTCGTTTTTTAAGACAAATGTCAAACCAGTCGCTGCAATTTCCAGGTGTGTCGCTCGTTATTTGGTCCTGGTTCTTCTCAAGCACCAATTTCAGCCCTGCCAGCGTGAGACTTAAACCGGCCTCTTATTTCTGACCCAATTCTGTTTATCATAAAACTTTATGACCAATCTCAGGAGGGAGAGGGAGGGAGAGAGGAATAAATGAGTGAGCAGAGAGAGAGAGAGAGAGAGAGAAGTCTGGTTTGTCTTAGTGGAGGAACTGTTCGGGATCCCACTTCTCTTTTTCCTTTCTCTCGAAATTCATGCTCTAAAACGGTGGCATGAGAGATCAACGCTGGGAGGGCATCTGCAGACGAGTTAATCACACGGATTCTGCAAATATTAACAGAAAGCGTGTCATACTTTAATTATAAAAGGAGAAGGAGGAGGAGGTGCACGTTAATGATCCCTCTCGAGGAAATTCATTTTTTAAGCATTATATTAACTTTTTAGCACATGGAGTCAATTTTCTACGCCCATTACAACTGCCATTGATGTACTGTATAATGATAGAGGGCGACAGGCTTCTATATAGCTATAAGTTCTCGCATGGCTAATGACAAACGAGACAAGCAAACAAGCTAATTAAAAAATAAAATTCAGAGCAACAACAGGTATTTTCTGAGTGACTTAAAGGGGCACTATGTAGATTTGGATAAGACATTTTAATATTCACAATATTAATGAGGTAATAATACAAACTCACAGTTATTTATTGTTCTCCATAACTGACTAAACAAGCTGTTCTCAGAGGAAAAAAAGGTCCCAGAGCACAGTTTGAAGTTAGAAAGGTGGCAGGGTCCGCCACATATAAATGAAGTAAAACAGTATGAAAATTGTGTTGAAAATTCAGTTTATTTAGTTTGTTTTGGCATTAAAAAGATCTTTCTCTTCTGATTAAAATTTCTTCCCCAAAACTACGCAGTGCACCTTTAAATAGATGTAAAACATTGTGTCACTGTAGATGCAGTCTTTTAAATTCAATGGGACTTTTCTCCAGTAGTAGACTGAGTATTTTAACTAAGTGAAACACTGACAGCCGTTTATTTTTATCATCCATCTGTTTGGTTGCCTTTTGTATTAGACAGTGCAGAGTGGAGAGCATCAGGAAAGAATGGAGGGGAAGGAGACGGCAGGTGTTGCAGCGTGAGTCACAATAAAATCTGCGACCAGTTCAACGTGCTGTAACATGCTTGAATTCAGCCTTTTACAGATAAAAACAGCACGCTGAAAATGACGCTTTTTGTGTTTTAAATCTTTTTTTCAATTAGAAACATACATGCATACAAAATACTTTGAAAGTGTTCAAAGAAAATAGGGATTTGTCCGAGCTAATTTGTAGTTATTAAATCTTTTGACTTTGCCCTGCGATCCACGCCACAATGCTCCAGCCCTCCTCGTATCCTCGTTTGTTCGCTGCCGCACTGAGCACCACTCGGATAGATCCTCCCATGATCGGCGTGTTTTGTCGTTAAGATAATTAGGGGCAATTAGTGCTCGGAAAACCCTCCGCTGCGCTCCTCACTCTCCCGATTCAATTGAAAGGAAAATGGATTAAAAGTGTAATTAACACCATCCGACGAGGCCCTGAAGAGCCTTTCATAAGACAGTGCAGAGGGATATGAGCGTTAATCTCGCTCGCTCTATTGATTCTCGCTCAGTATTGAGTGGGATGAAGTGGCTGCGGAGCTTATTAGCCGTACACTGACAGTCATTCACTATGTAAACACTCTGGAGGTGAAGGCATGAAGTGATCGTGTCCCGCTGAGCTTGTTCGGTTGTGGGAAATGCACAAGAATCCATAAAAAGAGATCATTTTCGCTGAATGCTTAACGCCCAAAAAGTCGTTCTGGAGACGAAAGTCAAGACCTGACATTGACAATACGTCGCTCATGAGACACCAGAAGGTTTCGTCTTCCTCTTCATAAGGTCACTTTCCCACAGCTGACTCAATCCAACATGAATACAGGCCCCATGTTGGCTTCCTTACATGTTCATCCAATTTGCTGGAACCAGCTGCACATTGTGCGCTCATGCTCTTTATTGCTATCTAAGTCACGAAGCGGTTTTGTTCGGCAGCCAAGCGATGGCGACTGCCAAACGCACTGTACATGTTGCATGACCCTGATAGCTGCAGGGAGGTCGAAAACGCACAGGGACACGCACTGTTGTTGTTGTTGTGCTACTGCTGAGCAAGAAGACGTAAACAATGCAGCGGCCGCTCTTGAACTTGAGGATTCTTTGGCTAGAAACGCAGAACATTGGGAGGTTTAAAAATCTGTGCAACCTTTTATAATCGTCGCATCATAAATCTTGGTTGTAGGTCTGAGTTTTAAGAAGTTAAATTAGCTTTCGACCATACGTTTTTGCTCTGAGAGAAGCGCCCAGACTGAGAGTTCATTGTGGCAGGACAGCGTCGGTGAATGGCATACCTGTGGAATGAGCTCTGAGTGAGCGAGGAGTCGGCCAACAGGGTGTGACCGGGGGAAACTGTGACTGTGTTTACTCTGCTAATGACTAATGGTGTCAAGGTAACAAAGTAGTCCGATTACAGCCTCTGATCCTCTCGCGGTTGTAACCTTTGACAGAGAGAGTGAGAAAGAGAGAGAGGAAGATAAGGAGTGTCTCAATGAAGGAGCAAATACAGAGAGATTTAATGGGGAGAAAATAGTTCGTCGGCCCTCCTGGACGATAAGATTCAGCCAGTGAGTGGACTAGTTTTCCTGGCTACTACTGCAGCCATTACGTTAATGTGAAAACTTACAGACCCAAGTCAGGCGCATGTGCATTTCCAAAGAAATGAAATCACTCCTTCTGTCTTGTTTTGATTTGAGAAAGAATAAGAAATGGCCTTGATTCTGCGGAGGCCAGCATTCTCAGTGTGAACTCAGACACCCTGGCTATCTTATCTACAGAATTGCCTGTTATTTTAAGCCACCGTTGTGTGTGTGTGTGTGTGTGTGTGTGTGTGTGTGTGTGTGTGTGTGTGTGTGTGTGTGTCAGTGACGTGCTAAAAGGAAGACCCCTGGATTCAAGTACACTGCGCTCTCTGTTCTGGAGCGAGTCCCTGCCTTGTTTGTTTGTGTGTGTTTTCGCTGTTTATCTGCGGCGGCCCTCGGGGGGGAAGGGGTGGAGCTGGCGGTGGGGGGAATTCCCCTCGTATTCGTAATCGCCCTCCTGTGCCTGCTCATGTGTGCACTTATGCTACCACAAAACTTCGTGGGCAGAGGAACAGAGCTGCAGAAGTGTGTGTTGATGCCTTAAAGGAGGGAGGTCAGAGGTCAGGTGGACGTTTGCTGCTGGTTTGAAAGACTCACCTGGGTCGCCGGTCTTTTAAAGTTATTTGGAATCACAGACTTATAGTTGCACTTCACCGTGAGCTTGCACTCTTGTATTTATGGACAAAGTGGTTTCGACAGTGTCCATTAATTTTTATGTTCCGAGGCCTCGTAGCTCTCCAAAGAGGCTCCCCTCCTCCGTCTCGGTATCAGTCTCTCGGAGCGGAATCCCCGCAGACTCACATGTCTGTTTGAACCGCTGTCTGATTGTTTCTGAATCACAATATTTTTGTGGCCTCGCAGAGGTGACGGACACAGGAAAGGAGCCTCACTGTTTGTGTATGCCCTGTGAAGTTCCATCCATGTTCACGCATGTGTTATGTTTACGGTGCACAGAGGTTAGGGTAAAGGTATGTCGGGGCTGAAAGCTCATGTCGAGACTCTCTCAGTTCAGTTCCCTTTATTCTTTCTTAGAAACAATGAGAGTGCAGCTCTGTTATTGCTGATCAGGGCTGACAACCAGACATCAAGACTGCAAAAAAAAAAGTCTTTTTTTTTGCTACAAAAATGAAAACAAGAGTATTTTTTGGATAAAACTGAGTGGCTAATGTGAAATGTGTGTCTTCTGGTCTGGTTTAGCCCTGCCATGGGAGTCCGCCAACCACTGAATTTCTTGACCCGCTTCGATTTTATTTTTTTTTTTTAAATGCCTGAATTGAATTCATACTTTCATGCTACCACAAAGCTACCAATCACTCCTCTCCTCTGACATGTTAGAGCTCTGCTTACTCGAGCTCCCTTTGCTCCGGTGACTCTCAGAACTTCCTGTGCTTCAGTGAGTCACAGCGGAGCCCAAAAAAAAAAGGCTGCACTGTCATATTAAACATGATATCATTTGCCAGAAGTAAGAACAATGACACAAACAATTATAGCATACTTGACAGAATACATCATGCTCCTTATTGTGACCGAGATATTTATCATAAATCTCCATGGAGCCGGCGCGGCTCGAGTCTCTAATACTCGGCAGGAATTCTGTCCATGATACCTGTGACCCGTGCCTTCCCAGAAACATAACCCCCCCTTCCCTCCCTGTTGCATTTCTAATAAATCCCCCCATCATCATTGTCACGTCGACGCAGCAAAGGAAGGTAATATGTTAAACTTCCAGAACATGCCAAAAATAACGCCATGTCTGATTGTTTCACAGAGAAAGGCTATTGTGTGTCCATGGGAAGCGCCACAGTCCCAGGGTCTCTCAGCTGATTCTTTAAAACGACTGACCCCCGCCCCCCCTCCAAACACACATGTATTAGCTGGAAGTGGATATTATGAAATGTGTACCATAGCTGTTATTATATTTAAATGCTGAAGCTTGAGATATAAGAGGATCTAGTTTGAATTCTACTCATTAAATGAGCTCCTAAAAGTGGCGTTAGCTCTTAATTGATCTCAGCGTTTCATCCATCACTGAAAAACTTAATTAACGGAATGTATTTTTTAACAGCTTGCTTATTTTTACAGTTTATCACCACACATTAGTAAACTTGCCCTAAACACATTTATTTTCCTATTCTCGCCAACTGCGAGCATTACGGGAGAATCCAGAATGCGCGCGCGTGCGTGTACAGTGTTTATGAGACATTGTATTTATTCTGCATTATCGCTGTTTGTGTTTTAATTTAGCTTTCATGAAGATGGATGTCTTACATGATGATTAATTACGAGTTAATGAAAGTGCGCGTGTGTTTTCATGTATATGTCTCCACTGTGTGCGCTGGTGGTAGTACAGATATGACAAGCATGTACACAAATGTGCACCCTGAGCTACTTCAAGTGACTTTGTTTTGTGTAGAAATCTGGTAGCATGGCCCACGTTGCCATGCAGTTATGGAAAATGCGAGACAAAATGCAGTCGAAACAAAAAAAAACCAGCTGCAACGTCTTTACCGGACACCAGGAGAAATGTGCTGATCCCTCCAATTTTGTTCGACCTTTGTAATTAATAGTGTAATATGAAAGCACATTTTTAGATCCCAATCTTCTTTTGTCTGTGTTGCAGATCTTCTACAAAGTCACCAGAGAGATTTTCCCCGGTGAGGAGCTGCTACTTTTCATGAAGGCTGAAGAGTATTCATGTGACACCATGGCTCCTGATATTCACGGTCAGCGCCACAAAAACAAAAATTCCTGTCAACGCCAAGACCTGAACAACACATATACTTGATTAAAGTGCATGATATACTAACGTTTCTCCCTCCCGCCGTGCAGAGGAGAGACAGTACCGCTGTGAGGACTGTGACCAGCACTTTGAGTCCCGCAACCAGCTGCTGGACCACCAGAAGCAGCCGTGTGGGATGCCCCCCTCCTCCTTCCTTAACCCAGGTTTGACTTTTATTTTTAACTAGGTGGGCTATTTTCATGCCATTGTAAACAGAGGGCACTGAAGAGTGATGAGACGGATGTGTTAGCCGGACTGGGAGAATATGACACTAATGATGTAAAGGCTTTGTTTCCCCCCCGGAGCCGCTGAAAATGAGATAATGCACTGAGGAAATTAGAGTCCACAAACTGGCATGAATTGTGTTGTGCAAACTGAGAGTTACGTGATGTCATGTGAAAATATTTAGAATTGTCTGAGGACGCCGTTTTCATCTGAGACCTTTGAGGGCTCAAAAATGCAGTTCATCCTCCATTATTCGAACAAGAGTTCAGATTTTGATACTGGCGGTTTATATACACAGTAACAAGAGATTCAACTTGTACAAGACTGGACCGCAGACTCGACCAGAGCCTGCAGCAATGGAAATCAATCATTATATTTTCTCCATGTGATCTATGTAATGGAATCTCTTAAAGGCTGCACACATACAGTATCTCAGTACTGCACAACTATGCAACTTTCTGTTAGACCAAAACACATCATTTACATTACATTTAAAGTTAACTTGCAGTCCTTGGAGACTGTATGTTTGTCGATTCTTATATGCAAATGACGGGTAAGGATGAAGGTTTACTTCATCTTTTTTTCTGATGTGTCTAGGAGGTGACAGTGACCTGAAGGCCCAGGAACCTCAAGACCTGCGACCCCTACACATGTCCCATGGTCTACACGAGTGTAAGGAGTGCGACCAGGTCTTCCCTGATGTCCAGAGGTGAGTGAACAGTTGACACACTCAAAAACAAATGTCTTAAAGGACATGATATTTGTCAGACTTATCCTCTTAACCATCTTTATGATGTGTGTTTCCTGCAGCCTGGAGGCCCACACTCTGTCCCACTCTGAGGAGAGGGAATACAAGTGTGACCAGTGTCCCAAGGCCTTCAACTGGAAATCAAACCTGATCCGACATCAGATGTCGCACGACAGTGGCAAGCACTACGAATGTGAAAACTGCTCAAAGGTAAAGTGATGACTTTTGTCTCCATGCGTCTGCTTGTTTTTCATTTTAACTTTGTCATGTTCGTGATGTGTTGAATCAGATGGTAACTCCCCCGTGCGTCTGTGTGGTTGCTTCCCCCAGCAGGTGTTCACAGACCCCAGTAACCTGCAGAGGCACATCCGCTCACAGCACGTCGGGGCGCGGGCCCACGCCTGCTCTGACTGCGGCAAGACGTTTGCAACGTCTTCGGGCCTCAAGCAGCATAAGCACATCCACAGCAGTGTCAAGCCCTTCATGTGTAAGTCACTAAGACCCTACCTATGTAAGTCTCCTCAGTACGTTATAATAATAACTCTTATAATAATATGCTTGTGACTTGCCTTTAATAGAAAAACTGATGTGATGTTTTTGCAAAAATACATTTTTATCCTTCCTCAGCTCCTTCTCAAGAGTCAGTCATGTAATGTTCTGCAGGAATTACACATGGGATTGTATTATGGTGTTTAGAGTGGCAGCACCATTTCTTTTAAGACAAGAATCATGCAGTTTTATCTGCATCAGCACTCTCACACAGTGCTGATATGGTGATAACAGCATGTAATTTGACTCAATCCCACTTGGTCTAACCTTGCTGTTGCCTCTCACAGTGACCCAGCTTCACCTACTGTTGACGCTCCAGTTAACAGGCTTTTTTCTCTCTCAGTTGCTTTTCTACACACACACACACACACACACACACACATACTTTTTGTCCCTGCTATACCCAAACACATTTTGACCTTTCACACTTTCACCACCTCGCACCGCAGATCTCATCTCCTTCCCCTAAAGCGTTATGACCTTCACCCTTTGCCCCGTCTCTCTTTCCCTGACCCTGCACACACATACGAGCGCACGGAAACCCGTCCGCACACCAAATACACACTCTGTCTCCTTCTCGAATGAACACACATTAACACACTCGACCACAGAGGCCTGCAGTGACTGCATCTCCACTGCAGACCTCTGACTCCCCTCTCTCCTCCTCTTCTCTCTGCCTCCGCCACATGCACCATTCCTCACAAATAGCAACCACATGTACCAGGCCGTCTTCCCTACGCTCCC
Organism: Pagrus pagrus; assembly: GCF_965226575.1. Taxonomy (NCBI): domain Eukaryota; kingdom Metazoa; phylum Chordata; class Actinopteri; order Spariformes; family Sparidae; genus Pagrus; species Pagrus pagrus. The sequence goes on along the minus strand of NC_140188.1, from coordinate 20,466,923 downwards.
TCGGAATAGGAGTCCATTTGCTGTAATCAGCAGAAAATATGCAGGTTTAAAAACAACTAATGGCTGTGTAAAAAAAGACAGAGCGGCCTCAAACATGACGACTGCCGGGGAGAGACCATGTGTGTGTCCGGAGTGTTTGTTTGTGCGGGTGCTCTTGGAGGGCATGTACGTGTTTTGGACAGTGTTGTACTGTGTGCACGTGTGATTCTTTTTGTGTGTTAGTGCACGCGATGTGTCAAGACTGTGTGTGTGTGTGTGTGTGTCAGAGCTTCTCGGGCCTGCTGGGTTATTAATTTAGACACTCAGCGAGCCGCTACTTAGCCACCGCTCTCCTCTCAGGAATGTGTTTATAATATTTTGTTTCAGTTTATTAAGAGCTGACGAGTACACGCGCGGAGCGAATCAGATCACACACTCAGTGTGTCATGCGTGTGTGTTGTTAGTCTGTAAATGTCACAACTACATGATTTATGGTGCAGGGCTTTTTCTTGTAGTTTGCTCAGGCCATGTGGCTATACTTGTAAAAAGACACACACACATAAAGAGAGAGCGATAGAAGCAGCTACCCCTCTACACACTGAGTGGACAGATTTAATGACTACTTATTTACTATTAGAAATCATAAAGTCAATTGAATAATCTTTCCTTTACACAAAATGTATTCCTTACATTTCCAAGTATACAAATTCATTCGAATCAATTGAAAGACATTCAGATAAAGTTTCCACATTCCTTCATCTGTTTTGCGAGACAACATTCACAGCTTCCAGAGAGGAAACATCATGTGCGAAATCAAAGGAATCAGGCTCTTTTCCTTTTTCTTGCCCAGATGTTTTCAAAATGTTTTCAACCACCTTTCTGCCCTGATTGTGTCGGCCAAAGCCAAGCCACAAATCCACTTCATTTCAATTTAGTTTTCTGGGTCTATTCATTAAAATTGACTTTTTTTTCTTTTTTTTTTTACAAGATTACATTCGCTCTTGGCTCGAGCGTTCCCATTAGCCGTTCCTCTGGGGTGTTTATTTAAATCTGTTTCCACAATACTTTTTCCCGCTCTTCCCCTCCATCTCCTTAAATCGTCTCTTCTGCACCTTGTGGTTGGAATTCATCCAAAGTATGCAGAAGTGTAATCACAGTGTGAGCCTAACCACTTCCTTATCCTCGTTTTGAAGATCTAATAACAATGTGAGCAGAATCAATCATCCAGAGCTGCTTCTAACTGCTTTCTGATATTGTCGGATGATCAAAGTCGTATTGAAACGTCAGCTCTGGTGAAGCTGCTTTGCAAAACATTATAAAGTGTTGGAGGGGGGCCGGCAAAGAGGAACATCTTCCCCCTTTCATAAACTGCATTCTTGACTTTTATTAGAACAGTGAAGGAAAAGAGCATGGGAAAACAATAAGTACTTGGTTACCATCTGAACAAATCATCCGCTGGTAGTAGATAATGTTGACAGACTAATAATGGCGATAGATAATGTCAGACGGTGAGGTTTTGTCTCAGGGCCGGGTGTTGCCCCTGTACGTCTCCCAGGGTCAGACAGAGCGAAAGACAGGCATACACTGTGGGAAGGTCACTTAGCGCAGGACGACAGGGACCGAGCCATGGGGACAAGGTGAGGGGGTGACGGGGGAGGCCCAGAGGGGGAAGAGGGAAGAGGGGCAGTAGAGGACGTGAGACCTGTCCCTGGGAACCGGACTGCAGGATAGGATTCATTCAACTCCGCTTCCTTCACAAACTTAAAATAGAGCCATTGTACTGCATGAGAATGTGTGTGTGTGTGTGTGTATCTGTATGACTGCATGCCTGTGTGTGTTATTTAGTTTCTCTGTGTTATTATGTGAATATTTTGTGAATGTCCGTGTGTGTGTGTCTGTGTGTGTGTCTATGAGTGATTGTTTATGGACTCCCTGGGAGCGTCCCTGAGAGGACAATGGGGCTGGAGATGCCTGGGAATTTGGTTTGATGTGCAGGTGATGAGTGGCAGCAACTGACTCACACCGTCAACCAAACAGATTCCCTCACAATGCCAGGATCTGGACACGCCTCAGCTCCTTATTTTACTGGAAAACTGCTGTCAGAGTATTGATGGGAACAGGAGAATATCATTCATACTGTATTTCCTCTTCCAGCTTAGCATGTTAACTAGAGATGTCATATCATGTGATGTTATTTTGTGTGTGTGTGTGTGGGTTGGAGTGTGTTGCATACTGATATGTTCTATATCTGTCTCCTTGTCCCTGCAGGTGAGGTATGCCACAAGTCCTACACCCAGTTCTCTAACCTGTGCCGCCACAAACGTATGCACGCTGACTGCCGCACACAGATCAAGTGCAAGGACTGCGGGCAGATGTTCAGCACCACATCCTCCCTCAACAAGCATCGCCGCTTCTGTGAAGGGAAAAACCATTTCACAGCAGGAGGGTTGTTTGCCCAGGGTCTGCCACTCCCTGGTGCCCCTGGCTTGGACAAATCAGCTCTGGCGATGGGCCACAGCAGTGCTGGGCTGGCTGATTACTTTGGGGCAAGTCGCCACCATGCCGGGCTTACCTTCCCTGCTGCCCCAGCATTTCCCTTCAGCTTCCCTGGCCTATTCCCCTCTGGACTCTACCACCGGCCACCGCTCATACCTGCCACCTCTCCTGTCAGACAACCAGCCCATGTGCCTATTGCTGGGCATGGTGCAGAGCTGAGTAAGAGTCCACTGCTCCCTCCAAGCCCTGGACTTCAGGAGTCGCGAGAGCTCCTCAAGGCTCTCCGTAAAGATGGTGGTATCACCGGCAACCAGATGCCAGGTTCAGAGCTCCACGCCCATGGCTCCTCGTCCTCCACAAAGCAGCGGAACAAGCAGAGTGACCAGTCCGAGAGCAGCGACCTAGATGATGTCAGCACGCCCAGTGGAAGTGATCTGGAGAGCACATCGGGCTCCGAGCTGGAGAGTGACATGGACAGTGAGAGGGAAAGGGCTCGAGAAAATGGCAAAGGCCCCAAGAGGAAGGCCAGTGAAGGAGGCCCCCAGAGCCCCAGCCTGACAGGCAGCAGTGCTGATAAAGACTTTCCGGGTCCTTCCCTCATCCCATCCTCGCTGGACGAGCACACAGCTGTAACAGGGGCTGTAAATGACTCTATTAAGGCCATTGCCTCCATTGCTGAGAAGTACTTTGGCTCAACAGGGCTGGCTGGCCTACAGGACAAGAAGGTCGGGTCTCTGCCCTACCCGTCTATGTTCCCACTGCCTTTCTTCCCAGCTTTCTCTCCTCCAGTTTACCCTTTCCCAGACAGGGACCTCAGACCTCCAGGCCTGAAGGGCGAGCCACAGTCTCCAGCAGATGACTGCAAGAAGGCCCAGGGCAAATCTTCAGCTGAGTCACCATTTGACCTCACTACTAAGCGAAAGGAGGAGAAGTCTGCCACATTTGCCCCGTCTAAACCGGAGGCCTCCCACACTTCTGGTCAGGACCAGCCACTAGACCTGAGCTTGGGGACTAGAGGCCGTGGGCGAAATCCAAGAGAGGAGGACTCAAAAAATAGCCTGGGGCATGAGGAAGAGAAGGCGGTGGTGGAGATCCCAAAAGCTGACACTTCCTTACAGCATGCCAGGCCCACCCCTTTCTTCATGGACCCCATCTACAGGTATTGTTATTCCCAGTAGCTTACTAAACCATAGGTCTACTGCAATTTTACATCTCATTTAAACAGTAAGACATACTTACAAACTGCTGTTATACATTGTCTCATGCAAGAGCATCTAATTGGTAATTGTAATTATTTTTGTAATAATGATTATATCAATATTTGCTGTTGTGCCTGCGTTAAGAGCTGACAGAAATCTACTATTAGCAGGGTTGAGAAGAGGAGAATGAGCGATCCGTTTGAGACTCTCAAAGACAAGTACATGCGGCCAGCTCCAGGCTTCCTCTTCCATCCACAGGTAGGTTCTTACTGCGGCCTCTGCGGGAACTGGGAAAGCATGGGGCCTTTAGAGGGAATATGATAAGGTTACACACGCCTTGTTAAACCTCAACTTGTTTGTATTTATCCTTTCTTATTTGTTAGCAGCGGTTAGTAGTTACACTGGTGATATTCTGCCCCCTATTGTTTGGAGTATGAATTCAAGAGGTTGCTGATTCTTACATATTGTACCTTTAAATTTGACCTTAGATGCCTTTATTGACCCTGGAATGATTGAATAGACAGCAACAGCCCTGATTTGTCTTGGTAGTTTTTGGTCATTCGTGCCCATTTGAATTCACAATACAGTAGTTGTGATTTGATGGCTGTTTGAGGTTCAATATTAGCTTACAAGTGTGACTAAAACTAGTCAAGATTTATTATGAGTCTCTCTATAAGGAGCTCCAAATCAAAATGGTTGTCCTGGGCTGACCAAAATGTAGCCTCATCCATGCTACTGCCTGTTAAGCCCGTTGTTAGCTATCTGAAACAGATGTGGCAGAAGGAAAGGGCACACTCTTGACACGTCTTCCCATAACATATCTTTGATTACAATATAAAAAATGATATGCTCTTAAAGCGATGATTTTTGCCCCTGGGTTCAGTTTTCCAGTGTGGGACTCTTTGTATGTGTGTGCGCGCTTGCACGCGGGTGTATGTGTCTATGCAAGCAGCATTGACGTTCATTTGTTCAATCTTCCCTCACGGGTGAGAACGGTCGGTCGGAAAGTGAAAACACCACTTTCTCAGGCATATGATTTTTTTTTCCTCTTTTCTGGCCGTTTCAGGTCTGGTTTTTACAGGCTGTTTCATTTGTCTGATTTATGTCCCCTGTCCAGACTGCTGCATGGGCCCAGCCTGCAGCAGCCACATGGCCGTCCCACACGCCTTAATGAGGTGTCCTATCAGTAGAAACACTAACAGAGTGCTTAGACCATCTTTATGACTTTATGATGTCTGGACACACAAATCATTCCCAGAAACACCAGACCCGGGTAGGTCTAAGCCAGACCAAGCAAGGGGCCCTTTTGTATACTTTTGAGGGGGTTTGTTTTCAGTCACCTGACTCACTCTTGTGCCGTATATCAAAAGAAGAGGTTGCAAAGCTGAGGGGACTGGAACTTTTTTTTCAACCTTTAGTGATTCAGCTTTTTATTTCCTGGCAGGAAATTTTACTGCTAAGCAATACTGGCTTAGATTACATACTGGAATCGTATTTGTAGCCTGCTATAATGAGCTTATTGAACACCAGGAAGTGTTGGGAACTATTAGAGCCTCCTATAATTCCAGCGCCATAACTCTGCAGATAGGCAGCTCGTTGCTCATTCAAAGTTAATCACACCGGGACCCGTCATTCCCTCTGTGCCCATATGTGTCCAATCAAAAGCTGTTGATTCATGCGCCACTTCCTGGTTCTGACTGCTGTCTCTTTTCCCTCTGTTCCGCCCCTCAGTTTCGTTTGCCAGATCAGAGAACTTGGGTAAGTTCCTCTACCTGTACCTTTACCAAACAGACCCCATCCCCTTTTTAATGCATGGGCTGCATAACAGTTTACAACTGACATCACCCAGCATTCGCATGGCTTTAGCCCATCACTGTCACACACTGACTGGACTTGTGTCCAGCCAAAAAACCACTTTCATATGTTAAGACATATGTTTGAACTGTTTATATTGTACATGATGTATTATTTTGCAGTGATTCACCTTGAGTATCTGCTCCCTGCTTTTTTATTTGTTTACATCTTTACATGCAAACATATCCCCTCTCTCTCCTTTCCGCACATAAAAGGGTTTAAGCGGGGATTTCCAGGCGAGCTACACCCTGTCCATCCAGCAGCTCTGAATATATGTTTGCTTATTTGGAGAAAGAAGCAGGGCTCTTGCAAACGGGCATGGGGGGGTGGGGAGTGGAAGGTGGGGTGGAGGGTGGTGTTTAGGGGGGCTGCTTTACATCAGCGCAAGGGTAACAGTCTCTTTGGGACACTGGCGGGGGGAGCGGGGGGCTAGTTCCTCCCTCCAAACATCTGGTTCCTGATAAAGATCAACAATTGAGAATGCATCTCGCTAATTAAGGCCCTCACAGCATCACTGACATCTGAAGATAGCCAATCAACTGCTGGTCCCAGAGCGACGCTACAGCAACAAGCAAGTTCACAGACAAACTGCCCAGGGGGCAGGACAAGGGGGTTTTGGGAGGTGTGTGTGTGTGTGGGTTGGGGGGGTCTCTCATACAAAGGAGTAGGAGGGTTATAAAACCTTTGAAAAATCGCTTTAGAGCAAAATGTGGAGTCGTTTATCCTCTTGTCCTTTAAGTCGAACATTTCACACACACAGCATTGTCAAACAGTGGCCTAATGAGCCTAGCTCACCATCCATAAAAATGGCTGAAGGTTTTTGAAGAGTAATCTGTGGACTGACGGCCTCTCGTTTCAATCATTAATATATTTAATGTGAATCATTTACCGCTTGACAGCAGACAAAGAATTAAACTGGTTTAAACAAACTTTCAGTTGTTTTCTGGAACTGGAAAAATTAAAACCAAGCATTAAAAAGAACATTTTGATCTTCTTATACCAACATGGACTATGCAGCAGTGGTTTGAAAGTGTACAAAGTTCAATTACTTATGCAGGATATCTCATTCAAACTGTGCCTAGTATCCAATGACAAACCAATTCCACTAACCCCTGTCAGACAATTACCAACATCCTTTTTCTAACTACTTTCGTTCGAGGCAAAGGTCGACCAAAGGTGTTAGATTAAACTCTAAAGAGAGTGCAGCAGCCTCAGTGGGTTGAGGCGGGATCAGAATTCCTCAGTAGATGAAGCCGGGAAGGAGTAGTTTCAGCTCTGAAAAGTGTCTTATCGGACAGGCTCGATACTGCCGACAGCTTTAGGGGCCCTAATGTTCTCGAGAGTTATGGGTTCTCGTTGAGCAAGGCAGACAAACTGAGCGTTCACTCCAGTGCCTGAAAAGAGCCCGATGAAATACACACAGTGCACATTGGAAAGAAATATGAAAGCATTTCACCTCCCTCTTCCCCACAACCCCTTGCCTATCTTTCAATCCATTGCCTTCCTCCTTTCTCTCTGCCTCTCTGTCTCTCCCTCGCCTTTGATTCATGGCATGCAGCATTGGCATATTCATAATCAAACGGACCTGACACTCCACATCCTCCCTCAGTGGGAACGTCGACGGCTGCGGCAGGAACTTTACACTCGGCCGTCACTCCTAATCAGCCGCTCCCGACACCAGGCTCCACCACCATCCATCAGCTGCTCTCTCACAGGGTCCTGTTCTTTCCTTCTTTCTTTCTTTCTTTCTTTCTCTTTTTCTTTCTTTCTTTCTTTCTTTCTTTCTTTCTCTCTTTTCTTTCTTTCTTTCTTTCTTTCTTTCTTTCTTTCTTTCTTTCCTTATTCTTCTTCCTTCCCCCTCTTCTCCCTTATCGTCTACTTCTTCATCATGCTTCTTCTCCGATTCTCTTCCTCTCTTTCTTTTCCTCGGTCTGCTCCATCTTGGCGTGAAGCCTGAGAGTGACAGGGGGTGAAAGCAGGAGATGAAATGTCAGAGTCGGAGCAGGGCTCCGGTGGAGGACCCGAATCAGCATTGATTTGTTGCCTTATTGAAATAAGAATAAGAAACAGGCTGAAAATTCAATACACGCAAAATAATGCAAATTTGTGTGGCCCCTTTAAAAAAAGAGGAGAAAAAACTGTGTGTGCGTGCGTGTGTGTGTGTGTGTGTGTGTGTGTGTGTGTGTGAGATGGGCTGACAGGCCCTGCAGCCTACTGGGACCCCCTCACCCCCGCCCCTCCCTCTCCTCCTCCCTCTCGCTCTCCCTTCACTCCCCCTCCAGCCCCCGCTCCTCCCCCATCCCGCCCCTCTCAGCACAGCGATATCATTATTACCCGTGTCTGGCCCTTGATCAGTAATGTCAACATCTTTCATATTGACGAATGTGCTGTCTGCCCGCATTGTGCACAGAATAGTTTACAGCCCAGCAGTGGACATGAATCACTCCTCTGCCACACACACACACACACACACACAAACACATACGCACACACGGACATGTATCTCAAAACACGCAGATACACACTAAGCAATCGCACTCACATACTACGCACATGCCTGCAAGCACACACAAATGCATCACAAATACATTCCTCTCTCTCACACACATACATATATTTTCTCTTTCACACACGTTAATGGCAATTAATCAACTACGGCCACCATGCAGCACACCGTTTCACGTTCATATGCACACACACACACACAGACCAACTGACAAGTACGCATATTTCCTCGGAGAGTATCTGGTGAAAGTAAATGTTCGGCTTCATTAGTAGATTGGCTGCGGTCCTTAATCCTATGTGTGTGTGTGTGTTTATGTATCCACTGTGAATGTATCTGTGTGTTTGCAATGAGAGCAAGAGTTGGCTGGATTTAGCGGTCAGACTTCCACACCTGCTCTCCACTGGCCATGAATGGGAGCATACTCTTTTTGTTTAAAGTTATGAATCAGTTGCCATGCACATGTGGCAGGGATTTGACCTTGTGAGTCATGAATCATTGATGAACGTCATAATAAGAATTCACCTAATACCTGTTTCACTTCATTTCGCCTGGTGTGATGCCTGTAAACAACGCTCGTCAGTCAAACAAGACATGAACACGTCTGTGTGGAGGAAAGAATTCAACAATAAATCAGAATCAAATCTCAAAGTATTTGGTATTCAAGCTCAGTGTAAAGACATCCACGGAAAATGTTTCCTACTAGCATATTAGCCTAAAGTATTACAGAAACCTTAAGTGTTCAACCATATCCTGCAGCATACTCATACTTGCATGTCTGTAAAAATAGTCTTAAATACCTGTTTTTATTTGAGAAAACAAGTGCAATCTCACATGAAAACTCAGACAACAGTTTCTTTGCTTTGCATGTCGGCCTTGCAATCCTAAATGAGCATTCAGAAGCCGTTTCCAAGCATAAGACTGACCCGTCACTCTGTCCTCCCTCTCCTCTGTCTCCGCAGATGTCGGCCATCGAGAACATGGCAGAGAAGCTGGAGACGTTTGGCTCCTTGAAGCCCGAGTCCGGCGACCTCCTGCGCACTGTCCCCTCCATGTTTGACTTCAGAGCCCCACCCTCTGCACTTCCAGAGACGCTGCTGCGCAAGGGCAAGGAGCGCTACACATGCAGGTAACTACGGCAACTGGTTCGGCATGTATTATTTTCCTGTATTATTATTATATTAAATATATTTTAGTATATTACCTCTTCTTCTTCCCTTTCTTCTTCATTAGAGATCCTGTTCCTACGTTAATATCAGTTAAATCTAAACCCGTTTTATTCCTTTATAGATATTGTGGCAAAATATTCCCACGCTCTGCCAACCTGACCCGCCACCTCAGGACTCATACAGGAGAGCAACCATACAGGTAAGACTATTTCTAGAAGTGTTAAGAGCCACATTCACACTGTCCCTCTGTCTCTCAGAGCCGTCTGTGTGTGTGTGTGTGTGTGTGTGTGTGTGTGTGTGTGTGTGTGTGTGTGTGTGTGTGTGTGCATATGCTGAAGAGGTGTTTGGGTGTTTGGTTGTTATAAGAGAAGAGACAGTCCAACAGAAACATTTCATCTAAATTTCATCCTCCTCACTTTCTGCCAGCATCCCTTCATCGACCCTCAATTCCAAGAATACGCACAATCCAAAACTCTATAGGCAAATTACCATCTAGTCAAGATTCAGATCTGCACGATAGCACATTAACTCCAGAGCAAACAAACTTTCGCGAAGCGTGTTCTCAAGCAGACAGAGAGACGGGGAGATGCAGCTCTGCTGATTTTTTTTAACGGCGCATGGATGTTTTCCCAGAGAATTCTTGTCTACAGTCAGAACAGAGTTTATGTGTGTTTTCTTTTGCCGTAAAAAGCTTGGAATAATTATCCTACTGCTAAATAATTTGCCCGGTGAAAAATGGTGTCCGTCGCCAGGGTGACAGGAAGAGGAGGGGGGGCGGTGTTCTTGAAGCAGGGTTGGTAAAAGAGAGCGGAGCAGCAGAGGAAGGGAGGAAGTTCGGTGAAAAATTGGGGTGACGAGGAGCGCAGGCAGATGTCCAGGCCCCGGCAGCTGTGGTCATTTCTCTTGTGAAACTGGATGTGATCTTGGAAGCCTGCTGGCTACTTGCCCTGCACCAAGCAGAGCTCTTTTTTTTGCCAACTTGAAAGGTTATCACAAGATGAAGCCCCTTTTTTTTGGAGGGGGAATCATAGTCTGGTGGCAGGAAAAGGATGCAGAAAGTTTCCGAGCATTTTGTTTCACAGTGAAAGTAAAAGTCTCCCTGCCTGAGTTTTCCAGGTGCTGCTGAGGTAGAAGAAACAATGCAGCAGCAGTTCGGTACACATGTACAAATGAATCTTGCACATTTACTACATTTGGATAATGAGTAAGCCCTGGCTAGCACTGCTCTTCTTTGTAGTTACTAAGGTAGTGGAATGTTGGCCCAAAGCTTGGAGGAGGCCTGCTGACCACAGGGGAGAGAGAAAGACAGACGCAGGCCTCTACTGCCCCAGTCTGATAGCCTGCACTCCACACGCTGGCATGCCATTAAAGATCAGCGCTGTTTATTGTAATTTTTTTGTGGAGATAACCGGGGGGTTTCCTGAGGGACAGCCAATCGAGCGAGCTAATTCCACCAGAAGAAAAGATGTAATCTTCTCGTATAATTTTGCATGAAGAAACTTGGCAAGAGGCACTAATTTTGCAGGGCTAGAACCAAATCTGTTGCGTGCTTATTTTGTGAGAGAAGAATGCAATTTTATTGCGCTGGCTGGAGATAAGAGGCAGAGCTGTTTCACCTTAAACAAGCTCCTCCATCATGTCTGGGACTGTGGGACTGCTGGGACTGTCTGTATGCATGTGTGTGTGTGTGTGTGTCCTACATTATGTATCTCATTATGTTTCCCCCAGAAAAAAAACACGGGTTCCTGATTCATTATGCAGTACACTTATACTTATGGCTCGCAGCTCGTGTGTGTCTCGCTGTTTTTTTTTGCCATTTTGTAGCCGTTTAAGTGAAAGGCCTCCGCTCTTCCTGCAGGTGTAAATACTGCGACCGCTCCTTCAGCATCTCCTCCAACCTGCAACGCCACATCCGCAACATCCACAACAAGGAAAAGCCTTTCAAGTGCCACTTGTGCGATCGTTGCTTCGGTCAGCAGACCAACCTGGACCGTCACCTCAAGAAGCACGAGAACGGCAACCTGTCAGGTGAGGAGTCTCGAACAAACTCAGAGCTACTTTGCTGATTAGTGACATGGCAGCGCTTTGCGTTTATAAACCTTTCAGCTGAATGATAGAAAACATAATTTACTCATGATCGCAAACAATTTTCAAAGCTGAAAAAATTAAATCACATAAATCTGCCATGTACGCCTGCAACAGCACAAAATGCTTTCTGAATGAGCTGCTTTAATCAGCAGCACAGCTTTTGGGTCTGATAGGTTGCATCACCCTGACTCTGAGTCAGCAGAACGCGCAGTGACACCTGGCCAGCAGCTGAGAGCAATAGTCCTCAGAAGAGGTTTCCACTTAATCAGACACGGTGTTCACTCCGTCCAATATGAAATGAATTATCTGACAAGCTTTTCCAGCAGCATCAGACAACATATCCAACAAAGCCGCAGCACAAAGATAAAAGACTGGCGATTGATAGGGAGAAACGCTTACAGACACACTTTGGCAGATTCATTATAAGAAGTGCGTGAGGAGCTTGTGTGACTGAGCAATGTCAAAGCTCACACAGTGTTTATATTAAATTGTTGTCAAAGTCTTACAGTTCCATAGATTTCAAATATATCACGGGGAAACCCATGGAAATGTGCCGAAGACGATGCACGATCCAGTTTTTCCCTATGATGTAATGGGTCCTCGATTACATCATTTTGAAAAAAAGTAGAAGCTACTTTGGGGAAGTTTAGCTGGAACAAATGAAGACTCGAGAGTTTGACACTTGAAGGCTAATTACACATTCATTGCTGAAAGTCAACATTTTCTCTGTGCTCACTGAAAATCTTTATTATATTATAAGAGGCGGGCCTACGAGCATGATCGGTGACATCACAAATAGTTTGGAAGCCAGTCCTGGTCCAATATTCAGCATACACAAGGGTGATGTGGAAACCTGAAGCCTACACACTGAGAATAGACTTTACAGTGACGTAGGAGACATCTTGTGTCCAGCAGTTGAAAAATATTTGCATATTCATATATTCTGGATATTTTAATGAGCGATAAGGCATAGGTGCTATTTTAAAGATTTCAATGTCAGACACACATTAGAGATTTTTCATATCTGCCTTAATACACATGTGAGGTGATCTTAATACATTTTAAACAATGAAAATGTGAATTTGAAATTATGATATAGGTAAGTCCACAGTCATCATTTAGAAACGTTTTGGGGCAGAGTGGTGAAACATCCTTTGTTTCTGCAATTTTGATTATATCGAACTATCAAAACACATCTTCTGAGACAAAAACTAGAATATTGCTTCTTCGTCCTGCAGGCACTGCAATGTCGTCCCCGCAGTCTGAACTGGACAGTGGCAGCGCCATATTGGACGACAAAGAAGACTCTTACTTCAACGAAATAAGAAATTTCATCAGCAACACAAGCCAGAACCAGACATCACCGGACCCATCAGAGGAAGGGTGAGTGCAGTCGAAGTGTCCATTTCTGTGGGCCTCTCTTTTTTCTGAATATGATTGACATTCACAGAGCTAAACAAGATATTAACGGACAAACATCATCCAAGCTTCTACACTACCGGGGCCAGGACCTCGTTAAGAGACTCAAAAACATGATAACATTAACATTTATCTGAAACTATACCTGCTAGCCTAGCCTACATTACCCCACAGTGAACTCTTGGATTAATCGTGACTACATTAAGATTGTTGGCCTGAATAAGTAAGAAAACAGGTCAGCTGCTATCAGCCCATTTCAGACTTGCATACCACCCAGCCGGTCCTCGTTAATTATCGCATCATGCTCAGAGGTCTGGAGAACAGAGCAATCATCTGCGATGACATTTAAGATAATGGCAGGTTATGGAAACGTGCAGGAGCTGCTTACATCAGCCGCCTTTTGGCCACACGTACGAACAGATAACTGCACTCATGCAACTACGTCTGAGCATTATGCAAATAAATTCTTGGAGCTGCGATCAGGTCAGATAGCAGTTGAGAGGTCTGCTCAGGTCTCCAAGTTTGTTTTCCCGTGCCTCACGTTGGTGTGATCACAGGGCAGATTGGGAGCCCAGATAGAGATCTCTCAGACTGGTGTGTGATTGTGCAGAAGGGCCTGTGAGAGCAGGACCTGGCGGCAGAGCGGCAGAGGGACGGGGAGAGAGGCAGGAGGAGGTGGGGGGGGGGGGGCTGAGTGGTGCAGCAGTTAGCCCACCACATCTGGAACCAACATGTCTGCCTACAGGAAGAGGGTAGAGGGGGTGGGGTCAAAGGGTCGGCCCGTGTTTCCTTTCAAAGTGCTGTGCTCCTGACTACTTCTGATAGATACTTTATCCCCAGCAAATTACCACGTTTGAAAGCGTAATTAGCGAATCTGTTTTCTTAATCACGGAGCGCTCGCTCTCCTTTTTGGAGCCGGTCCCTTTTCTCAGCCCCGCGAGCTCCACACGGCACGAATACAACCTCATCAGTCTGAAACGCTCCATCCCAGTGGGGATCTCCGTCCAAGGCACAGAACTATCAGCTGCTGTAAAGGAGAAAAGATGGCGTGGATCCTGTACGCGCTAAAATATAATCTGAAATAATTCCACTGAACGCTCAAATGCATCCCCTTCAAATCTATAGGTATCCTGTTTAAAGCCGTCGTGGAATTATGTGGTGATGTGCTCGATGTGTTTTGTTTCCTATCTATCTACTTCTCCACGTCCAATTCTCAGTCCTCATCTCCGAGTCCTTTGTGCTACAAATGGCATTTTTGGGAGCTGACGAAAGACGTCCCAAAGTGTAATTAGTGAATCAGTCTTAATGTGGTTCCAGATGATTTACCAAATGGTGGTTTCCTGTGGCGCTGAGACAGAGGGACAGATTAAGACGCAGGCAGTTTGGATAGCTCGCCCTCTCTCCCTCCGCGGGGATGGAGGAATGGGCCGGTTGGCAACGCTCTCATAACTCTCCCACCAAATGGGGCTGTCAGCTAAATATTTTGCCTATTAGATGAATACGAGATAGTAGAGAAAATAAACAAGGAGCGAGGCAGAGCACTCCACTTAAGTGCTGCAACGATCAACCCAGTGCTGCTGTGCCCGAAGGGGCCCCAGAGCCTCGATGACAAACGGGATTCCGGCTCTCTCGATCCCAGCTGCCTCAGATCCGCCTCTCTCTGCTCCTTATCCCATACGCTCCTTTGTTTTTCTATGTATTTATAGAGAAAATGATTCTCACAAGAACTTATAGAAAGCAAACCTATGAATAGTTCAGTGTCCTGATGTTACTAATTTAATAAGCACCAGAAGTATTCTTATTCACTCTATTTTCTTAAAAAAAAGTTTATTTATAAGAACATGTAGCTAATAAGGTAGATATCACATATTCCTTCAATCTTTACCACTTTATCAAGTGGTCTTGAGCTAATCGATGTTCCTCGACTGCAGGTTAAATGGCGGTCCATTTGAAGAAGAGAAGCCGCTGATGGCCAGCCGTGGGTCTCGTGACCTGGAAGACGAGGAAGCGGAGGATCTCTGTGCTGATGAAGAAGAAGGGGAAGACCCCAGCAACACCTCCGGGAAACCGGAAGGCGAGGCGCTTCCCGGCAGCCTTAGCGATGACATACAAGACGAAATGGACTTCACCGGGCCGAACGACTTAGACCTCAACTGCAAAACCTCTCCTCGAAGGTAAATTTCATGCGACTAAAACGTAATTTCATCAAAAGTATCTTGAGTTTGCCTGGTTTTAATGTTCTGCTTGGCCTCCAGGTATAAGGACGAGGAGAAGCAGAGCAGCTACTCAGCCTTGGATCATATTCGTCACTTTTCGGAAATGCGCAAGCTGGAGGAGAGTGAGCTGAGCGACGGGGATGGAGATGAGGACGATGCATCGTTTGGCTCCCCCTCTCTGACTGAGGCAGTCAAACAGCCACTCTTTAGGAAATCTAAGTCTCAGGTAAAAGAGACACTGACAGTTCACATGCATGCAGATCCGCTCGATACTTACATTTATGCTTGGTAGTTACATGTGATCCCTCTTCCTCTCCACCAGGCGTACGCCATGATGCTGTCTCTGGCTGAAAAGGACTCTCTCCACCCGGCCTCCCACAACCCGGCCACCATGTGGCACAGTCTGGCACGGGCTGCTGCTGAATCCAGTGCCATCCAGTCCCTCAGCCATGTATGATGAAACCCCTGCGCTTTCCCTTTCACCTTTCAACCCCCAAAACCTGACCTATGGCACTGGGAGCCCATTGCAGGGGCTATGTGCAGGGGGGCCCCTGATCGTCCACAGAGTGACTGCTGAGCAGAACCACGGCCCATCTGACTGCTGAGCGGAGCGCCTTACACACAAAGCAGGGTCACTGTCCATGCAGCCCCCAAAACCCCCAACTGATCGAGAACAAAATGTCCCTCTGAGACCTTAAAATTGATTTCTTACATTAACTCCAACCAGGATGATAGCAATGATGATGATTGTGGTGAAAATAATAATGCTAAAGTAATAATAGCTGTATTTATTCTGCTGAATTTCTATGTTTTGCACAGCAAAGGCAGCTGGTGGACATGGAAGATGGATGTGCTGATGATGTTTCATTGCTAGACTGCATTTATTGCCCAGCACATACGAAGCAAGGAGAACATTTTACGCTGAGAGGGCGAGTTCGGTTGTGTCTCTAAGACAGCTGAGTGTGTTTCACTGTGCGTCAAGCATATTAAGAACCCTGGCTCATCTGACAAAAGTATCGCGAAAATGTATTACAACGATTCCCTTTGAGATCCACAGGTGTTTCTCATAAAGACATGTACTTGATGATAAAAATGAAGGGTGGGGTTAGCAGCCTCAGTGCGAATGAAAACCGCTCCATGTAAGGACAGCGTGAGCAGCGCTTTAATATCACTGAAGTCATTGAAGAACAAATTTTAAAAAAAAAGTAATTGTTGAACTGAAATCAGGCCAGTTTCCCATCTGTTTCATAGCTGCGTGTGTCTGCACAATCATAGCACTGTACACAAGTGTCTACCAACTGTTCTCCACTGCACTCCATCCTGCCCGCCTGCGCTATCTGTGAAAGGATATAAATAGATTGTCTTTTTAGTGGAAGAGAAGAAAACACAATTTTTTTGTTTGTTTTTTTACTGAGATAAGTAGCCAGTGCTGAAGTTAATTGTTGTTCTGTAAAGGGCATATGTCTTTTTTTTTTTTCTCCAAACCCTTGAATCCATCCTAGTCAGCCAACAATACCACTAAAATAGCCTGAATGCTAGTCGTTAGCTACTCCATGCTCGTGTGTCTTTCATTTTTAGACAATCATGATTTTTTTTCTTTTTTTTTTCCTTTTTTTTTTTTTTGTTGGTGTTGTTGTTGTTATTTGCTGTTGTATGTTGAGAACTGTATTTATTTCTTGGCAAACTGTAGTTTGTTTACTGAATAGCACTGCTCTTAGCCCAGGTGAAGGGGAGATTCCTCACCGGGCCTATCCCAGAGTTCAATGGGGTTTGTAGATTACATTTGAGTGCCGGATAGTATTAAACATACAATTCACTCCTTATTCTTCTAATGAAACCGGTCGATGAATAGATATTACTTAGGTTTTTGTTTTTCTATGACAATTTAATGATTCAATTGTAAAAAATGAAAAACGTTATAAAGAATGAATAATAAAAAAAAAAAAAAGCCAGGTATAATTTCTTCATAAACGCATGATTGGTCTGGTAAGATCTGTATCTGACATTTTCTACGGTTGTCTGCAAGCTTGTGTGACGTTCGGTTCATGTTAATCCCTTGTGCCAAACTTATGATAAATAACAGATTACTTTCATTTATTCTCCCGTTTTGAGGGACCAGATTTGTTTTTTGTTTGTTTGTTTTTGTCGTTGTTTTGTTTATAATCGATTTTAAAAAGTAATCAAGCAAGTTGAGGTACTTTGTTTTAATGCTTTCTACAATGTAACTGTTATGCATTTCAATTCAATACTGTGGGAGGAACAACTAAGAAATAAAGGACTACAATGTGGATTGACATGTCTTCCATTCTCTCTTTATTTCTCCGTAAGCGTTTTACTCACCCTTTGTCTCCCATCTCCCTCACGCCTCCCCACTCCATATAGCCCTTCTGGCTGCCCATCATTTTGGCCCAAACACAGATTTATACCAAGAGACATGAGTCAGAAAACCACCTGGCGCTTTCTTCTGGCACTCCCATGGCCTCCAAGAGCGAGGGAGAGCCTGAACTCTGGTCCTTTTTTTTTCTCCCGGCTTTGGCTCGCATAGAGAGAGCGGAGGAGAGAAAAGGCTGGAGAGGGCTTGAATGTGGTAGTGGGAGCAGAGGCAGGAATGTGTCCTCTTTATTTGTGTCCGTTTGTGGGGCATGATGGATGAGTTGGGTAGATGTGATGACCTGGCTCATCGCTCAAACGCTCAATAAGAGTCCCATCCTGCAGCAGGCCTCCCCATCCGGCACCCCCCTCTGTCACTGCTGCCAGCCGACGTGGGCGGACATTGTGGCTGGGAGGGCTGGAGGTTCAGCGGCTCCATTGTCCGGAGAGTAGCTCGGGTGGGGGGTTGGAGAATTGGGCATGACAGTGAAGATGGCTGGCGCTGACACTTCACATTTACAGTGCTCTTGGCACCCTAATGGATGGGGTGTTTTCTTAGGGCCTGTCGTCAGCCCTTGGGGCTCCATGGGGCGTCCAGCTTTGATGAGGTCACAGGGGGTCACGCAGTGCTGATGAGGTCAGCACGGGTCGTCCAGCTTTGATGAGGTCAGCTGCAGTGATGGTAGCGATGGCGTAGGCCAGGGCCATAATGAAGTGGAAGTGATAATGGTCCTGAGTGGGAGTTTTGCCACCTGTACTATTGTGGACTCATTTGAGCCGATATGATTATGTGATTATGTCAGGAGTCATGTGACAGATTCAGTTTGCTATAACATTTGTGTCTGCTGATCCAAGGCCTAACCTGCGATTATGGAATTGTTGGCCCCTTGATGACACAACACTGACATATAATCCCCCTTTAGGTTGATTTTATTTACAAATCCAGCAAATACGAAATAACAGCATTTACTTGGAGTCCTGTTTCGGCCTTGCATTTTTTGGTGTCCACTTACTCCTGATGGAAATATGTGGCTCTTTGGCAGCTAAATGCTCCACTATGTTAAACAGGAAATCCCTGACTGTGTCTTTCAGTTGTTTAGTGCTGAGCAGGTAGTGTACAGTGGGGCTTTTTAAAGAGCGTTTTCACCAAAGACAGCTTGCTGTCGCCAAAACCAACACTATGAGAGTGGTGTACTGTAAGTGAACCAAAACAAAAAAAATTACTTGAAAAATGTTGTAAAACTTCACAAAGCTGAGGGAAAAGTGTAAATTCTTTATTATTTTGTCCCTACAAGTCACCCCTTTCACATTGCACAAAGTCATTTCTGTTAGAAACACAGTTTAATAGCAGTTTTAACTCAGTGGCTGCTGGTCAATAAAGGGCTCTAGGGTGCAGCCCCACCTCTCCCCACATGAAGAAGAATCTCATAGCCCTTCATTGAATAATGAATATTTTTTTTAAATGAACAACATCAGTATGACATAGTTTGTGAGTAAAATGTGTGTCTGTAATAGAAATGTAGATTCAAAATGTTCCATGTTGTCTAAAGTGAAATGAGACGTATTTCCAGCTCAATCTTTGCCCGTAGACCATATTTACACAGTGGCCATATTTACTCTGAAATCACTCTCAAGGTGGGAACTCAAATGTTGAACTGCTGTGTTTGCAGGTTATAAGCTCTATAAACACAGTGATTCTGACAAATTGTTATCAATTCACGGCCTCCTGATTGATCAGCAACTGAAAAGACAATGGATAGTGAAAAACTGGAGGGACACCCGGCCATATTTCAAGGTAAAACATCATACTCAATAAATCTGTTTAGCTTCCATTAGACAGCAGCTAACATTAGCATTTAACCACTTCCTAGCTATCATTGTTGTTTGATAGTGTGTAAATGCTAACACTTGCTAATGGTTTGACAAATGTTGCTTTACCATGAAATATGGCCTGAAGTCCCAAATGCTTTTTCACTGTCCAACATCTTTACACTTGCTTCTCCAATCATGAGAATAGATTTTTCATATAATCTACATTTATATATGACTCTTACCTGGAGCACAGCGGCATTACATTATCCCAGCATTCAGGCTTTAGTGTAGGATCGAAGCAAAATGGCTACCATGTGAAAGCGGTGATGGGTAACATATTTGCGGCACAGGGCGCAAAAACCTTTCCCATTGACTCGTATGCGTAGATGGTACACACCACGACCCAATGCGTGGCAGCAGAGAGGAAGTGGCTTGTCGTGGGAAGCTTGGACCTGACCAGCTGGTCAGCTGTAATGACAGAAGAAGACAAAGTCTTTTTCAAGGAGCTGGTTTGACAAGAAGTCTTGGGTAACCATGCAGTGATGCTTTATTTAACATTCCCTGCCTCCTCTTCAAAACATCAGAATCTGACCCAGCAGGTGACTGGTCTAAAGCTTTTTTCAGGCTGTTTTCAACCCAGGTCTAATTTTCAACTTACACAAGTGTAATGTGAGCGTAAAGGAAACTTAAGAGCCACCACCGTTGGAGAGGCCAGGTATCACATGAAAAAAAAGTCCTAGAATAACAGCAACAGTGTTTAACTTAAGCTTTAATTCAGAGGATCTCGGACTTAGTTAGAACAAATACAGAGAAGTGAGACGTCTTCTCACCTTTCAGAAGCTTCTTTCAGTCTCATCTTTCTTCAGGTGTAAAAAAAAAACAAAAAACAATCTAGAATCAACTGTTCAACAAGCTTTTAACCAACAGGCATTATACCTTGACTACATCTGGCAGCAGGATTTTGCCACCACCCCTCAGTGACCACACCCCCACTGCAATTCAAATGGCCCATGTAATTACATCACCTACATAAAGAACTTCCCCCGGACAAAAGTCCAAAGGCACTGCTGCCTCTTGAAAGAACACCAAAATATTATGAATAGACAGCAGTGTGTTTAATGTCATTGTGTGTGGGCAGCAGAGTGGAGCGAGGAGGGCACCCGGGTGAATTTGGCAGCTGAACATTTAACTGTTGTGCGCGCGCCGGTTTGATCAGCGTTGATTAGCACATGCCAATGTCACCCGTGTATCCTCTCGCACTTAATCAACACGTTGGGACGAGTTATTGCCGTCATTAACCCGCAGCTTCTCATAAAGGGCTCAGTGTGTATTGAAGTGTGGCTGGCGAGGTCCTGGATGAGCGTGTGTGTAAGTGTGTGTTTGAAGAGCGAAGGAAGTCAGACAGAGGAGTGTGCATTAGTCAATGCAATCTGTTTTAGTTAAATGCAAAGTGTGTGTGTGTGTGTGTGTCATAAGGGCTGGATCCCCAAGCTGCTGTGTCCCTGCAGTGTGTGTGTGTGTGTGTGTGTGTGTGTGGACGGGTGGGCACACTGTGGGCAACGCTTGGTGGGGCCTGGAGCCACTCAGCTAATGGGGCAGCTGGCACAGCCTCAGAATCCATCAGGCCTCATTACAGCTGCTGTTCGGCCACCGTCCTCTCCTTCTTTCCTCCCCTTCCTTCTCTCTCTCCTCCCTTCCTTTCCTCGGCCACCCGTCCACGCAGCCAGCCCTGTGTGGCATGTAACCACCCCACTTCCCCCTCGCTGGAACATACATCACACCCCCGGAGAGAGGGGGCCATCACAGCTGGCAGCTCTCACACTGATTGACTTGGCACCCGTGCTGACTCAGACGCCAGGGGAAACATTTTCGGAGAGGGAGGCAAGGATGGGTGTGGGGGCTCCAAGGAGTGGATATGATGGGAGGTGGAGGCGTTGGTGCTGGCTAACAGTTGGCACAAGTAGGGAAGTGCGTTTGGGTGGGGAGACTCTACAAATCATCACATCAAGTTTTTGTTGTGTTTACAATAAGGGGCAGCACCTCCTCTCAGTCCGACTCTCTCCTTTTCTTCTTCTCCGCTTATCTTCTTGTCTTTTCCCCACCCTCTTAGAGAGCAGCAGAGCTTAAGGTTGTGGTTTCATTACACTGTTTGTTTTTCTCCCTGGAGGCTACGGGTCATTAGTGTTATTGATGGACACTCAGCACAGTCCCAGGGAACAGACCGGGACAGAGCCGAGCAGTCAAGGACTGCACATTGTTTTAATATGACGAGTCTAATCAGGACAGGCGTGGTGGCAGAACCACTTGGAGCCCGCTATTGAAATCATGTCATACTTTGCTCATGGAGGAGATTAGAAAGTAGCTCATCAAGGCCTCCAGCTCCGTGTCTGAAGGAGTGGGCACAGCAGATCAGGGCTTTAGTACTGCTGGAGCCATATGAACTTAAAATGTCTGTAATAATTAATTATATTATAACATGTGACATTCTTTCATGTGCACCCACTTGAATCAAAGGTGTGTTCACTGGCTGTGTACTTTTTTTCCACATTGAGCGCCATCCAGTGGTGAATATACTAATGTACACCTCCCTAGAAGTAGTTCAACTTTATTTCACCTATTAAATAAACCTTAAAAAAACAATATATACATAGATTTCTGGTAAGAACCGGTTCTGACATCATTTCTGCTGAAGTACACGCACACACACATGTTGACACATCCAAACCAAAGATGCCTTCTTCCCAGAGTGTGGGAGAGTTCCTCGATACACATCTTTTTGCAGCCTCGACATTTAACATTTATTTTTCCAGCCAACGACCGAACAAATGGTGCAGGACGTGTTGGGATGATTTCCCCCCTCGTTCTTTTATCTGAGCCGACAGCTTTGTCAGCTGGAGTTCAAAACAGTTTGGCCTCCTGGGGGATCTGGTTCAACGCAGAGGGGCAGAGATTATCTCTGGGACGTGGAGCTATGGCAGCAAAGTGATAGAATCTCTTTTGCAACGAGTGGCGTATGCTTAATTACAGCGAAAAAGTACCCATGATGCGATCTTACCTTTTACGGGCTATTTCATCGCCAGTTTCCTGCACCCTTCTCTCTCCCGCGCTCCTGATAAGCCAGCGTGCGTACAACAGTAGGCTGTTTCTTTGCTCCAGAAGACTTTTAGCACAAAGTACAGCTTTGTTCCTGCACTTGTAATAAAACATAAGTGGCTTTCGAAGTGCTGAGATC
Organism: Pagrus pagrus; assembly: GCF_965226575.1. Classification (NCBI taxonomy): domain Eukaryota; kingdom Metazoa; phylum Chordata; class Actinopteri; order Spariformes; family Sparidae; genus Pagrus; species Pagrus pagrus. The sequence goes on along the minus strand of NC_140188.1, from coordinate 20,444,586 downwards.
ATTTTTAGCTAACCAAAATGATGAATCAGCTGCTTTTCCTCTGGGTTGGATCAGATTACTTTGAAATGTAGTTACTGAATACAAATTACATGACCTTTTTTGCAATCAGTAACATAAACCATTGGACTAAATGAATGTAATCTAATCTGAATACGTTTGATTGATGATTTTGATGATTTGAGTTCTGCCCGACACATTCGTTAGTAAAAAAAAGTCATCTCATTGATATTCATTTTCTCTTGTCTTTATTTGAAATCAAGTTACATTACTTTAATATTGTGATACTGTATCATAATACATTTTTAAAGTAACCCTCACAGCCCTGGTTACTACCCAACCCTACGAGCATCATGAGCCAAAAAAGTGAGCCCTGCTTCACGCTGTACGGTGTGCAGCAGAACATATGGTTTGGCTTCTTCTTGATATCATTTAGATATCTTTCAGCATCCCAGCTCTTCATCTGTGGCACCCAGTGTTACGTGTGGAGGGCTGATCCAGCGGTGCAGTGGCCACCCAGAGCTCTGTGGATGGATGGCCTATCTGGGCCTGTTTGACTGGAAACAGGTGTGTGTCATCTGAAGATGAAGGCCCGGCCGATAAACATTATTGGAGAACATCTGCTGCTTGTCACAACACAGGGCGAGCTGGAGCAACCCCCCATCCATCAGCCACACCGGAGAGTGGGTGTGGGGGGCTCCATCCTCGGCTGGCGGGCCCGTTCACCCATCACTCACCCCGGGGATGCTGGATATGTGGGGTGCATGTTTGGTCCAGGCACCTGCCTGCCTCTGCCAGACCAGAGCCGCCTTCGGCCGATGGAAGAGAGGACGCTCCAGCGCACTTGAAAAATGCCTGACACCGACATCCCCCCCCAACACACACACACACACACACATACACCACCAGTGTGTAACCTGCTCAGGTGCCTCCAACACCCCCACTCGCTGTAGACTACTGTCAGGGAGGCGGCATGGCCTTAATGCTTGACCCTGGCTGATGAGAGATGCCTGGTAGTAGCCTCGCACAAAAACACACACTGACATTTACACACACACACACACACACACACACACACACACAGGATCCCATAGCTCTCTATGACAGCTGGAACCTCTCTCTCCCTCTGTCTACCTCCATGCTTTTCTTTTTTCTTCACACTTTACTGCTCCCTCCCACCCCACCCACGGATCACAGAAAAATATATGTTTTAAAGCAACCAATGTTTTTGTTGTTATTTATTTGGTTCATGGCCAATGTGACAAACAGCCAAATAAAACAACAGAAAAGATTGACAGTAAAAATTGAGTTTATCAATTTATTACAAACAAACTGTATCAATGTAGCACCACTGACATGTGGGTATGCCAGGAAACGAGCACAGTAGGTTATGACTGATGTTACTTGCACTGACCTGAGATATAATACAAAAAGAAAGAAGACACACTCAATCAAAACAAATGCACATGTATGGTAAATCATAGCAGTAGTGATATGGGACTCGTAATCTTCTATTATTGTACGACCATAGCGATGTGTACAGGTACTGCAGAAAAAGTATTAACATCAACTTTTATCATTTTGTTCTAAACTCTGGCTCAGCTGCTGACTCAATAAACACAGGTCTGAATGAAGGGCAGTGCATGCAAGTCTTGGCACACCGCACTGAAATAAGAAAAACCCATGATCAATGCCAATACATGGAGAATGTTGCTGGTAAGGGAGGTTGCTTGTGTCATATTCAGGTTTAATGAGCCATGCAGACAGAACGTACAGACAGTACCTTCACAGACGTTTGTAAAAGGCAGATGTATTGGCAGCAAAATAAGTTAAGGTGAGAAAATGCTGGTGAAAGAATCCAATAGCTGGAGAGTTAATGCTTAGAGTAATCTGTAAACCAATAAACCAATGATCTGGGTGGCGTTCTTTTGGAAAATTATGCAGTTTGACAAAAAATACAAGGCAAATATGTGAAATCAAAATATAAAATGTTCAAAATCAACAAATTATGAACAAGTGAATAATCACCGCGGATAGCACACATCCGTCTTGAGACGTAGTATGGCGAGTGTTTGCTAAATGGAAAGATGTTGGCAAGATGTCGGCTTTTTGGTCGACGTCTTGCCAAAGTCTTCCCAATAAGTCCAATAAGTCTTTCCAACGCAACTTGTGCTGACGTGCTATTGGGGACACAAATAAAAGAAATATGTATGTAAGAGTGTGGATGGGTTAGGGTGAGTATGATTCATGTGGGTCGATATGATGGAAGTCAACTATGACATGTAATAATTTTGGGTGTGCTGGATTTATATTTACATAAAAATTGGCATTTTAAACCCACAAAATGTTGCATGCATTTGCAGGACTCGTGATGTTTGCAAATTTCCCCTCTGCTCAAAAATATGTTATGCCTCTTGATTGATCGAAAAAAGCAGGATTTTGTGACATCACAAGTAGTGTGGAAGCCAATCGGTGTCCACTGTACGACGAGTGTGTGATGTTGAAACTTGAACCTTCCAGCACACATACAGTGAAGTAAGAGAGGTCTTGTGTCCAGCAGTCAAACTTTTGAAATGAAGAATATTTGTTGATAGATTCTGAATTTCTTGAGGAGTATGATGTAATTTTAAGTTATTTGACAAGATAATTGAACTTTTTGTGGGAAAACACAGCAGACATAAAGCAGAGCATTTTTACTTCTCCTAAAATATGTCTGGAGGTCATTTTTATTATGAATCATCCCCTGCGTCAACATTTCTGGCTCATTTGTCTGTGTGGATCTTGCTCAGGGCCCCAGACTGACTTTTTTCACAGGTTGCACTTAATTGAGGTGCACCCAATAATACATTTCACCTAACACATTATGTAAACGATTGTAAACAGGGATAAAGGTCCAAATACATATTTTATCTTCATTTCAATCACAGCACAAGCAAAAAAGTGCCAAGAATGTCAATTCCTAAATTTCTAGTGCACTGGTGCCACCAATGAAAATGTTTAGTCGCACTTGACAGATTTTTGGGTGCATGTGCGACCAAAATAGACGTACCCTGGAGCCCTGCCGTTGTTTTATTTTTCAGAGGCAGTACTGTAAATAAGTCACTCATATATATCTAAATCGGTTTTAGAGGAGTTTAATTTTCACCAGAAATATGCTCGGCATGCTGTTATGCTGACCAAGTTTTTTTGTGGACTCACGTAGAAAAAACTGAATGCTGGTAGTTTCTGTAAAGGCTCTCCTGTGACTCTCATTCAGTCATGTCTTGTCCATATGCCCTTTAGAAAGAAACTGACCTCTAAACAGCTCATTGAAAGTCAAACTGGAAAGCAAATGAACCACTTTGAATGAGCAAAAGTAACAAATGTGATGCAGGTATCTGTGTATTGCAAAGACGTCTGTGTAACCCTGGAAGTTCTCGGGTAGGTTTGGAGTTTACGGCCCTTTGAAGGCCCCTCACATGCCAGGTCCACTGGGTGATTATCGCGAGCTCCGGGCCCAGTTTCACATGAACGCAGCTTTACTAACATCACCTTTACCAAGATGATATGAGTAATGCTTCACAGAGCCAAGCCCTGTGTTTGAGTCCAGTCAGGAGTTTGCACCTCTGCTTTGGTTATGTGGTTTTGCTGCCCGCTCTCCTCTTTCTTTGGGACACAGAGGAGTTCAGTGGTCCTGGGGTTTGGTGTAGTGCTGCTGAAAAGAGGAGAAAAAAAAGAAAGCAAGAAGACATCAGCACTATTTGATAATCAAAAGCAAATGTTCTGGGCTTTTTGGAGGAGAAGTAACTGGTACGTAGTCTCCCGTGTGCTCGGCTTTGAGGAGGTAAAATGAAGACAGCCTCGAGCCCGGCTCCATGCTGGGTGCAGATTAAAATAACTGTCAGGAGACAGGAGCGGCTATTGAGGGAGACAGGGTGACACACAGAGTGATGGGGCTCAGCCTCTCACACTTCATGACACAGTATTTCACTAAAGCTGGTTCAGCTTTACAGCCCGTGACCTTGTGTGTATGTGTGTGTCTGTGTGTGTGTGTGTCTGCGTGTCATTGTGAGTGTGCATGAGTGTCAATTTTGAGGTATTTTACTTGAGTATTTCCATTTTCTGCTACTTTATACTTCTACTACACTACAATTCAGAGGCAACTATGATACTTTTTTCTACACTTCATCTACGTGACAACTTAAGTTACTAGTCACTTTGCAGATTAACAATAAACTTTAAAAAGATATAAAGTAGTTGCTCCACCTGATTAACACATTAACACATTAGTAATTATAACCCAGTGATAAAATACACATGATTCTGAAATAATAGATTCTGCAAAATTGTAATTGTATTAGTATTACTTTAGAGTATTTATACACTGTAGTACTGATTAGTTTACTCAAGTGAAAGATCTGAGTACTTCTTCAACCTTTGTATGTGTGTGTGTGCTTAGGTTTACCTTCACTACAGGTTGGGCCCAGCCAGGTGAGTGGGCACAGGCATCGCCCACTCAGTCCATCACAGCGGGCCCTGTTGGAACAATTGCACTGCAGGGAGCAGCTGGGGCCGAAACGGTCTCCACCACAGTCTGAGACAGAGAAGAACGGAAAGGAGGGAGATTTTAAAAAGTTCTTGGGAATTTTCTGAATTTCTTTTAATTCAAATTGAAACATTTCTTTGCTCCAAGGTGACATCTACAGTACCTTTTTCACATCTCTGTCCTGTCCTTCCTGGGGGACAGAGGCACTGTCCGGTCGATGGGTCGCATGGAGCCTCACCAGCACAGTCACATGACTGCCCACAGCTCAATCCAAACCTGCCAGCTTCACACCCTGGAAACAAAAGAAAATGTTTTCATGCTTTAATGTTAAAAAAACACGTTTTTTTGCTGCAGCACCTCCATTCACCCTCTGGACCCTGAACGCTCCGTTTTGATGCCTGTCTCTTTAAGGCCGCCCTCCGACAAAGTCCAGTCGGCTCTGATTGGTCAGCTCTCACAGGCCTGAGCAGGCATCGCCCACCATGTTTCTGCACCAGCTCTGCTGGATTTTTGTGCTGTGCTGGGGGCGTGTCTGAGGGCGGTGACTGTGTACTGTATACTGTCCTGACAGTTCGTTTGAAGGCACAGCTTCTGAATGTGGGCTGTGTGCATTTCTCTTCTGTTTATCGTCTTGGCACATGAAGCATACGTTAACAAACTGAACAATATCCCAAAGAGTGTGAGGATGAGCAACACCTTTTCACTTTTCTATCAATGGACATTTAAGTATATATAGTCATGAAAACAGATTCACTCACACCACACATTCAGTGATAAGAAAACACACATTTTCTCATGCAGACACAGAGATAGAGCCAGGTCTGTCTCTGGAGCCTGTGGCTGCCTTACAGCTGCTCTGCAATGCTAAGTCATATCTCCTGCTGGGACTGAAGTGGCCATTTAGGCGCTCACACTGCGGCTGAGAGCCCCACGAGCAGGCAGGAGGGCACAGGGATGTAACAGGAATGCATTAAGCAGTCGGGAAACACCTGTCTCTCATCAAATAACCAGCCTGCTCGCCTGCCCACCTACCTACTCGCCTGTCTGTCTGCCTGCCAGAACACACAGACTAGTTTTTCTTTTAAATCTCTTATTCATGTATACTCATAGTGTCTGCCTGTGTCCTACTGCAGCTGGGCATCCAGGTGGCTGTTTGCTAATGTGCACAAATCTGTGATGTGCTTTATAGTGTTTTGTCTCAAAAACCTAAAAAGTCATTTAAAGATGCGATATGGGGACATTTTCTATAAAGACCACATTTTTACTACATTATGAGGCATTCATAGTGACACCTTTATGACTACACACACACTCCCTGAAGCAACAATCGTAATCAGTCATAAATATTATAGATGTGATTACTAATTAATTAAAAGTTCAAGTGTCATTTAGATGCTCTTGACTAGTTATGAACTAGAGGTTGACTAATAGAGGTTATTATACACTATGACTACCTGTACTCATCTATACACCTCTCAACAATCACCTGTAGTAAACTCATAGTATGCTATATTAATCCATACAGTATTATTAGCTGTCATCTGGGCCAGTATTCAGCATTTTTCCAATTATCGGTATCGACTGCCCATAAAATAAATTAATTTTAAGCATCCTCCACAAATAAATGTAGTGGAGTGGAAGCATAAAGTACCAGAAAATGGAAATACTCGGTACATATAATACAAGTACCTTAAAATTGTACTGAAGTGCAGTTTTTGGTAAATTATACTTAGTCACATTCCATCAGTGTTTATTCTAAGTTTTGATCTTCATTTTTTATGTAAATGTGTATCTGTTCTAAATATCGGTTTTCAGTCTTCTTGATTATTAATAACTGGTATCATCATCGTCCCTGAAAAAAACACATCAGTCGATCCGTAGTGTTCGCTAAGTTAAGTAAATTGAAGTACAAAGTGCACTACACAACAATGAAACACTGTGATGAAGCATGAATTATGATAGATGCATCAATCCTTTACAAATACACTGATAACTTATGGAACTGCATTATTAGAGCATACTATGTGTCCTTACTACAGTTGATTGTTGAGATGTGTATAGGTGAATATACACAGTCATACTGTACTATCAGCCCTATCACCTAATCTCCAGTTTATAATCAGTTAGAGCATCCATAAGACACTTGAACTTTTAATTTAATATCAGTCACACCTATAATGTTTTATGACTGTTGATAAAGTGCATCATAAAGCATTGTGCGTTTATGAGTGTAGTCGTAAAGCATTATTAATACATTATAATTCACAATGAAAGCCCGCATATCACACCCAAGGTGTTATCTTCAGTGGGAAGTGTCACCGAGATATATTACGTCTTTATGGGCACTTTTAACTTTATATTTGTTTCATTCAATCAAAATCTGTCTGTTTGCTTTTACATTTAATGATTTTTTAAACCCATCGTGAACTGTTGTTGACTTCAGTTGATAATTAACCTCATAATAGTCATATATACTCACGCCTTTGGCATTGTGTGCCATGGTAGCCTGGTGGGCACACACATTGGCCTGTCACGTGGTCACATGTCTGCCCCACTTTGCAGTCACACGTGTGTGCACAGTTCCCTCCGAAGAACCCAGATGGGCATCCTAAGAGACACACAAGACACTGAATACAGGTCACTTGTTTCAGGGTATGGTTAGAGATGGTCTTTGTAATCGTAAGTGTCAGCAGAGCCACTGTCTGGCAACCTTATCACCAAGTTTCTTTTTTTCATTATGAGTGAGTGAGTGTTTGCATACTGTGTTGACAGGCGTGGCCGTAGTATCCAGCGGTACAGCTGCAGGTGCCAGTAAAGCGGTCGCAGGTCCCATTATTGAGGCATGGACAGTCTTGTGCACAATCAAGACCATATTTTCCCTGTGAACAGGCTGCGCACACACACAAACGCACACACTAAGTTGTATATTTTCAAGAAACCATGAGTATAAGCAGCATGATTCAGCTGTGGGTCATCTGATTCAGAGAAGTTTCCCCTAGCAGTTTTGCTGTTTGCTGTTGTTTTCAGATTCCCATGAACAGATCACAGTTTTGTTCACTTCTGATTATTTTCTGCTGTGTTTCTTGCCCGTGAGGTTGTACCTGTGTCACAGCGCAATCCAGTCCAGCCCAGTCCGCAGTTGCAAGACCCGTCGACAGGGTCACACAGACCCCCGTTCTGACAGCCGCACGTGTTTCTGCACTGCAGGCCGTAGCGCCCCCTAGGACACGCTGGAGGAACATTCGGAGGATATCAGGACAAGACAAGAACTGCAGGCCCCTCTGTCTGTCTCTTATCACACACACAAGTACACACTCACAAGATTGCACTAACCACACTCATGTTTATTTAAGCAACAGTTCATTAAGGAGATGGCAAAGTAGTCTAATTTGGCACTGATATAAAAGAATAATCATGCCTCTCTGGGTAATTTAGATTGGGAAAACAATAAGTAGGCCGTCTTTGATTTCCCTGTTTATTTGTTTGCTTCCTTGCCAAATCCAGCGACACGGAACACAGAGAACGAGCTACTTATAGGTTTCTGTAAACATTCAACAAGAGGAACTTAAGTGGTGGTGCGTCCAAGTACATGCAGCAGGAGGCTAAAGAAGAAGAGAACATTTAGTGCAAGCAGTGATGGAAATCCCCGCTTGTAATCCATCCGAATTGCTGATAAAGGGAGAGATTAAGTCAACCCGACTGTGCCTCCGTTTCCCGGGAAAATAGCTCTGTGATCATCAGAGGCCTCACACTGAGGAAATGGAGAATTTGTTACTCAAATACACAGTAAAATATGTTGTTTCTCACTCTCCAGTTAGGCCTCGTTCTTCTGAAGAACTCATTAGGGGGCGGTTCTCACTGATGCATGTCTGTCTCAGTGATGACTCTTTGTACATCAGAGAGGGCAAAAGACATCTGTGATACCATTATAGTCATAGCTGATAATAAATTGCCTATGTAATTTAGTTGATAGAAGCCAAACGGCAGTTATTATTAACAGTATTTTTGTTTGTTTATTTTTACTTTTTTCACATATTTGCTAATACCACATACAGCACCTCTCTATACTAATTATTAAAACTGCACACTTTAATCACTACAAATACAGGGGAGAATGGTATTGGTTGTCACACTTTTTACTTTCATTTAAATTCCTCGAAAACTGTATCATAATCGAATCCCTTTCAATGTGTAATGGGGGCCTAAAGTGTCAGCCAGGACGGGAGTGATTTTACTCTCCTTAAGCTCATTCTGTAAAGACAGACAGTCAAATATGTCTCATGACAATCATTCCCATCGTGGGGGTGATGGTCCCCGTGTTATTTTAATGCTGAGTCAATGTTAAAAATGAATTTAAAGGTTTGATTCCACGATGGTTCTCTCTTGTCAGTTTTTTGGTCATAACTGAACACAGAAGAGCTGGATACTTAGATTTTGACATGAAAAACACTAAAAGTCCTTTCACCTCAATGTCATGTCTTTCTCCTGAAATGGCCCTTTTGGAAGCAAGATCTGATAAATGTGACACCCAGCTTCCTTCATCATTTTTTTTTTTACATTAGCTTGGCACTTATCGTTACCTTGTTGGCAGGACTGTCCCATCCTACCAGGGGCACAGATACACTTCCCAGTTGCTGGGTGGCACTGCCCTCCTTCCCCACAGGAGCACAGTTTAGCACAGTCCTTCCCGTAGTATCCACTCAGACAACCTGCAGAAACGAACACGTCTTCATTCACGCACAACTACAAATACAAAAAGTTATGACGATGAATATCTCTATTTCATTTTGCCTCCGAATTTTCCAATACAAAAGGTTTCCTGACGTACTTAAGCTGCAGTTGGCTCCAATGAAGCCAGGAGGACAGTGGCAAGTCCCGGTCCTGAAGTCACAGCGACCACCATTGATGCAGCTGCATCTGGACTTACAGTGTGGCCCAAAAGTCCCCGCTCGACATCCTGGAGACAAACCACAACGGAGAGATGAAACAAGAATTTAAAAAAAGGGGGGAAAAGTAATTATTATAATGCTGTTAAATTGAGATTTTTTGTTTTTTAACTTGCAGAATACAGCATCCATGTTAGCAGATCAGTTTAGTTTTGTGTCAATCATTACAAAAAGAAAAACAACAAAAACACAAAGTTCTGACTGGCTTTTATTTTTGTATAATATATGAATCCTTAACATCACTTGAAATATATCTAAATATGTTGTGCCCTCTGTAACTTAAGGCATATCAGTGCATGCCTTGTATAATTCCACTCTGACAGCAGTGAATCAGTGACACACTTACGTAGCTCACAGCGATCCCCGTAGTAACCAGGTAAGCAGCTGCATTTCCCCGTTACAGGATGACACTGCTCTTGGACTCCTGAACACTGGCACAGCTGGCTGCAGTTTTGCCCGAACATGCCAGAAGGACAAGCTAGGATGATACATCCAGAAACATGTTACATATACACAACAGTGGAGAGAGTATTAGGTCAAATGTAGAAAGAAGTGAGTGTATGACTTGCTGGGAAAGAAAGGTCATTGGAACCTACACTCTTTCATGAGTTATTGTTGTTGTTGTTGTTGTTGTGAATGAATGATGCCCAATTACACTAAAACAACTCCCACATGATGTTACGTCATTACAGCTATGCCTATATCAGATGAAATTTTGAAAAAGACTACAGATTGGGCCTCAAACATGCACACATTCAGTTGTTTGTGGGAACAAAGACAAACACCATTTCCCTTTCCTTCCTCAGATGACTCTGAGAACGTACTGGGACATTCAGCACTGACTGGCAACGAAACCAAAACTCCCAACAACTTTCCCTGGTGCCCGGACCCAGATGGACGTAGAGGGACATTCTTTCACACACTCTCTCTGTATACATACATATACGCTCATCACAATAATGAATGGAGCCCGCGGACAATCAGTCATCGTGAACAAGATGAATCTGTGAACCGAACATGTTTTTCGGGTGAGACCGCAGCGTTCGGCTACTCAGTCAGGCAGCAGCAGGCAGCGTGGGGGACAGATAAGAAAGGACTCCAGACTAAGGAGGCAATTACGGCGCTGTCATTATGCATGTCTGCCTTCCAAAGGCCCTTATCCGCCGCCGAGGAGACAAAAACAATGCCTTCTGTTTTACTTGGCAACTGGTGTGTAACATTTATCAGATGTCTGGGGAGTGTGTGAGGAGAGGAAGGGAGCTGAGGTGGTGAGGGCGGGCGGAGGGAGTGGTGAAGGGCTGCTCGTATACAGTCCTGAAGGGTATGGTCTAAATAATGAAACATTAGCATAAAGTCCTATGACAGCGAGGGTTTAGTGCCGGTGTAGAGTGCATTTCCTGGAATGTAATAAATGGTAATCTTTCCCTGGAGGACGAGGAAAAAAAGAAATTTTAATCAGTATTAACAGAATGATTCCTGGTGATCACTTTACTCCCATGATGCCTTTCCTTCCTGTTGTGTTTCTAGGTGACAGTGTTGCTATCAACAAGGCACATATGTCAGCCAAATGGTTTTAAACACATGACAGTGATATTAGCCATGTCCCAAGCCTTAATATACATAAGGCTGTACATGAGTAGTGAGTCTTAAAGGGACAGTCCACCCAAAACATAAAACTACATGTTTCTTTCTCTCACCTATAGTTTAATTTATCCATCTAGGTTGTTTTCTTGTGAGTTGCAGAGTTTTGGAGATAGAAGCTGTAGAGATGTCTGTCTTCTCTGGAATTTAATGGAAGAAGGTCAAAAATATGTATTTTTGATTTGGGTGTGAACTGTCCCTTTGAAAATCGGCTAAAACGCGGCGCTCACAAGTAAACCATTTTAAATTTGTTCGGCAAAGTTTTATCTTGCCGAGATAGATTGTCTTTCTTACGTTTCTCGCAGCCAGGTCCTGTGAGTCCAGCCGGGCACCCGCACCTCCCCGTCTCATGGTGACAGGACACCCCAGCCTGGCACTGACACCGCTGGGCACAGGAAGCACCGTAGGACCCAGGAAGGCAGGCTGGGGAGTCGACGTACACATGCAGGCACACACAGTCACTTTACACTTGTGTTCAAAGCACCTCTATTGCCAGGTTCATTCCGCTGCAATTTCCTCTGTCCTGTACACACTTACGTTTGTCACACCTGGCTCCCCTCCAGCCTGGCTCGCACTCACAGCGGCCCGTCACGTGGTGGCAACGCGTACTATGGACGCAGTCGCAACTGTGCTCACAGCCCTCTCCAAAGAATCCCTTAGAACAGCCTTCAGACGAAACACGCAGGCGTTCAGCATACAACATTAGAGTCTGAGGACAAAATGCTTTTAAAATGTTCCCGTTTTACAATGTTTATTTACTCAGGGCTAATTGCATAAATTGTTTTGACACAGCAAGTTTTATGATTCCAGGAGTAAGTAGACCTTCACTTTTGTTTTGCTGCTGCTAGAAAGAAATGTTAGCAAATGCAGCACAGATGCAGAGTGAGAGAAAGACTCAACAAGACACATTAGCTGCAAAATCGAGAGAAAGTGCTAGATGGCAGGTTGGCTATATATCTACAGTATATATTTCAATGGGACAGGTGAAAAACAGATTACAGATCATACTGCGTGTACTCATTAGATTTTGGAAAATGCTAAATATGTACTAATATGCTGTAGTGCAGCAGTGCTGATGGGAGGTTTAGGAAGTCACCTGACTGGCAGAGCTCTCCGGTCCAACCAGGCAGACACGCACATCTTCCTGTCACTCTGTCACATCTCCCTCCATTGGTACAGCTGCAGGCCTGAGCGCAGTCCTCTCCATAACGTCCTTCCTCACACTCTAGGAGAGAGGGAAAGGAAACCTCAGATGGAAGTAGCACTGAAGAAATAAATACAGAGGCGTTTTCCCCTGACATTGAAGTGAACAGAAAGAGACGGGTGGACAAAATGTTGCATCCTAAACTCACCTAACTCACAGGCGGCTCCGGTCCAGCCGGGCAGGCAGGAGCACTGGCCGGTCTCACTGTCACAAGAGCCTCCGTTTTGACACAGACACTGTCCAGAACAGTGTTCACCATACTGCCCTGCAGCACAGGCTGAACTCACATGTAACACAGAACGGTATGAAGAGTTAATGACATGAATGGGTTGCAGACAATTACACAAAAAGCTAATAGTCACGCAATTAACATACTAACATACTATATCAGACATTTAATATTCAAAACATATTGATTAAAGGTGCAATTTGTAAGAATTGGACTCCTGTCAAATTCATTCTCAAAACAGATAGAGGGCAGCGTATCACCAAAGTAACTGCTAACGGCTGCTAAATGTAGCTGCCGTTAGCCAGTTAGCTCAGTTAGCCATGCAGGTAGCCGCCGCACTGGAACCGGGTGTGTGTTGGTGTTGTTATTGTTATTTCTTCACATTCTGTTGATAATTTCAGTAAATGTTTGGACGTAATCGACAAAGAATCATGAATATTGCACCTTTAAAGTGATTCATCTAACTGTACGCACCATGTCAGGTCAAAAATATTTCATATTCTAGCCTTTTGTTGAGGAACAAATGAAAGTAATCTCATCTCAATATCACTCATACTTTGACTCTTGAGGTGTACATTATTGCGATTTTATGTGCATATATACTACTTTACAGTTTGTGCTGAACATTTTTGAAATCAGGCGATACGATGACACATTAGCTGGAGGCAGCATTTGTTATCCACTCATTCATGTACAGTGTAAAAATAGATACTCTTTAAAACATGGTCTTGAGCTGGGTTAGGGTTAGGCAAGTCTGAGTGAATGAATAAAAATGAATGAAAACCACTGGATGCAATAGCACACCAAATACGTCCAACTTTCCCAACCTCAGCAGCATGGTTTGTAAAACTTATAGCTGTGACGTAATGTATTGGTAATTTGTAGTAAATGAGCTAAAACATGCAAAACCACTCATATTGTCTTTTAAGAAAATAGCTTTGGACAGCGTTTGTCACGCTGAGTGATGAGCTACTCACGCAGTTGGCAGCTGACTCCGGTCCACCCGGCCGTGCAGCTGCATCGCCCGGTGACGTGGTCACACCTGGCTCCGTTCTGACACTCACAGGTCTGACTGCACTGCTCCCCGAAATGACCCTCTGGGCATCCTACCAACACAAACCACACACGCAAGTAGACACACACACACACACACACACACACACACACACACACAACGCATTTAATATTGACCTAAAATGCAACGGCAGCTTTATCTGCAGCAACTTTATGAGACTAGAGGTCTTAAGGACATTTTCAGCACGCATATTGTAAACGTACAAGATGACATTTGGAGTTGAAGAAAGAGGAAAGTGCGCTAATGACAGAGATGCATCATTAAGTCATGCTAGTGGCTTTCTGCTGACTCTGACTCTGGTAGTTAGGACCACAAAATGGCTGTGGCAAGAGGAAAGTCTTGAATAAGCCTGCAGAATGACAGACTAAGAACTTTAGTGGGCATTTCACTGCATTCATTAAAACTACAGCATGAAAACTTTAGCATGAGAACACTGATTGGTTTTCTACTAAAGGGTCCTCTGAGTTCTCCTAATGTTGATCGCTATAAACACGTGGGTGCATTTATCCAGAATAGACCTCAGTTAAAGCATGTATCCCCGAGGGCACTCTTCTCCTCCCCCCTCTCGCCGCCCTTACCCATCCCTAAAAAAGTCATTGGCGAAGTCTCATTATAGAGATAATTGTTCACAAACACATCATAGCTGCGTTTAAGGAGAGGATGTCGTGATGGACTGCAGTGAGGGCCTCCCTCACACCCCGTTTTAATGATGTGGCTTCCATTACCCAGAATGCAGTGTGGTCCTGCCCAGCCGGCGGTGCATAGGCAGGCTCCTGTGATGTGGTGGCAGCGGGCACCGTTCCTGCACTCGCACATCTGGCCACAGTCAAGACCGTAAAAGCCGTCCGGGCACACTGTGGGCCAAGATAAAACATCCGACTGGTTAGAACTGGCGGCTTCATAAAAAAGGAGAGGAAAAGGTTTAGATGCCAACTTCTTCTTCTTCTTCTCTTTTTCTCTCCCTCTCCTCTCCTCCTCCTACTTTCCCTCTCTGTCTTACCACCTACTGAAAATACCAATATCAAATTGCAGTACCACGCTGCGGCTGTTCATTTGCAGAGGGTCTGCGTTCGTTAAGTGAGCTCATGTCCCACATGTGTGGTGGATCTGTGCCACATCAAAGTCGACGGCGGCTCGGAGGCCGTTCCCTTTTCGGGGGTTTGAGGGGGCACAGAGAGCCGGTAATTAGAGCACCTGCTGAGTCCACAGGCCCTACCAATACACGGCAAAACAAAGCCAGGTTACTGTGCCCCCGCAACACCCCCACACACAAACCCACACACACATACTGTATACCTACAGTATCGCTGCTGATGCAAGGAGATGCCAGTGTGAGAATCTGTTTCCCATTCTCAAGGAGAGTGTGTGTAGACTCAATTGACACTCAGAGAGTTTGGTAAACACAGTGCCTCCCATCCACAAGAACCTAGCCAGAGGCAGCGGGATGAATGAGCCGTCCCTCTGCTGGGATGTAAATATTGTCTGCAAGCATGACTTCACCAGAGCAGGAAAGAATGACTGTGTTTATTCGCAGCCTATTTTTGATCGCTCAGTTTGTCACTGCGGAGATCACATCCTCACTCATGCGTGATAGCTTTATTTTTGCCAAACGTAAACGTCGTCCATCCTGGTCTTTATTGACTGCCAAAGTTTGAGTGATTGACAGCTGTTGCAGGCTTTGCTCTCATCGAGTACCCTCCTCTGTTTTCTATGTGAGAAAATGTGAGCCTGCTGAGGGTTTGGGCAGAGTCTGTCCCAATTATCTCGGCAGCCAGCGGCTTTTCATTTCATTTATATACTACCTCCTCTATCTATAAGGAAAGCAGTGGAGCATGTTACCAACGGAAGCCACAAATTGTGAGGGCAACAGGAATGTGTAACGTGGTGGTTTTACGTATATCTGAGGGTGTTTCCCTACAGTTTATGCATCATACCCTCCTTCTCCTGCTCCAATTGATGATGCTGTCCACTCCTCCTCCTCCTCCTCCTCCTCCTGCCTCAATGCCTCAAATTTGGAAAAGTATCCTTGCTGCTCAGCACTTTCTGGCATGGTCATCGCTGTGTTCCCACGCTGACAGCATGACGTCTTCGCCTGCCTCTGTAGTGGTTAGGCTGCGATGTTATTAAAGCCAGCCCGCTGACGATGCTGTCATTTTAACCCAGCTGTACATTAGCTCTGTGGTAGTACTGTAGCAAAAATCTTTGGTTTATTGTTTATTATTATGATAGCAATCGCCGACGCCATGGCAACATCTTTCTGTCCTGTTTTATTGTTTCAGGAATGTTACACGATTGTGACAATTATGCTGATTATTTTCATGTTGTCTATAAAATGTCAAGGAATTAAGAAAAATCCTTATTAATGATCCGAAATTGACGTCTTTTATGTTTTTCTTTGTCTCAGAAATATTCCATAACCCAAAGACTCTTCATTTACTATCATAAACTACAAAGAAAAGCAGAATACCCTTCGATTTAGGAAGCTGGAACCAGCAAATGTTTGAATTTTTGGCTTGAAAAATGGCCGAAACGATTAATCAATTACCTAAATAGTTGGTGATTAAGTGATTAATCAATGCAATGTTGCAGTTTTACTGAAATACCATTCATTTACCAATGAACAACAGGGGCTCAATGGATCTATGATGTTAAAGGTGCGGTATGTAAGAACATTAGTGCAAAAAATTAAAAACTGAACTAACATTATCACCAGAAGGTGAAGAAATAACAGTGTTGAAGAGATATCTGCTGAGGTTAGCATGCTAACAAGCTAGCCCCGGGCCTGAAAACCTCTTTCTCCCAACGCTCCAAAGCCATGTGCTGGCAGCGTAAACACAAACACTCCCCTGGTAGTCTGGCTAGCTGCACGGCTAACTGAGCTAACAAGCTAAAAATAGCTACACTCATGGATGTATAAGAAAATACGGTTAGCAGCAGTTAGCAATCATTCTTGTGATATGCTGCCCCTGTTTGTTGTTTGTATGATTTAAAAGTGGACAAGTCTTGTGTATTGCACCCTTAAAAAATAAGGCCTTTGTACATCAACATGTTTAAACACTTTTCTTCCTTTTCAACTGCAGCACACACACTCTGACACAAATCCTCTGACACTTCTGAATGCTTTATTATATGTTTATGCCGGCAGGGGGCGACTGGTTTCCATATTAACCACAGAGCAGCAATCTGTCTTCTGATATTAGCACAGTGTCTGCGAGTGTTTGTAAGTGAGGACTCTTCCCTCACTGTCTTTGTTTATAGGTAGGCGAAGAGGACCTGGTCCACACATACACACACACGCACACACACTGTGCCATCGCTGAAAGACTCCATCTCTAGACTAAATGAGCTCTTTAAGACAGGAGGATTATTTCCAGATCCCTGGTTGTGTAAGAGCCACTGCTGTCAGCCCATAAAGCTGGTCCAGGGACCACACAGCCGGGGAGAGCAGACCACAGAAATAGAGCGGATAGAGAGAACACAGAATAGAACTTCCTGGTGCCATTCAGGGTCTATACACACAAAGAAAGCTACACAACAACAACAACAAAACAACCAAGCTTCTTCGACAATAGCGCGGATGTTCGATGCCAGTCGAACCAGAGTTCCTTTTTACTGCGACCAAATGAACTATTTTGATGCAGACATCAAAGCTGCAGACCAGAAACGCAGCACGATCCGCGCTAATTGAAGAAGTGGTCCAGTGTGCAGGACCCATGTCAGCACAATAGCTCGTTTCCTCTGACAAAACTTGACTGAAATGTTTAGAATCAACCTCAACGCCACAAGAATACTCAATGAAACTATGCATTTTGCCATAGTTACAAGCTTTCTGGGTGTTTTAGAAAGCCTTTATGTCCGTGAATAACATAATGAAAGCCAGTGCATGGACAAGAAATCGCCCACGTAGAATCAAACACTCAGAAGGAAAGTCATCTCTTTCCATTTGAATGCTGTGAAACAGATGAACACAAGAGGATCTGGTCCTTCTCACAGCCCAGGCCTCTTCCTGACTTCTCCTGAAGGAAGAGGCCCCAGCAGAAGACTGAGAAACTGGACACCTCTGTTTGAGCAGAGAAGGCCTTCAGAAAACAGAACCGAGTCAGACCGATAGCCCTATTTCCACAGCAACGTCCAATCAGAGTGACGTCTGCGTCTGAGGCCATTAGACTGTTATGACTGGGGACGTGAGGCTCTGCTCTAGTGTGACATGGCCGTGATTTACGATGCCCCACGCGCTACGGAGGTGGTATGAATTTCTGGTCCTGGTAGTACACTTATACTAAATCTTACACTTTGTAATAACACGAGGCCACTTCAAGTCAAAAGACTATAATCAAGAACAAATCTATTACGTTGTTAAGACTCCTGGACTGTCGGTTTGTCTTTGGGCTCAGTAAAAATATCCCCATGATGAGAAGAATATAAGTTACATGAAGGGTTTGCTATGGCAGGATGCTCGACTCTGCAGCCTATGAAATACAGTCCATCTATCCCAGAATGACTAATACAAATTATATCTTGGGATTTGTGTGGTTTTAAAGTGGTTTTGCTTATGACATTACACGGACAATCTGATGATTCATCTGTGTGATGATTCACTCAAACCGGGGAGGAGATGAGAAAATCAGAAGAATGTCCTGCAGCGCCCTCTAGTGTCGTAAGAGTTAAAGGCAGCCGTGCCTTCAGTGGGGATGAGGTGAAACAGATGGGCTGACATATCTGTCGCATATCACTCAAAGTTCAACAAGGTCAGGATGGATGATTTAACAAAGCATCTGAGAATAAAACTCAAACTGGCAGTGCCTTCTGAAAGTATCCAAACTTAACTCAACATATTTTAACATATTAGATGTGAAAATTAGGGCTTTGATTCTCAAATAATCTGGATATTATTGTGTAGGTTTACAAATTAATCAATTGGATTAATCATTTAGTCTGATAATAATAATCATCATCATCATCATCATCTTTATATTAATAATAAGAAAGATCATTTAAAAAATGTCAATTAGAGACTAAGTATTAAGACTGCTGCTTTTGTCCAACCAACAGCCCCAAAAATATTATGTTTACTACCTAATAAGCATTGGAAAATGAAGTAATCAGACCTTTTATGTAAAGGCACTAATACCAGACTGAGTATCAAAGGTAGAAGTACTCATTATTCAGAAAAAGCGTCCTGGTCAGTAGTTTACTATTGTAACAGATGTTTTTGGTTTAATACTACTAGTTACCTTAGTGGCAACACGACTCTTCCCCCCCGAGCGTTTCCAAGTGGTAATACTGTTTGCACCGCTGTTGCAAAGACAACTGGATCGTTTGGCGTTTCGGTTTTCCTCAGGGTCACATGAGTTTATTCAATCATTTAGTCTTTAGAAATGAAGAAATCCTTTTCCCCGGCTGACCGCGTGCCTGGGGGCAAAATTGTATAGTGATAGCGAGGTTTAGAGAGCCAATGCAATCAAACAATCAATTCACCTCATAATGATACGTTGAGGCAGAAAGCTTGCCATTGACTGTCGTCTATTGCCAGTTGAATATGAATTTTCTCAACCCATAAAGGAACACTTCATCTTTCAGTTTATCAGAAACATTCACATTCAAAATTTTATATGACACATGGTTTTCACGAGACAGGAAGGTTATGAAACATTGTGATCTGAAAGTAACAAAAGCTATGTAGATAAATGTAGTGAAGTGAAGTAAAAATATTTGCCTCTGTGATGTACTACATCAATACCATACAAGTATGAAGCTGCATCAAATGGAAAAACTCAAGTAAAGTACAAGCACCTTGGATTTGTAGTTAAATGTGGCCAGAAAATGTACTTAGTTTCATTCCACCTCTGCTCATAAGACGAGGAAAAGCAGCAAATCCTCACAATTCAGAGGCTGAAGTGTTTTGTTTGGATAGGTACATGTGCAGGACAAAACAAGACATGTAGGGACGGTTCTGTGAGAGATCATCTTGGATTATCAGTGTGAGGGAAAAAACCTAGCAAAACAATATATTCTTATGGTTATGGAACAAAACTGCAGCTTTTAGTCAAAGACGGACAGGACTTTCCAAATAATCCCTCTCATACATAAATTTCAGTAAAAAATGCGCCACATGGACCTTGAGTCAATACTTTAAGTCTCTAAAATCATTTAACAACCAGTTTGTTATTCTAAACTGTGTTTCACAGTTAAAATGACTCATAACGTAACAGACAGGTTTGGATAACTTCCCTTGTCTCACAGAGGACACCACCAGGAGTAGTATAACAGTCACTGATCAACAAAAGAAATCTTACTTTTTTCACAGTGAGTGCCAGCGTATCCGGGCGAGCATGTGCAGGCTCCGCTCACATGGTCGCACAGGGCCCCGTTCTGACACTGGCACTGCTGTGCACATCCCTGCCCGTAACTGCCATTCACGCACTCTACGAGCGAACATATGAGGGAGGCAGATCAAGAGGGATTCAAATAAAACAACATCGTAAATCAATATCCTAAATATGTCAGTCTCGGTTCACAGGGAATACTGTTTTATGTTGTGTCATGCGGTTAATAATGTAGCTGTTGTGACTTTCCAGAACTGTAGGAGTTTTATATAAACAAACCAAAGTATTCAGTATATTCCAAGTCCAAGGAAAACATAAAACATGATAAAATGAAATATCCAGGAAATTACTTTCAGCATTGTAAATGAGCTGAGAAGATGTTATGAGTGACAATCACCCCTAGGTGGCAGTGTTTACTAAAATATAGTGTGTGAAAAGTGGTTTGCTTACTCTCTTCACAGTGGTCTCCAGTGAAGCCGGCCTCACATGCACACTGACCGGTGACTGGGTCACAGCCCGCAGAGATCTCTTTGCACTGGCATCTGCTGAGGCAGCCTCGGCCCCAGTAACCAGATTCACATGCTGTGAAGTTAAGCACGGGGTTCGGAAATGTTCAGCGTGAGTGCTTTCGCCTCAATTATGTCATATTGTCATCTGCCACACTGACTTGTACTTTCTAAAATCCCATAAAAAACTGAAATGAAGTACTTCATTATGATTTTTATAATTATAGTTCTTACATGTTGCACAGTCGTGGCCTCTTTTGCCTGGAGGGCAGACGCAGAGTCCGGTCTGTGGGTCACAGGTAGCGTCAGGGTGGCAGGAACAGTGGAGTAAGCAGCCTGGTCCGTGGAAACCTGGAGGACACTCTGTACAAAACATGACATTCATGATGTCATGCTTTAGTAATCCAGATTTTTGACTGACACATGCTTAATCTGAACTAAGACATTTCCTTAATTAAAATGAAACTTTGTTTTAAACACTAAAATAATCTTAATTTGATCAATTACTTAACTGTTGTTTAAATCGTGTCTTTAATTGAGACACACCGACTCAAATTAATGATCAAAACAGTCTTTTAAGGGCAACAATCACATTTAAATTGTTTCTTTAAACTCACTATTTTGGCAGTTGTTTCCCATGAAGCCTGCTTTGCAGTCACACACACCGGTCTGCTTGTTGCAGGAGCCTCCGTTCTCACAGTTAGGACAAGATGACTGGCACTTCAACCCCCAGAATCCATCAGGGCAGTCTGAGAAACATCAAGCATCTTTTAGATTAAGTGAGCTACTTATGACTGGTTTGTTTTAGGGAGGCACCAAAGAACAAAACCATCCCGGTGCTTCAGTGGGCTACAGATAGTTCTGCGGGCTCATAATGTCAGTGAGTTCAAGCTCAATCACATGTCATCACATTTTCTTTAGTCTACCATAAGATAATAAGGCTAAAATGTCCTGAAACTAATACAGGTAAGACAATGGAACATAAAACCTACACTGCAGAAACTCAAAATCCTACCAAACATATCGAAGTCAAAATATCTTGTAAGACTTGATGACACAATCACCTAGAAAGAAGCGTTTCAGTGAGACTGTTGGGACTATTTTTTCCCCCTGTTACTTATTGCAAGAGAGAAACACCTTGTATTCATTGTTTTTGTTACTTATTTTTGATGTGGTGTTATTTCCAGTGTATGAATAAATAAATAAATATACCTTCCTGACATGAGTGTCCACTCTTCCCAGCAGGACAGATGCACTTTCCGGTTATGGGATCGCAAGGAGCTCCTCCACAGTCACAGGTGAGACGACAGTTCTCGCCGTAGCTCAATGATTGGCAGGCTAGCAACACACAACGGATTAAAATGTTTTGAAAAAAAGAGAAACGAGCAATCGCAGTGTAACACACACAAACACAAGGCGGGGTTGTGCAACATTGTGAAATCGGATGAAGAAAGAAATACTAAATCATGTTCTGTTTATTTATCCAGCCTCTGCCAATAGCTTCTGCAGTAGTAACTGAAGTAAATTGCCCCTGTCACGACCTGGCCTGCAACTTAAGCGGAGTCCAACCCAGAAAATGTGGATGGCTTTTATATTTTATATTTGGCTTTGACAGAGCCGGCAAGCCAAGGCCTGGACTGTGCATTAGTGCTGACATACTGTAACTCTGCTCTGTTATCTTAGTCCACTCCTCGGAGACGCACAGTCATGTTTTTACCAGAGCCTCCTGAACAATATTCAGTATCACAACACAGAGGCCTGAACTTTCCATCAACCGGCAGAGTAAACAGCCGGAGGACGCCCTGCTGAGGAGGAGCACTCATACTTTCGGTTGCGCGGTTTGTACTGACAAGAACACCTGCACTGACCAGGTGAATTCAAGACAGAGGCTTTTTAATTTCACCCACTAAATCCACTCATCCATCAAAGGCAGCAGAGAGTGAATAGAGAAGGGCAGGATAAAGAAAGATTTATAGGCGAATTGAAAAATGTTGCGACAAAGGTGGAGAGATTCAGACACTCATCCATAATCATTTGTGTTGACATATAGTTTATCGCAAAGGTCACACATTCGCTCAATCATGAAGTGTGCAAACAATAGTCACACATGTAGACACAAGTGCATGAGGCAAGCCCATGCACTTCTCATATCCACACGTGCTCACAGTGAGTGAATCCACGATGACTCTTTATTATAAAAGTTAAGGCCACAAGAGGGCGCTGTGGAGTCAAGTTTTGGAGTTGTAGTATGGACTGGGTGATCTGCCTTTCTGTGGATGAACAAAGTTGTCTGAATCTGAATCAGTGTATTGAAGCAAGTTTTCATCTCACCCAGCTGACATTTATCTCCATGAAGGCCTGCAGGACATCGCTGGCTGCACTCTCCGGTCCTGGGGTCACATGACCCTCCACCTGGACAGTCACATGGCTGCTCACAGCCTGCGCCAAAGAAGCCCAGCTCACATTCTGCATAGGGACGCATACGCATACAAAACAAAGGGTAAAGATTAACAAATAATCTCATAGGCAACAATATTATGAAACTACTTAACACAGACAGGTTTTTGAGATCTTAAACAGTGACTGGCTTGATCACGAGATCACAGTGGGCTGTTCTATAAGAGCAATCACAGCAGCTTCTTAAAGAGACGGCTTCACCAAAATCAGTGTTACCTGTGAATGCAATATCGGCCAAAGAGATGTCTTCGCTCGCTCTAAATAATAGAGCAAAATAGCTTGTGGTGCTCAAAGCATAAAAGACAGTGGCGCTTTTCAGAGATCGTGACCTGATCCCTCAAGATACCTGTCACTGACCTGTGTGTGCAGTTTCATGTAGGAACTAATTTCTCTCTACCAAACCATGCCTGCCAGCCTTATCAGCGATGGAAATGTTTAATAACTCATGGATGAGGGGCTAGCTAACTGAGCTATTGAAGCTAGCTCATGTTACAGCTCGTCCATAGGGAGATTCTTGGTGATACAGTGTACTTAAGTACCTGGATCAGGATCTCTGGAAAAAGGTTCCTTTATATTAAAGGGAAGGCAGGCATCCCTATGGTCCATATCTCCCAAACTCTGCAACTCACACTAAAGCAATCTACATGGATAAACTGCGCTACAGGTAAGAGGAACAATATGTACTTTTGATTTTGGGGTGAACTTTCCCTTTAAAATGCTTTTTTCATTCCAGACCATCATATCAAATCTGCATATCAAAGCGTATTTCACCAAAACCACTGAGATTACTGTAACTCTGGTCCTATTCCTGCAGCAGGAAATGAACCCATCAGTCATATTTACACTCAATCACCTTGTGACTGAGACTTAGGCCGTCGCATGAAAATGTCTGCGTGCATGGATAAACATAACCAAACCCAAATCATAGCCATTTCCTTCCTTGCATGTGCCGAGGCTGCCGTTGGATAAATGAGTTGGCGATCTGTGAAGTGCGTATACCTTTCTCACACTGTGGGCCGTGGTATGCGGCCTTACAGAAACAGCGGCCTGTTTTGGGGTCACAGCCAGTGGAATGTTCTTGAACACAGTCACATTCCTTGGAACAGCCTGCGCCGTGCGTCCACCTGGGACAGGCTGAGGGGCCGGACACGATCCATTTGAAAACAGACAAAAAGAAGGAGTTAGGTTTGATGCACAGCCGTGAATGGGTTCAACATGTTCTCACGCTTGTTTGACGCAGTGCAGAAAAATATACACATGAATTCTACTTATATTCAGATTTCGGATAAGGTGTTTTTAACAGGTTAAGCAAAGAAAACAAATTCTCTGGATTTTCTGTTTGTTTCGGTTAAAGTGCTCGTGGTTAATTAAGAAAAACACTGACATGAAACCTTCTCTTCGATCAGATTACATTTGAGTATGAGCTAACGGACACACCCAGCCACCATGTTATCACAACATCAGACTTCTGCGAGTTTGAGTCACGTGGCCATGCCTCCTGTTTCACTTGATTTATTGAACTTCACACTAAATTCAGCGATTCATCATTCATAGCAGCTGCGCAACTATGAATCTAACTTGAGACTGGGATGACTGTTTAAACAAGCATAGTTTGTCGTGTTGTTGCTAACTTTCTGCAAACTTTATCAGCAGCACTGAACAAATGGATGTAGAATGTATGCAAGACTTTAAGACTGAAGCACCGCCACATCCCCGCTTATTATTTAGAACAATAAATCTGCACGGATTTTGCCAAGATTGTCCCAGCTCAGCAACAAAAACTCCACTCCACCCTGTCCCTCTCGACACTGGCTTTATGTTAGGTGCAGCTGCAGGCTCTGGTTACACCCTCTCCACCCTCTACATGGCCCGCTGCAGGATGGAGCAGACAGCTGTGAGAATCTGATAATATTCCTTGTGCACATTCCTCCATCATTCAGTTTGGTCTTAGAAGAGCGAGCAGCTTCCACACTGAGAAAATTGAGAGCAGAAATCCATCGCCATGTCCATCCGGAGGCTCAGGAGCAACCCTAAAACACTCGGGGATGTCAACCTGGTGACAGAGGAGCTGAAGAATCTTTATTATAAGAGGCTGCTGCCGATAGAGAAGTACTATTCTTTCCATCACTTCCACTCTCCGAGCTATGAGGATGCAGACTTTGACAACAAGCCGATGGTGTTGGTGATGGGTCAGTACTCAACAGGAAAGACAACTTTTATCAGGTAAGAATCAGAACTTCCACACTGCAGATTTGCGAATGTACTCTGCTGACCGATCATTAAAGGGTAATCATTTTGGTAACGGTGGGTTGGACTTGCTTCAGGTATCTCATAGAACAAGATTTTCCTGGCAGCAGAGTCGGACCTGAGCCAACCACTGACTGCTTCACTGCCGTCATGTACGGAGAGCCGGAAGGAATCATCCCTGGCAATGCTCTCACAGTTGATCCGAAGAAACCCTTTCGCAACCTTGACCCTTTTGGAAATGCTTTTCTGAACAGGTGATGGTAATCAACAGACATAAAGAGTGTAAAGACGACAGAGGGAGGTGGAGGGAGCGTCTTTACTGAAACAAACATTGCGGTGTGAAGCCATTCAGATATGCATTCATTTAAATTAAGGGTAGTTAGAAATAGTAAAATACGGAAGCTAATTTCCAACAATGTGAGGGGGAAAAAGGATATTATATTGTATATGTATTTTTTGCTTTGCAGGTTTCAGTGCGTTCAGGTGCCAAATAAAGTCCTTGAGAGTATCAGCATCATCGACACGCCAGGCATCTTAACCGCTGCTAAAAGAAAACTGAGTCGAGGTGAGACAGAATACCTTTCTAATTTCCATCAGGAGGAATTAAACGGTCTTTACTTTTTAGTTTTTTTTTCATTTTGAGTTTCAGTTAAGTTGAAAGGCATTGTTGCTGTCTGGATGATTTAAATTCCTGATAAGAGAAAACTCCTGGTAGATGCAATGAATACTTCAGCCCAACATAATTCAAACACTTGAATTCAGGAGCACAGCAGATGAAAGTAATATCACAGTGAGATGGGAGGAGAGTAACTGAGCAGTCTTCGCTTTGTTTTATGGATGCATTCATCTATGGGTGTAACCAGTGAAGGCCACTGGGATATGTTAAATTCTCCTCAAAGTCCTGAGGCAGTGAGGCTTGCCCCATTACATACTGTGTTAATGAAAACCCTGTGTTTTCGTTCCTTTTCCCCAGGCTACGACTTCCCAGCAGTGCTGCGCTGGTTTGCAGAGCGTGTGGATCGAATCATCCTGCTGTTTGATGCACATAAACTTGAGTTCTCTGATGAGCTCACTCGGGCCTTTGGGGCTCTGTGTGGCTATGAGGACAAGTTGCGTATAGTTCTGAACAAAGCTGACAGGGTGGACTCGCAGCAGCTCATGAGAGTGTACGGCGCCCTCATGTGGTCGCTGGGGAAAGTGTTTCGAACCCCCGAGATCTTGAGGGTTTACATCGGATCTTTCTGGTCAGAGCCCAGGCAGATGTGTGACCACTACCAGCTGATCGAGCTGGAGGAGGAGGATCTTTTGGCCGACATCAGGAACCTGCCTCGCAATGCTGCAGTACGCAAGCTGAATGACCTGGTGAAGAGGGCACGCTTAGTGCGGGTAAGAGATTCTAATATATATTTAGGTAAATATCTGAGATGCAGTTATGGTGATTTTAGGTTTCATTTGAGCTTTTTTTCCCCCCTCCTAGGCTCATGCCCACATTATCAGCTATCTGAAGCAGGAGATGCCAACAATTTTTTGCAAAGAAAGCAAGAAGCACAATCTGATTTACCAGCTTCCTGTGATTTATACCAAGATCCAGCAGCAACATCGAGTCCCAGCCGGCGACTTCCCCGACTGCACCAAGATGCAGGTCAAACATTACTGATAATTGCTGCAGTTTTTGTGATTTACCTCATTGTGTTCTGTGAGTCTTACATGTGATTGCATATATTTTTCAGGAAAAGCTTTTGGGTCAAGACTTCTCAAAGTTCAAGACACTGAAACCAAGTCTAATGGCTTCCTTGGATAAACTCCTGACCAGTGACATAGCGAATCTGGTGCCTTTACTTCAGCAACAAGAACTGAGGAAGAAATCCCTCCATGGAGTGTTGGACGGTGACTTTTTGGGAACATTCAGGCCTGAGCATTTCAAGAGAGACCCTTTCAAGGAACTCTGCATTGATGACCAGAGCAGTGAGGCAGATTTCGACGAGTGGGCGGTGGAGAAATTCAAGCCGAAATACGACGAGATTTTCTACAACCTCAGTCCGAAAGAGGGCAAACTGAGCGGCACAAAGGTCAGAGAGTGGATGATGACCACCCTCCTGCCCAACTCTGTGCTTGCTCATGTCTGGAGGCTGTCTGATGTAGATGGGGATGGCATGCTGGACAATGAGGAGTTTGCTTTGGCGGTCCACCTTATTGAGGGGAAACTGGAGGGTCACTGGCTTCCCAGAGAGCTGCCGTCTCACCTGGTGCCACCGTCGAAGCGGCTGAGTACAGCCAGCGATGAAGAGTAAACATTACATTGAAAAAAAGCTGAAGTTCTGTGTACATTATGTAGATAATTTCCACAATCTAGCCTAATCTGGTAGTAGCATCCTGCTGTTTAAACAAAACTAACAAAGTGTACAGTGCCTGCTTATTTGTATGCTAATCATGATATCAAAACCTTAAGATATCATATTTTCATTTCTCATTTCACTTCTGCATTCAGTCAAATTCCCATAGGAATAGGAAAAATACAACAGTGATTATCTTAAATTAGGTGGAATTCTCCTTTAGGATCTGTATTTGTTTTATGTTCATGTGTCACATTACCCTCATGTATTTCATCGTCATTATTATCACTAGGGTTGTTGCGGTATACTGTTTTCACCGCATAGCATGTTATGGAAATTGACGATTTTCACTGCATGTACATTTGCTTATCTACAGTATTGAATTCTGTCATATTAGTGTTACTGAAAATCACTCCATCTTCTTTCAAAATGGTCATAATGTGAGATTTAGTAAAAAAAAACAACAAAAAAACCCCACTCTTTTCATTCCTGGTCATTGTTACACATGCTATTGTAACCCTAATCTTCACCATTATGCACATTTAGATAATAAGGTCAGGTCGGTACTCACGCAGGTGGCAGAAGCGGCCGTATAGTCCAGGAGAGCACAGGCAGCCTCCATACAGACGATGGCAATGTCCATTGTTGGGGCAGTTGCACTTTCTTCTGCATTGCCTCCCGAAATAACCCCTCGGACAACCTGCAGACATGAATAACCGAACTTCAGGATAGGATGTCTACTTCTGTAAAGTGATCTCCACTGTGATAAAAGCAAAGGTTTATATGTCCAGTGTGTAGTGTTCTTGTTTTAGAGTTTTATATCTACAGAGGGAGTGGGTCGTCTTCTACAGTCTGCCATGTTGCTCCGCCATGTTTCTACGGTAGCCCAGAAAGGACAAACTAAACATTGACTCTAAAGAGGGCTTTTTGTGTTTTTAGCGACAGCGGTAGGGGAGGATTAGACGAGGGGTACTCAGTTGGTTGCAATCTGACAGATGTCACTACAAGCTACACACTGGGACTTGGTTGAAAAAAAAGTTAGGATACAGTGGTCATCTCAAATTGTAAGACAACGTCTGTGGCAGTGTCATGACACTGTCAGCGCACACTGACTGTAAAGCAGTCTTGCAGGATCTCAGACATTTCCCGATGTTTTGCTCCTGTCTTGTGAAATATAGTGGTTTTATCCTTTCAGACTTCTGAAATGTATTGAAATGTATCCATTTTGGATGATGAATTCAATCTTCTGTTGAACTGCTTACAATTTAGAGAC
This sequence comes from Pagrus pagrus, assembly GCF_965226575.1. Taxonomy (NCBI): domain Eukaryota; kingdom Metazoa; phylum Chordata; class Actinopteri; order Spariformes; family Sparidae; genus Pagrus; species Pagrus pagrus. The sequence continues at coordinate 20,415,827 of NC_140188.1, read as the reverse complement.
ATACAAAGTATGACATCATCCTCAGGAGATATTTCTTCGTATTAAGAGGTATCAAGCTAAAAATGTTTGGAACCACTGACTTAGAGCCGGGTTGTTCTATACACACCTGTGTGTGTGTGTGTGTGTGTGTGTGTGTGTGTGTCTATAAAGGCATGTGTGTATACGAACCATCCTCACAGAGCAGACCCTGTACCCCAGGGGGGCACAAACACTTCCCAGTCACTGGGTCACACGAGCCTCCATTCTGACAACGGCACAGGCTGTTACAGGCCTGCCCGTATGTCCCCTGTGGACAGGCTGGACAGGGAGAGGGGGGAGAGGGGTGAGCAGAGCATTGACACCTTCATGGTTGCAGCACGACTTAATAAATCAAACTGTTAGGAATTCCTCTGATTCTGAAACCCAGACTCATATGAGAGAAGAGAAAGTGAATGCAGCCAGTGTGTGTTAAGAAGTCAGTCAACACTTCCACCTTCCATCCTGTCTATCCCCATGGTGTGTGGCCTCCTGACACTATAATCTCTCTGGCCTTGTTAGCAATTACAACATGAACCAGCTGGCTGTTTAAGACGTGCTTGGGTGTTACAATCCATCATGAGAAAGTCCGCTTGAATTCCATGTCACACTTCTTCACAGCAGTTTTATGTCTGTCCATGGGAAGATAAGCCAGTTTGAAATAACGGCATGACAGCACCTTGTAATACCGAAATGTTATCAAAGTCACACAAACCTTTTTTCACACAAAGATTGAGTGCTATCACTTTCACCACACGTGATGTGTACATTCTGAAACGCAAACCAAGTAAGCAACAGTACAGTGGGTGGGGTTATGAGGCATTGTTTCTGCTTAATAATGATGGAACTGATGGTGTTTCTTAAGGCATGTTTAAGCATGTTGAGGCAACATGGAAAACATACAGAGCTGTTTAAATAGCACAAAATACAAGTTGCCAAATGATTTTAGAGCATTTGTTTTTTGTTTGGCCAGAATTAAAGATATATTTTGTAGGAATTATGCATTAAAATGTCTTGAAACTACTAGAACTTTGTTATATATTTGGTTGAGTTGTGTCCTTCATTATCCCAAATGGTTCCATCAATGTTGAAACCCAGAGAAATCACAAGTTAACTCAAAGTAATGGTGTGTTTAATTTGGTTGCCAGTCTATACTTCCAGGATAGGGAAATCGAACAAGACTAAACTGATCATTTGTTTTTATTTACGTTACTCTTGCAGTGTTTATCCGCCCCAGACATCCACTCTATGCGACTGTTTTCAAGAACATTCCACTGGCTGTGACCCCAAAACAGGCCGCTGTTTCTGTAAGGCCGCATACCACGGCCCACAGTGTGAGAAAGGTGTACGCACGCCACAGATCACCAACTCATTTATCCAACGGCAGACACTTTACTATACATTAGCCGTGAGCTAACGTTAGCAAGTTACAGCAGACACCAACGGTTTGTGTGTCTGTGGTTCTGAACATTACAGCATCACAGAACATACACAACGTAATCATCCAATAATGGAGGTCACCTCCGCAGATTGCTGCTGCAGTCAGGTTGATAAACAGGAGTGAAGATACATCCACTTTTTAATCCAAAAAGTTTAAAAGTCATCTCTGAGCTGTCGGTGAGCAAAAACCGATACGACTCCAAGTGATTATCCTCCAGAAGGTCTGGCTCTGCACCTGACTCTCTCACCTGCACTGAGCAGCTGCAGTGGCCATGCCTTCCCAGGCTGGTCTGTTGGGCTTTAAAATTGGTAACGTTAACATTACTGTCATGATTGCAATTAATAAATTATTAAAAAAAATTTAATTTGTACTTTCTAATTTGTACTTTTAATGACTTAATAACCTTCTTTTTTACTTTTACTTGAGTAGGATTCTCAAATAGTGCTTTTCACTTGAGTTTACTTGCTTGTCTTCTATCTGAAAACGCTCCCCATGTCCAGATCCATCACCTCCGGGGCTTGCATCTGAATACCGCCACCTCAGGAGCGTGTTTCAAGAGGTGACAGATTGCTTCGAACGGACTTGTCCCACGTGGCTGTCCTCTTATGATTACCAGCCTGACTCAGGTTCAGACCAAAGACAGCCATTAATCATGGAGCTGGATAGGAACAATGGGGCTTTGCTTTCCAACCCAGTAGTGGACATCCTTGGCCTCAGGCTGCGCTCTTGCTGTGGGCCCTGGCCTCGCTCCAGTAGCAGACAGATTGATTCCCCCTGTGCTCTGTGTTCTGGAGCCCATAAACAAGCCAGCCTCCCACGCAGAGGAGCCGACAGGTTTTGATACATGGCCCTGGATCGATGCACACTGGGAGCTATCTCATCTCTCTCGAAAACTAGACCACATTTCTATGGGTAGTTCAAATAGACTGAGAAGAGGATGCGTCCTGTGGGAAAAACCTGGTTGTGTGTGTGTGTGTGTGTGTGTGTGTGTGTGTGTGTGTGTGTGTGTGTGTGTGTGTGTGCATGCTGCACTGTTAACATTATACACCTGTCATGTATATGATATGGCCATTAATTATCCATTTTGGTCTCCTGTCCCTGTACATTTCTTGGCCAGAGAGTCGTTTATTTTTCCTCAAAATGAAATATTCAGGTCCCCAAACTTTTGAAGGAAAAGTTGGACTGTTTGAGAAATACACCTTCTTACTAATGTGGGGTCACCAGCATGCAGAAAGTTGTGATATATTTACAGTGAAGAGAGGGCACACAGTGCACCCCTGAGTCAATCGTTTCACATTTCACACCTTTCTTAAAATGAACACTTGAACATACATTAGTGTGATAAGAACTACCTAAAATGATGGAAACCATCTTTGGGAAAAATTTTCTTCATGTGAGTTTTCAGTTTGGCCCATATCCCGTTGGACAACGTGGAGGAGGCAGGTTTATGAGCTCTACTGCATCCAGCCACCAGGGGGCCATTGAGATGTTTTGTCACTTTTGAAGAGATGTCATGTCGTCCATCCTTATGTCAAACTGGCCAAGCTAAGCTAAGCTAACAGGCTGCTGAAGGTGGCTTCATATTTAACAGGCCGATGAGAGAGGGTTATCGATCTTCTCATCTAACTTTCAGCGATAAAGTGAATAAGCGTACCAAAATCTCAAACTATTTCTTTAAATTATCACAGGACATTCTGGATTAAAAGTCTGTGGATTCTTTAAGGAAAACCCAACATTCAAGCATCTGTATAATAGTGGTGAAGGTGAGGTTTAACCCACTGCAGGACATTTCAACAATTTGTGTAGCAAAGAAAAGATGTGACACACAATGCAACAGCTAAGTGTAGAATGTCTTGTTTACTATACTCACTCATGTTGCAGATGATCCCAGTCCATCCAGGTGAACAATCACATCGGTCTCGGCTCTCACTACACACTCCGTTCACACAGTCTTCACAGCTCACACTGCAGTCGTCCCCAAACGAGCCATCAAGACACACTGAAACAGAAATAGTCGACTGAAAATTACATCTAGTAATTCTAGTATTTCTCACCAGGCATACAGCTTAGTGTCATCACTCACACGTTTTACTGTACCTATGTTGGTGTCCAGTCTGAGCTCTCCTCGACGCTCCCTCTGGATCTCTAATTCTTTCTCACCATCGCTACTTTCGTCATCATCATCATCAGTGGCATAACGGGAGTGCAAGGCCGCTGTGTACTGCAGGAGCTGAGGAGCCTTGCGGAACAGCAGGTCTGGCAACCTGTGGACTTCCAGGTGCTCGTCCTCTTCCTCCTCGTCCTCCTCTTCTTCCTCCTCTCTGCCATACAAAGCTAAACACACGCAGTAATAAGTTAGGGTAAAATTATTTTAGATGAACGGCACACTATGTCTTAAATTATCCGTGAACAGCAGCTCATGCCACAACAACTATGGTTGTCTACGTGGTTCTGTCGCTTCAAACATGGCCGGAAAAATATCCAGTGGCTTCATACTAATCTTGAAACACCGGATCACATACATCTACTCTAGATGTGATTCTACACGTGTAGAACTGGCGATATGATACTATGAAACATACCAGTGTAACGTATCCCTTGTTTGCAGAAACAAACAATGCCAACAGTTTATTCTGGGTTGATTTGATCAAAAGAATGACTGTAATACAAATGTCGACTCACATATGCAGGAGTGCTGGTCCTGATCCAAGCGGAAGCCCAATCGACAAAAACACTCATAAGTTCCCAGGGTGTTGACGCAGTAGTGTTCACAGCCCGAGGTCTCTGCGAGGCACTCATCATTGTCTGACAGAAGAATCCACAAACAACACAGCTAAGACAAGAAAAAGGTAATAATGGCCTAAGTCTGATGGCAGAATAAGCTCAGCTGTGCCTTTTAGTTGTTTTCCAATCACATACAGATGCCGATTTTGTTCCACCTCAAAATACTCATTTGATTTAAAGGTGCTATATGTTTGTTTGTCACACCAAAGTTAAGCTAACGATCGTTTTGCTTCTATTTCTGTGACTTCTTTGTTTGCAGACGAACATGGTTTCTTGCCTTTGTTGCACTTCTTCTTCATCCTCTGTTGGACTTAGGGCAGACTAGTTGCTACAGTAACTCACCGCTGTTTCTTTAACGGTACAAAGTGGTATTACGAGACAGGACAGACAAAGGCTAGCTGGTTAGCATGCTAACTTCAGGAGAAATCTCTGCAACACAACAAATAGTCGTCTTTGACATGATGTCAACACGTATTTCCAGTTGATTATTTAAGGTAATTTTGAATTGTCTTAAACTAAAGATTCTTACATATAGCTCCTTTAACTCCTTCTATCCAGGTGCTCTAGATTGTGGAAAGTTTGCTCCTTAATGAGTAAAATGTTTTGCTTCTTGTTTACTTCTCTGAAATGGTCTTGAAAATGCTTCATTTCAGCTGAACAATCAGTTACTAAATGACTTCTGGGATTTTGCATACTGTGCCACAACAGGAAAGCACTAAAAAGCAACAGACTGGGCAAACTGCTAACAAATCCAGCAGTCTTACCATCGCAGCCGCAGCCGTCTGGGTGCAGTCTGTAGCCAGCCCTGCAGCTGCACTCGTAGCCGCCCGGGTTGTTCCTGCAGAAGTGACTGCAGCAGGACTCCCCACTGGCACACTCATCGCTGTCTGAGGCAGGCACGCGGTGGTATAAAGAAGACAGATGGATGAAAATGAAAGAAACAAAGACAGAGAACTAAACAATGCCAGCATTACAGAGAGAGGTTCTTACCTACACAGGTCTTCCTGTCCCGGTCCAGCTGGTAGCCGTGGTTACAGGAGCAGAGCGGCCCGTTGGTGGTGTGCTCGCAGTGATGAGAGCAACCACCGTTGTTCTTCTCACAGCTGTTGACGATCTCCATCTCAATGCCTGGAGGAGAGAGGACCGAAACCACAACTAAAGTGCATAACCAGAGCTGAAACATAAGTCATGGGGCATTTATGAGGGCTATTTTGGTTTGTCCCACTCTTGTAATTGCAGGCTACAGATGAGGAGAGGAAGAACTGCATTCTGAAGCACAGTTACAGTAGTTACTTTGCCTTATTTACAGGATGAAGTTATAGAGAGAATTTGCACAAAGCAAATAAAAAGCACAAAGCAATGAAATCAATGGTAGCTGAAATTTGTAAAAGGCTGATTTGAATTTCTATAGTAATTTACTTACGGTAGCACTGTTTGCCATCAGCACCAAGTTCAAAGCCCGGGTGACACACGCAGCTGAAGGAGCCCAGCATGTTGACGCAGCCGTGGGAACACTTGGCCCGGCCCGAACTGCATTCATCAATGTCTATAGGAGAAAGATAATAAACCACACAGATGAGCACAAAAAATGGCAACGGTTTGTGTCTGTACATAGACGCAAAAAAGACACACAGAAAAATAAAAATCCGGTGAGCATGAGGAAGTTGTGACGGCAAATTATTCATATCAAAGATTTATCTGTTTTACAAAGTTGCACAACACTCTTATACACACATATCTCGAGGTCATATTGAGACATTTCAGAGTTGATATATCTCTTCTTGTCCTCTATGACTGGAAATAAGTAACCTAACACTCTTGGCCAAATGCAGCTTCCTCTCAGGACCAGAGGGGCCTGCGTTATTAAGGTTCATACTGCAACAGAAACACGTTTTTTGAAACAAACACAAATGGACGTTGACACAAATAGTTCATACACCACCTCAGAGTCCTTGTCTGAGTTCTGGCCACACACACCACAGACACGTGTACACTTATGTCACTTGTGGGGACTTTACAAGGTCTCATATTCATTACCTGGAGACTTACACTATTCCCAACTAGGCCTGAGGTGATATTAGATATTATGGCATATTGCAATATTTTTTTTTATAAGGGAACCAGTGACCGACCAGCTGCACCTAATATTGTACACTATTCTGTTATATTTGCGAGTCATTCTTCGCACTGAAGTTTTCATAAATGTGTGTCTGTGTTGCTGCAAAGGGAGAAGACGTTAACAGTTTATCAACCTCTCAGGCTTGAGATTATTCACACAATTTATATTACTAATCAACATAAAATACAAATACAATATGATAATTGATAATATCGTCTATCTCGATATTCGGACCTTAACCCTGACATATGATTCACAAAGCAGACACAAACACAAAACACACACGCACAGTTACAAATGTTAAGGGTCTCAGGGTCTTGGGGGTCGGGTAGCCGGGCCTGTAAGAGGCTGAGGATAAACCTATAGTAATGCCTTTGTTCGAAGCTGTGTCTCTGGCACTAGAGGTTAATGAACCAAACACACACTGTGAAGACACACACACACACTCTCACACTGTTAAGAGAGTATTATGTGAAAAAACTGCATTCTTAAAAAATCTGGATGTGAAGATTTCCAAACAATGCAGCAAACACTTCCTCCAGCAGGAAGGCTTTGTCAGGTCTCAGATTACTCCTTACTGGCTTCTTCACTCCACAGGTGGAGCAGGAGAAATGTTAGTGAGCTGGACTGAGAGAAAAGTTTCCAACATCAGCCTCCCAAATCAATACCGGTCTGTTGCTTCCAAAAGACGGTCTACTGTGGCTGTAACTTATGGAGAAATCATAAATGTCATCCTCTTAAACTGTTGGATATATCCCCTCTCTAATTTCTTATGTGGATACAAGGTATGTGCATGTGTGTGTGTTTGTGCGATTCCTCACCTTCGCAGTTCCTGCCATCTCCAGCCAGTGTAAAACCAGGTCGGCAGCTGCAGTGAACCCGGCCGCCTTCTGAAAGACACAGCTGGGCGCAGCCTCCATTCCTCTCCTCACAGGGGTCCCTCACTGAGGCACACAAACACACACAGGAAGAGAGACACACGTGAAAATGAAGCCAGGTCAGCCCAGCAGCTGATTCTCTGACCTTGCTAGTTTGTTCACGAGTACAAATTTAATTCTAAACCACGTCTGGTTATGATACCTGAAAGACGCCTGGTAAAACTCACAGAAAATATTTTAAAATCCAGGAGAAATGTGAATTCCTGCTCTCTACTGTACAGTGACTGTTTCCGAAGCACCAAAGCTGGCAATGAAAAAACTTATATTTGCCGTAATTTGGTGAAATTCTCAACAGAAGCACCTAACTCATATCTCTGTTAACTCTGTTTGTCCACATATATATATTACCATGTTCCTATTCCTAAAAATATCTGTAAAATCATCCTAAAACAAATATCCCAGTCCAGCCCAAGGTAAATGTAAAGCTGTTATTGAACCATTTGGAGTATAGGCATGATTTGGAGCTTGTGAAACCTCTGTTAGTGCTTCTGGCATCAATCTATAGGAGTTTGAACACACTGAATTATTTATTTATTTATTACAAGCCTGCAAATGACCTAGAGCTGCCCCTATTAGCTGAAAACACAATGGGTCCATATCATATATTCTTACATGGTCCAACTTCAAATTAGATAACAATATCACTGAGAATGGACACTTGATACTTGTTTTTTGGAGTAAATATTTGGGCAACTCGCAAAGAAAATGCAATTTTGTGACCTCAAAACGCCCCTGCCTGTGAGTAAGAGGGGCAAGAACTCATTCTAGCTCTTTATTTCCTTATTTGCACTAACTCTGTGCATATAAAATAGTTAACAACACATACTTAGTGGAAAATTGGCCTATTCAAAGAGCAAAACGCATAAAACTACATAAATTGCAGAGTTTCCACGTTTATGGCTTTAAAAACTGTAATAAACTATATATTACTGGATTAGAAATCTTATTGGCTACATGATGAGGAGGCTGGTGTCTAATTGGCTAACACGATCACTCATTGGCTGTTTTCGGCTCTAGGGCGGGCACAGAAGCTCATATCTGCTCAGATGAGCTGTCACTCAAACCTCTGCCATCTCAGGATCTCCAGTGTAGAGAGATAAGGATGAAGAACAGACGGCCCGCTGACTTTTATCAGGTTACATATTGTTGCATTGTGAAAACAACAAATTACTTACATTCACAGTGTCTCCCATCTCTCCTCAGCTGGTAGTTCTTTCGACATTCACATTTGTAGTGATTGTTCCCCATGTCCACACACTTATGCTCACATCCACCGTTCAATACGGAGCAAGAGTTCACCGCTAAAAAGGGAAACGAGACACATGATCACACATTGTAAATAAGCGCAGAAACCCATCAGCTCTGGTGTTCACTTACAGAATTAATGGATGTCCAACTTTGACCAGAATGACAGATATAATTGGATTTGTTGGCAATCTTAAATGGCCTTCACACCTCAAACTGCAGCCGCGCAATTATGGAAAACACTTGGGTAAAGGCTGGAAACTGGAAAATGATATTCAAGCCGGGTCCGACGGGTGCCCCTGGTTACTTTCTAATGATCTTTCCATCCCATTACTTCTGTGATTTAATGATGTGCCAAATATGAATATCAGCCCTGTGCCTTCTGGGTGCTCTAAACACAGACATGATGACACAGGCGGGCTGTAAAACCAAGAGAACGGCTGGCTTTGAACATTGATGACTTCAACAGACACAATTAGCTATCCCTCTGCCTCCATCACTATCCTCTACCACTATGCCGCGGTCTAAGAATGGGAATATCAAGAATGAAAAATAAGAGCAAAAGCAACAGAGGAGTACTCACTTTCAGCAAGTAACAAATTCTCTCATTACCCACAGGTTTTATGGCGCTAAAAAGGGAAGAAGTAATTTAATTCTTATATTTCCCCTTTCACATGTCAGAATTTTCCACTACGATTAATCATGGAGGCTCAGCACTCCTGTTCTTTAAAGTGTTATTGCACTGATTTCATAACAGTGTTGAGGATATTCTTCCAGGCGTTGTCACACACTTGGCTGACACTGTCAAAGTTGGTCGAATACATTTATAAAGTCCATTTGATAAGTTGTGTAGTACCGTTTGCCGCTATGTCTGGCAATTACTGCTGCCGTTCATGTGGTGACGTAAAGAGGAGGGAGAGGATTGCTCATTGCAAAATGGATAGGAAGTTAGCTAAAATGTTGACAATGGTTGCGATTGTTAAGTAGTGAACATTAGAGATTTAAGATACATAGGCTAAGTGTTTATGGTCTTTATGCTAAGCTAAGCTAACAAGCTGCCGGCTCCAGCTTTATATCTTAAATATACAGATTGTGGTGCCTTTAAAGTTAAGTTAGTAATCTAAATATGTTATTAATTAAACAAGTTATAAGGTGAGCTTAAGAAGTCAAACATTAAAAACATTGTATTTATTTGCATTGATTTATGTTGTGTGCTGCCATCTACTGGTCAGGGGTAATTTTTCAGTCAAGCACATTCTTCAGCCGTAGACTGACGCTGGACTCAGCGTTGCTGCTGAATACATTTCTGTTACGCGCCTGTCTTCAAGTCTATTTGTCTGTAAGTAATGTGTAAATAACTGTGTTAAAATAAATATCAAACACTTGCATTTTAAAGGAATGTCAGGTTAGTAGCTTTACTATTGGTTTGGGTAAAATATGCTCTTCGAGATGCTGTCAGGTAGCTAGCTCTGTTTAGTAATTGACTTTATGTAGTAGTAGATGTGTTTTAATACAGTACAGTGCCTCTTAAATGTCAGTAGGCATTGTGCCTTTATGAAGTTACGTATACCCTCTGTTTGCATGTGTTTTTGTTTGTACTAATTTATGTTCTTTTCTCTGTAATGTTTCATTTTTCAAAACAATATAAAAATAATACAAGAAAAGTCAAGCCTTGTGTGTTTATTGGAGGACTTCTCAATGTGTCTGTCTCGACACACTGCAAGGGCAGTACAGTGATATAAGGGAGGCATCAATTTCATGTCTAACTCTTGAAGGTTTTAAACTGCATTGTATCCGTTCTTCCTCCACACCACCGAGGAAATGTTGTGAAATATCCATCAATATTAATGAGGGGAAAATGCAGTGTGTTTGGAGTAGAATGACTCTTAAAGTGGTCCCCACAAGTGTAATAAATACTTCTGTTTCGTACTTACCGATGCAGGTCCGAGCATCAGCGTGCATGCGGAAGCCTTCGCTGCACTCACAGTGATGCGAGCCCGGTGTGTTGACACACGTCTGCTGGCATCCTCCGTTGAGCTCCTCACACTCATCAACATCTAAACACACGCATACATCCATATATAGACATATCATCACTCATAATCATGCACAGGCAAATGCTCATTAAGAAACTTTCCCGTTCATATAACAGAATATTGTTAAAAACCACAAGTCTGCATATTAAAAAGAACCACTTCAGATATCAAAACATTTCTGATGTTGTGGTTCTTTTTTTCTGACTTTGTTAGAAACTGGAGGGTTTCTGATTTAAAAATTTGGTCAGTTGTGGGAAAATAATGATTAAATGAATGGAAGCTTAAATTGAGCAGCTAGACATTTATTACATCCTTTATAGAATCACACATCCAACTTTAAGGCGGTCTAATTAAACATTCCATCTGCGGCGAAATAAAGAAAAATGAAAAACACATTTTTACTATTACATCTGAAGATTTAAAGAGTTGTAATTGTATCATTTTGACCAGATCTTAAACATTTCTTCTATTTAACCATTTGCAGAGATCTACGTGTAAAGTTTGGCTGTCACATTTAAGCCCTGCTATCACCACTTCCCAATTTAATAGTGAAGGAAAATACAAAAATCTTAATTTGAAAAGCCAGTGTGTCATAGTGTCTTAGCAAGACACTGAATCACCATCACAATGCCACACTGACCCTGTGCTTTGACTGCTCTGGAAAAAAAAACATGTATAATGTAAATGATGAACAGCTTATCGCGCTGTTTGCGCAGTAGCATGGTAGCATGTGTGCAGTCAATTTGTTTCCTGAATTGCATGTGGCTGCACGACTGTTCCACGGAGACAGAAACCAGCTGAGAAGACAACATACCTGAACACTCAAGGACAATCAGGCTTTACTACACATCTGGACAACACATCACACATCCTCCTCACCTCCTCCCGGTTGTCATCTCTGACTCGCGAGGGCTTTAACAACTCGCGCTAGCGATGACAGAGTAGATGTGTGTGAAGAGGCGAAAATAATGTTGCATTTACCCTTTTTTGGGGGTGGAAGTGGAACATGTGGTTCAGTTTATTTGAGCATGCAACACTACTATTATTTAGGTTCCTCAGAGGTCAAAGCACTTCCCAGTTAGTGCAAATATTAGAAATCTTTTTCAAATACTTTGCGTGTGTGTGTTCATGTGTGTGTGCGTGTGACAGACCCGTGGGAAAAGCTCTCTCCAGAATGATCTCAAGACTATTTTAATTAGCTTGTTTACTATAAAAAAAGGAGCTAAATGGAGGAGGAGGAGGAGGAGGAGGTGTCAAAGTGGAGGCAAGCAAAAGAACCCTTTCACACCCTGCATATAGTGTGGATTCATATTCGTTAACCCAGTTTAGTGAGACAAACAAATAATCAGCACACAGCCGCCTGTGAGGAATCACATATTCATGAACCGTCCTATCATTCTGGGCTCTTTTGTATTTTAACATATTGGCAGCTATTGTAAAGGAAGCCTAACATGCAAAACAATGGACGCAGGGGGAGGTTTGTCAAGGTTAATATACTTATTGGTCTCCTCATGTGAGAGGATTTCAATGGGAGGCACACAATGGCTGCTTTTCAGCAGTGAGTGAGCTGGTGTGTGTGGCAGCAGGGGTGGGAGTGGTGGCGGTGGTGGTGGTGGTGTCAGAGGTCGAGGGGCACGAGGTCTGAATGGTATGGCATGACACCGCCTGGCTCTGAACGAGGCTGCTGAGCTAGCATCTACAACTAAACAATGCGGTGGAGCAAACAGGTGGTCTTCAGAATGAGCGCCACAGGAGCTGAATTTACTAAAAACCTGAGGCACCCTGGTGCAAGAGCAAAACATTTTAATGTGGATAATGAGGATAGGATTTATCGTATGTGTTTGCTTTAGTGATTAGTATGACTTCCACAATCAAATTCTTTCAATTTCAGCTATATTTCCATCACAATTTAGGTTAAAAACAGCAGTGCAGCAGGTAACTCAGTGAAGTGTGAATGAAAAAGGAGGTGATCTCACACAGCTTTCAGTTTCCAGACTGCCTTACTAACTTTGAGATTTCCACAAAGATTAAAAAAGCTCCTTCAAGACTTCATTTTTCCTCAAGAGCTCCGACCCAAACTCACAATCTTTCCCCATAAATACGACCACACGCACGATTCACACAAACGCCTGTAAAAGAAGAAGCTCACAGCTGCTGAACCTGCTTCCGCTCGTCTTCTCCACTGCTCAGCTCTCAGACTTTAAATTATTACCAAGTGACAATATCCTGTCCTAAGGGTTAAAGGTCGGAGGCACTTGTTCACACCTGTAGCTGTAAAGAACAAATGGGCCTCAGTGCTGGACACTAACTCGGCGTATTTCTGCCAGATGAGACGGCCAAACTGAGAAAGCGTGCCATCTGAAAGGAGAAGGTTATTAGAAAGCAGTGCTGCCTGCGTGGCTGGCTCAGCTCTTTACAGCCTGAAGTCTAGACGGTTAAGTAGGTCTTCAGTCGGTCAAAGTAGGCTAGAATCTATTGACCTTAAACAGCAATCATTTATGCAAAAGAGTCAATGAATGCATTCAATTGGAGGACTTATTTGAATTAATATCCAAGCACACATCCATTTTATGAAGCTAAAATATATGACGATACCCTAACACACTCGTTACACTTCACACCGTCACACCGGTAATGTGTTTATCGTAACGGTTGTGTAGCGTAAAACTCTCGGATGGTCATCAAATTATCTTTCTTTGAAATTCCAACAGCGAGAAAGTTAAATTTAATATTTTCATACTAAAATAAAGACAAGTAAAAGCATGGATTTAAGGTCTGCGGTAGGGTTTTTGAACAGTGGAAGCATTGTAAAGGAATGTTTTTTGATGTGTGAGTTTCTAGGGCTTGGCAATATATACAATATATGTACATTTGTTGAGAAACACTGAATGTAAACAAAACCGTGCTTCTTTATAATGACAGCTTCACGTAACCTTTAACCTGTGCGATAATGCACACTGTACAAATTGCACTGCACAGAGGATTACATGCAAATAAAGACTAAAAGTAAATGGAGGCGTGAATGGGGATGTTTGAGGCAAAGAGAATAATGTTTCTATATTATCTGTGAGAAATTAGCTAAAGGGCCTCAAATAAAACAATGAATCAACTTGCATGTGTACTAGTCAGTAACTCTGTATTTCAGTACAGTGGAGAGAACATCAACAATGATTGGATTTACCTGACTGAACATACTGTAAGAGCCTCTGTCTACAGAGAAGCTGTTGTATAATCATTTAATTCAGAGGGTGGATTTGATTTGAAACATTTGTAATACATAAAATCAAATTATGGCAAATACTTGTTTTGGTTTACTGTTAGTGAAAACAGCCATTTTCACAGACACAATAACTAAATCGAATTAAAATATCTAAACCGCACCTCAGATTTTCCTCCATTACTGAGATTGCATTGACCACCATATGTGAGAGGTACTGTTAAGTGGGGCGGCAGATTGGAGCCAGCTGTTTGTCTTAATGTTTCTGTGCGTGGGCATGTTTTCTGCTCTAAACACGGACTGAAAACATACAACTAGATTACATTAAGCATTTGGGAACAGTTCAGGATGAGTGGGTAAAATTAATTGAACTAGGCCCGGGGTTTGTGCAGGAAAAGTTGTCTGTTTCCACTTTAAAACATGTTACGGTAAGCATCATGTTATGTTGTTGGGTTGTTTGAAACATAACAGGAATCTAACACCGGGTAAACTCATTTTTATTCTAACATTTTAAAAACCCGGTGCAGGAAGCCCATGCTGAGCAGGGAGCCTGCTGCAGTCCGTCTGCGTTTGTGCACAACAGCTACATCCTGATGTCCATCTTACCGTGACATGCCTTGCCATCTGGCCCGAGTCTACTGCCCTCAGGACACTTGCAGTAGTAGCTGCCAATGGTGTTGCAACAGTAGCCCTCACAGCCGCCTTCATCCACTTCACATTCGTTAACATCTGAAATAAAAGGATTAAAAGACAGGTTTGACTAACAGAATGAACAGAATCCACAAAACACTGCAGCTAAATCGATTGTGAGGGCTAAAGGTTCCTCGCCCCCTTTCAGCTAACCTCTCTCGCTCTTTGCCGAGTTCCTTTGTGTGTGTTTATTAGTTCAGCAGGACGGAAATCAACAACACTTCTACAGAGTTTGTGCACTGATTCTCAATCTCTGAGAATCAGTGCATTCCTGGTGTTAAATAGTAGAAACTGAAGCTATAACTCACATCTTCCCACACGCTGTGGTTCATCAACTTAATTCAAAAGACTGAAAATTTTGATAACTTCATATCTAGACCAAAAGCAACTCATATCTCACCTCATAAAACATGTCAGCACTTCCCTTCTGTCATAACTGTGTATCTTATCAGCTATTTCCAAATAAGCCATGTGTGCTGACCCACTCTGTTTTCATAGTTTTCCCATGTTTCTCATGTTCTTACTTTCTCTGAGGGCGAAATGGTTTCTAGGTTTGTTCCTTGTTAAGCTCTTGTACTCCAAAAACCCTCAGGCTCCTTGTCGTGGTGCCTTATGATGATGATGTGTGTGTGTCACCGCTGAAGAATGTCTTTAAACACATTATACTTACATCTCATATATCAAAGCAGCATTATGTAACTTTTTACCTTAAAATAACAGCTTCAAATCATGTTGATGGTACAGAGTCTTATAATAGGGTAATGGTGTCTCTGTCTCAGCCACTCCACCCCCCTATCACTTGTGTCTGCACTGTGTAACTTCAGTGAGAGGGTAGGATCACAGCGTTACATACATGTTCACTTCAACATACAAGTTTGTCAACACATGACATTGTTATGTCGTGATGAGTTTTGCTTGTAGTTAGCACCTACGCTAAATCTGACAAACTGTTACAGACCTGGGATTGTGTTTACGACAGTGGTGTTGCACTCAGAAACTGTGGGGGGCGCCAAAGCGCATCGCAAATGCCAATTTCTACATAATGTTGCCTTTACAATATACTTGCCATGTATTATTGAATATATCAAATTATACAGTACAATCTCTATACAGTATATTGACAAAGATACCAATTATTGAAATTTTAAAGATTGTTTTTTAAATACACATCAGTAGGCCTATATGTTACCAATGTATTATCCAAATGTACACTCATTACATTTAGTAATATGTTCTCGAAGCAAAATGACAGCATATTGGCAAGTAATGTCAAATATATGTGAACTCTTGCTTTTTTTACACAGTATATGTCAATATCTGTTTTTTCTGTAAGGGTAAGATTTAGGGTAAGGAATGTCAAAGTAGTTTTAGCTTTCTGAATAAATGTTTGCAGGACTCCCACTAAACTAAGAAAGAAAAGCATTGCCATCAACTGAAACAGAAGTTTCTTGTGTCTTAAATATATAATGTGACAGGTGGAAAAACTGTTCCTTTTAAAAGCATTGTTCGCCAACTTTGATAAAAATGCATGTGTTCCTAATATTGTTCCATATTTCTGTTATAAGTAGAAATTGAATGTGGGGTATGAGGAATCTCACTGTCAGATGTAGCTGAACAATTTCCAATAGGCATTATTATTTTCTTTTGTGAAATGCAAAAATGTTCCAGGACACAGTATTAAATTTGATGTCCCTTACGTGAACCTTATCCCGTTCCTTGTACTAACTGATGAAACTGCTGCTATTGCCACTGCAGATCTTGTCCACATGGCAGCCACACAGCCAAACCTTTCACAGATGATAGAGTGTCATGTGTTTGTTTTAGAAAAAAGGAGATGGTGACAGAAAAATGCATTGCACTCGCATGGACACCCCCTATCAAAGAGGAAGCTTAAAGTAACAGAAGGGGAAGAGGGGAAGGAAAAGTTATCTAGCATTTTGTCCCTGTCTGTTAAAAGACTTAATGGGACCCCTTAGATGTGCATTGAGCAACAGTTTGTTTATATTTGAATAACAGGAACTTTCAGAAGCACAACTTGGAGCAAGCATTTGGAAAGAAAAGACAGATAGAGAGAAAGAAAGAAAGAAAGCAGCATGTTTTATAACAAGATGTTTGGCAGCTTGATTAAGAGCACATGACAAGTCGAGGTCTGGCTGTATAATCACGGTGCATCACACTACAACTCTGTAAAAATTCACCCAGCTGCCTATGGCTGTTCTTTAATAAACACGGAAGTGCATCTGAACACTATCAGGCTTGTAATTAAAGTTTTTAATAAGCTTTAATAGCAGCAGATTAATGTCCCATTCCCTAAATCCCCTGGTGTTTAGGTATTTATGCAAAGGTTAATCTAAAGCACATACAGGTAAATGCACTGCCCACTGCCAATGAGCAAAAGCCAACATAGATGCACTCCAAGGCCCCTCTGGTCAAAAACCTGAAAACGATTTCTGTTTTGGGTTTCAACATGCTAGATACTGAGGGCATTGCCAGTATTCTCCTGTTAATGCATTCATGGACTCGTCAGTTATGTCCACGCAGTAATTCATCTGCTTCTCCTGCCAGGAGGACACCCCCGTGGAGCACTGGCGAGCATTACAAACAGACAACAGGGTTTGATAAACAGCCTCTATTGCCCAGATTAAATGTCTCTGGCTCCACATGCGTGCACATGAATAAACAAACACTACACTGATAAAAAGTGAGAAAGATAAGGACAGACACAAGACCACAGCAGTCCATTAGGGCAAAATTGTCTCCAGCTGACCAAGTGAGATGCATTCAGATTGCTTGAATCGATGGGATGCAAAGCACACAGTTTGGACGAGTGGTGCTGAATCATTACTACCACATGTATTTCTGATATACCTGCCCTGTGGAAACGAAGATATACTGTATGAAAGCAATTGTTGCAGTAGGTGAAACAAAACAAGAGGGAAAGAACAGCGGCTATGTATGTATGTTAGGTTATTTTGATTTTGTTGAAGTGAACATTACAATGCTGCTGGTACCTGTCTTTTAATTTATGTTTGCCTATCGTCAGCCACTTTCAGCGGAGACGGATCAGCGAGATCCGTTCACAGCTGATGCAGGTCAGCTCCTCCGTTCTATTAGTTAAAAAACACTTTTAGTTTGTTTCCTGCGCTTAATCAAGTCTGCGGCAAGTAACGGAGCAGCAACTTTGGCGAGAAGAACGCAATTCTCTGTGGCCCTTACATGCAATCTGTAGAGTTCTGCAGGACCTGAGAAACTAAGGATGGGTCGCCATATTTGTTTTTCAGGCCACACCCATGCTTGGTTTCTCAGGGCAGGCAATTTTATCAGGGTCATCTGGAGAGTCAGACTTTCAGGAATTTCTATAAAGGATCGATTTAGGCTTAGCTGTCTTTCTGGTTACAGTCTACACAAGCACCTTTATGTCATTGTCATATTGAAAAATAAGTAATAGTTGCCTTGTTTCACACTTTTTTGTGTTGTGCATTGTTCTCCTCATTGTCCTTTCCTGGCCTCCTTGACTGAATTGCCCTGACTTGGCCTTTACTGACACACTAGACCAGCAGTTCATTCCCCTTCACTAATGGGAGATCTAAAACCCTTCTGTCTTACCCTGAAAAATGCACACACACACACACACACACACACACACACACACACAGTTGCACACAGAGGAACAACCCTGCTCTGCACTTTTCATTAACTCATAGGGAGGAGACATGGTCCCGTACCCTCAGGGCTCTGCCCCCTTACACATCTCCACTTTGATCCCGCAGCTCCTGCGAGCCCTAATGAGCTCTCCATATCAGCTCAGGGTCATATGCCATCATCATCAAGATGCCGAGCAGAGAGTGAAAACAAATTTAAAGAAACATTCATTGGCAGGCCCTGTCATTGAGACATTTAGGGAGGCTGATCAAAATGCACTGCCAGAACTCATCACCATAACTGTTGTTTTAACTGCAACCTTGAAGAAAACTTAAAATAAAGACAGAAATCCGCACGGTTTCCTGTTCCAGACGAAATGAACGACATGAGCTGACGTGTGACCTTTAGGAAAAGAATTACCTATAGCATATATCATCCTCTGAGATACTTAAGGGATTGAGCTACAACCATAAAGATGAAAAGACATATATACAGATTTACTAAACATAAGTCTGCTGTGATGCAGCCAAAAGATACCCCAGTGGTTTGTACAACAATCAGTGTGACAGAGGTGAAGAATAGACCTTATTAGTTGCACGAAATAGATTTATAGCTGGACAATTACCAGTATCACCTTTCTCTGGGTCACCAAATTACAAGAGAATGGAAATTTATGAGAATGTCACAGAAATATGCAGGAATACAAGACTTTACGCTGCTGGAAGAGATCTGCTAAAAAGATTTTCTCTGCAGACAAAGCTGAGGAGAACCCACATGGTACCTGCACACTGTTTGAGCACATGTTTACTGACTTTAAAGAGTAGAATACCTACAAAAAAGATGTGTTCTTGCCAAAAAAGGGATGCAGCGAGGATTTCCTATCTTTGCTTCAGCCCCTAAATAAAAAGCAGAAATATGCTCTTCTTATCCTTGTTAGCGTGTGGATCAAGGCCACACAGGGGATCAACACAAGGCATTAACATAAAAAATAGAGAGATGGAAAATAAAATACTTGAACAGATACTTTTAGAAAACATTGGAAAGAAACACATACTTTTATCCTGGGTGTCAGCTAGAAAATGTTTACATGCTTTTATGTTAAAAAAGTTTTTTGTCAATTGCTGCAGCACCTTATTAACCCTCTGTTTGAGTTCTCCGTTTTAGTGCCGTCTCTTTAAGGCCCCCCTTCGAAAAGCCCTCAGTCTGCACTGATTGGTCAGCTCTCACAGGCCTGAGCAGACAGCGCCTATCATGTTTCCCTTATTGCAATCACAACAATCATGATGGGGGCGTGGCTGAGGGTGCTGATTGTATGGTTGTGATATCACAAAATTACGGATGTCCTGACAGCTCGTTTTTAGGCACAATTTCTGAAGACGGGCTGAGCGCTTTTCTGAGTGGCTCGAGCATTTTGATACTTTCACAGTATTCATATAGTGCCTTGACCTGCGTTGTAATAAAAAAAGAAAATAATAATAAATAACTCTTCCTAAAATAGGAGACCTTTAACTGTCAGGTCTCTCATGGTGATTGCCCCCACTACACCTGAGCTCCATCCAGGTTCACAAATTGGATTTTAATAACTACAAAGATGGTGGCAAGAACATCTCTTCAAAAACTTACATGTGAGGTCAAAGATGTGTTGTCTACTTTTTCCTTCAGTCTTTAGACACTCAGAGACTTTTAGTTTTAAACTTGGTAGCATTGATTTGAAGTGTTGAACTAATTCTACTCATTGTTGTGCATAAACTAGATTGCTAGAGTAGAAAAGTATTTATAAATATTTCCAGATGGGGCTCCGTGTTAAACCTTCTCCTCATGCATAACAACACCTCTCAGATGCTCACTGTGAGCCACAGCCTTGAGTGGTTTATTGCATTATTTACCCAGTATATCTCATTACACATGTACCTGTAAACAACCCCTTGCTGTCTCAATCTGATTAACTGCGACCCACACAAAGTCTGAGGATTGCATTTAGAGAAACCATCCTGTTTGACTGTGGATCTGAACAGTGTTACTCTTGGCACATGTTGGCATTAAGATAACCGTTCCTGCCTCGGTTCAGCCGTCGTGCATTCGGATGCATTACACAGGCCACCCGCATGCAATGAGCACAGGGGGATACACACACGCATGCATGCAATTATTTCTATAAGTCTCCACAGACCTGACCGATGTCACAGGGGGACCTTTAATCCTCAAAGATAAAAGGTCTCAAAAGACTAAATATAACATTATCGAAGAGAGGTGGGGGCCTTTTTCTCAAGGCATCTGACACAATCTTCATTCCTTTAGCAAAGATGCGTTTATTGCTAAGGTTCTGGGGGGCAACTTCCCTCATAATTATCTTTATATGAAGCATGCATGGTCCAGGACGACGGATCATGATAACGTGAGAATCTGACGGACGCAAACTTGTCACCCAGTATTGTTTTGATAGGTGAACAATACGTAGTTTCTTTAAAGATGCTAAAGATGCTAAAATTGGGTATTTTACATTTCTGCAAACCACAACTAGACTCAAATTTGTACATTTAATACCCATCACATTCATCTATTTGGGTTGGAGGGGATGGTGGTGGTGGTGTGCGAGACGGCTGCCAAGTGAGAGACCAGCTTTCAGTATTTGTAACAGCAAAACCACTGGATTTTTAACATGACGTGGGAAAATTTTCCAGCTGTGTAAGACATATTTGACGAGAAGTTGGGACAATTTCGAGCCATGTTTGTGGCGACAGAGCTAGTTAGCCAAAACATGCTCTTTTCCTAACCCTAACCAAGTGGTATGTGCCCAAACCTAACTGGATCAAAAGCACAATGTTCTCACAACATTAAATTGAAAACTGAACATAAAGAAACATAAAGTTGCAAAATATAGAAATGATGGTGAAATGGTGATTTAGTTGAAAGCGCTGTGACCCTCCTAAACTTTAAGCACAGCACTCCCTTTAGCTCCAAGTCCCCTGATACCCAAACACCTGCAGCCTTTTCCTCGATATTCACCAGTCCTGACTCCTTCGTGTGGCCTCTTAGCCTCGTGCCTACAAATCTGGATCATCAGTCTTCATCTGACTGACGGACATGACACATACCACTTACCTCAACACAGAGTCATTCTTTTATACAGTTTGGAAACACATCCATATGTCTTTGAAAACACTCCTTTCTTCTCCATCACTTTTAAACCCAGTCTTTCTCTGGCAAACACTTCATTAGTGCCGTCTTATTAAAACGTACATGCAACTCTTTCAAGCATCTTAATTTGTGTGCATCCCAAATTATACTTCAGAATCAGATGGAAAGTGCTGGTCTCCTGCTGGGTTATGAAAGGAGTTGACGATGGTTTCCCACCAGTAAACGGAGAGAACAGACAGCTGCTTGAATGTTCTTGTGTTCTCTGCAGACAAACATCGGCCACCGAGTCCTGATCCCTGCTTATCTCATTAGGTGTTATTGACATTACTTGTCCTCTACAGTACAGTACCCCCCCTCCTTTCCAATTTCTCCAAGGACCAACACTCTTCCTCCCAAAAAGTTATTTGAAGTACTTTAACATTTAATAAATCAACAAACGTTCAACCATGTGTCTATTCCCTTCATGTTAAAAACATTAGACAAAGAAAGCGAGGATCAATAACTGAATCAGCAGGCCTCAGCCGTCTCTCAGCGCCGTTCAATGAACGCGGGAGGCTCAGATCTCAGACCTCAGTGGTCGGAAGTGATTTACAGTTTTTTCCTTACTAGATGGAATTTGAGTCTCTGGCAGGAATGACTTGTATTTCCAACATTTTCTGAGCCTTCATTCCCACATTTCTATTGTAACAAATGGACACAGGAGAGGAATGTGACTTACCAAACAACTTGTCTGTGTCTACTATCACAGCTGGGCTGGCAATTAGAAGAAAGTCAACACTCACTCTTAAAACTTATGTCTCAGCAGTTGATTTTTCAAGCTTCTTTCATCTAACCGAAAATGACACATCACCAAAAGTAGACAAGATACATGATACTGCAACATCCACTCTTCAAATAAACCATAGGGGGATTAATGAGATGTGTCAAAACAGGAAACAGTCTTTGACTGCCCTTTTGAACACCACAAGAACTGTTGCAGCAGAGCCAGCTAATAAAGCTGTAAAATCTCTTCAGTTTGGCCGTGAGGTGTAATATTTAATGCTGAGATGTTCCACCTGATCATCTGAAAGGCTGACTCCCATTTCCTTCGCTCCATCAGTTCTCTGAATTCCTTTTTGGCCTCATCGCATGTGACACATTCACTAATTCACTAATCTGTAAGCTGAAATGTAGCAGGGCAACAACACTCATTGTTTATTATGTTGTTGTTATTTAGTATAAGTCACACTACATTTCTGCAGCTGCATTGTCTTTGCATTTGCCTTGGTCAAGGTTTGAAGTCACGTGTGTCTGGTTTGGATCTTTTTATCTTATCAACCACTGCTCTTATTTCAGCGTGCCGTCACTCAAGTTCATAGGAATGTGGGAATTGGCCAGTCAGTCAGTCAGTCCACCAATTTGGTCCATATCGAAATTTCTCAACAGCTGTTTGATGGATTACGATAACATTTTGTACCTTGCTGTTTCCCAAAGGATTCATTATACTGACTTTGGTGATGACCTGACTTCTCCGTTTGTTTCTTTTGGCTTTTAGTCAAATCTCTCAACAACTATTGGATGTATTACCATGGCATTTTGTACAGATACTCAAGGTGCCCTGTGGATTTATTCTAATGACTTTGGTGATACCATGACTTAAACATTAGCATGTTAGCATGCAGATATCATCATGTAGCTCAAGGCATCACTGTGCCTAAGGACAGCCTCACAGAGTTGCTGTAGACTGTTTCTTGTTTTACTTGGAAGATGCACTGATCAACCTACAGTATGTTGCTGGTGTTGATACAGCTTCTTAACCATTTACAGACGCAGTCCCATACGGATAAAAGAAAAAAAATCAAAGAATAACCCTCTCGCTCTATCCTGTGTTATCTTTTGGAGGGATGCACAGTTAACTTCAACAATGCTTATTTCTATCAACCCATACCCCTTTCACACTGGTCAAAGAACCCACTTACAGTTGCTAACATTAGCTAACATGGTGTTCGTAAACCGTTTTTTCAAAATACATAGATTTAATCTAGCGACAGTGGGTTGCTAAATTGGTTACACTTTCTGGTTTCTTTAAGGAGCATTTTAGCAGAGGAAAGAAATGATCCATCAAGTGCTGTTAGGAAAAAGACAAGCGCCTGTGAACTAGACCAAAGGTCAAAGGTCGCTCATAGACAGCTGAGGAGCTTTAAGGAACCTGTCACAGAGAGGAAAGTAAGCTTCAACAATCAGCTCAGTAGCAAATAAAGATGAGACAAAAGTGGGATTGTTTTCAAGATGTTGCTTTGTATGAAACAGAAAGCTAGCTTGAGAAAGGGATACAATCAATCATGGCTTTCAGCGCTGAGGAAGAATACCAGGTGTCATTAGGTCCTCATTCAGGCACACAATAATAGAGTGAAGAAACACAGAGCTAGTGTTTGATGGTGCAGCAGAGTCACATTTGAAGTGTTTTATTGCTGTTGGATGGTTAACTAGCATTGTGAAAAACTATTTCTCACAGCGTCTATGTGAAGAACCAGTGATCCTTCCACATTTTGGACTACACGGTTGCGCGCTTCAACCACCTCTCCCCAGCAGCTCACATGTTTCCCATTTGTCCCTTCAGCACAGAATTTATGCTTCAATATAATGGAAATTTTCAGAGACTGTATAGTTTATGTTTTGAATCCGATGGGACAGTCGTAGTGGGACAGAGTTTCTGTGCACATATTTTTCCATTTTCCTTTCTTTTATAGCGTTAATAAAGTTCAATTTGCTACTCAGTGCGCGGGACAAATGACTTGAATGATGAAAACTCGGTGCTGTTCTGTTTTCATAAGCAGACATTTTCACCCGTTGCACACTTAGCCCATAAAATGAAGTCCATGAATCACTTTTATCAGTCCTAAACAGAACAATTGTATATCCTTAAGGAATATTAAGAAGAATACAATGTTTTAAATAATGGTGACAAACATAACTTTTTGCAGACCTGAGCTCACATTCCATTCAAGGACTTTGGCAAGTGGTGCAAGAAAGTGTCTACTCACGCATGCACAGTGTGAGGGTGACGTCTCTGGGGTTCACACGTTAGTCTGCACAGCTATTAATCACACGATCTTGAAAACCTCTTTAGTGCGTTGATACTACCAGATTTAACATATTAAACTAATGAATTCTGAAACAACTCCTGGACATCTGCCCTTAACGTCTACCTTTATCTCCACGAAGGCCTCTGTCAACTGCATCTGGAAAATCCATCCTGTTTGGTTCACCAATGTGTTCAACAGAAAGGATGAGACGTGGCTGTAGATTTATAGGCCTCATGTTCAGCAGGTATGAGATGACTTCTCACAGCAAAGAAAATAAAAAAAATGTAGGGCTGATTTCACAGACATAGGTGGAGCGTAATTTGGATGGAGCGATTTTTCGATCTTGGATTAGACTTAATCTTAAACCATGCCCACAAAGTTATCCATGAAACACCATCTAATAGATTCTGGGAAACATAATGTAACACATGCTTTTGGTTATACGACTTCAGTACTGTTTGCCATTGTCATAAATTCAACGATTAAGCACTTTCCCCGATGCACACTGTAGGTGTCTGTTAAAGCAATAGTTCCCCCAGCGATGAAAATTAATTCACCTTCTACACGGGCTCATGTTCGTCTGTAACCTGGTAGGTTTTGTTCGTCCACATGATTGACAGCAGCTAGCTCGTCTCACTGAAAACCTTCTACTAACTTACAAAAGGGAAACTCAGCATATCCCAAAAAGAGTGAAAAATGACAGTAAAGTTACTCCAGAAAGTTCATGCTGAAAAACAATCATTTTTTTACTTACTACCTTACTCTGTTGCCAAACAGCTGCACTATGGGTCTAAAAGTCAGATATTTATCCAGTGATCTGACTCATGGAGGTCATAGAGGGTTATATTTATTTATTTATTTAGCTGCTCTGCTCAATGACCATTATCAATATGGTTTTAGTAAAGTTAGGAAGATTGCAAACATGCATGAGTCTATTGATTGCCAATAAAATATATTAATTTAAAAATGTGGTACTTTGGTTCTGATGCAGCATGCGATCTTCAAAGCTACTAGTAACTAAAGTACCTCAAAATTGAACATAGGTAAAGTACTTGCGTAGATATACGTAGCTATGTTCCATCACTGCTTGAAGTATCCCTGCCAGTGTCCCCCTTTCACAAGCTTATTTTACCACTGCCAACACTACCTGGGCACAGCCAACCCAAGTTCAAGGAGGATGAGCTCCCTTAACGAGTGCTGCTACTGTTGGAATCTCACCGTGCGCCTTGGGAGCACATGGTCAATCACACAGACCATTAGCTCCAACCCGCTCAGCATTAACCTGGTAAACAGTGGCGCCTTGATGCATTTGGAGAGATGAGGTTGTGCTTGTTTAGTGTGTGAGAGCTTCCCAGCCATATGGCAGCCATTAGGGCTCTAATGAGCTTCTTCCTCTGATAGCTATGCTAAGTATGTAGCGCTCGAGTTGCCCAGTCTGTCCTCCCGTCAGGCCAGCTACCTTCGGGCCTGTGTGTTGGCATACACACAGTTAATGGCAGGCTTGAGGAATGAAAACAGGAAGGGGAGGTACACAGGACAAGCAATATGAGCAAATAACAATTGAATGCTGCCATCTTAGTCTCAATGTTTTTCTAGACGGGCCAATGTTTATCTACAGGAAGGGTCACACTATATCCACCTTGTGCCTTTTGTGTGTTTGTGTAATTCTGTCCTCTTTTCAAGTGGCCGTGGTGGAGAGGCGGTCATGTGGCTCAGTTGTTCAACATCATCCCGATCCATATTCTTGTTATATGTTTACAATACATCTATAATTGATCATAAAAGTCATCCTGATTGTCAATTCAAATTCGACAAGTTGGGAGTCAGAACGTGTTGGATCTGTGATATTGAACTTTATAAATTAAAAGCACTTGACTTTACAGTTCAGCTACTTTGCTTTCATGATAACACATCCTCTCCTTTTGCATCATAGACCTCCTCATCCTGAGCATGTGACAGGTTCACTTTCGTCCAGTCACTATCAGTCAGAAGACTTCAGTGCTCAGGTTCCCGTCATGAATAAGAGAAAAATATCTCTCAAAGAAGAACAGCTGTGGTTAACATTGCATGTGGAAAAATTCAACATGTTATTGTACTTTTATCACAGATGCTTCGGTTGAAACAATAAGCCACCTGGGTTTTGCAGAGGAAAACTTTGGCAGATAATCGTCCTGACATGAATGAGAAAACATTTGAAAAGCTTTTTTTGGTGCTTTGGTGACCATTGTTTTTCTAATTCCAGTTTCTTGAGTCAACACATAAATGAGAACTCTGTTACTGGAAGGTCCGATGTATTCTGCCAGAGGCTGAAATGGCTTTTAACTCTGTTTCATAATTGCCTTAAGTAATATCTTAGAATGTTTTTGCTCAAGTACACTTCCGAAGAAAAATGTCTAGGGAGAAAAGTACTGATTACTCAGTGATTAAGTTCATATTACACCAGACCAGCCAACTTTAAAGGGACCTGTTCATCTCTGAAGGCTTACATTGTTAATAGAGTTTTCAGTGAACCTTAGCAGTAACCTCTAATAAACAGAACGGGAGAGCTGCTAGCCAAAGCAAAGACCAACCTGTCAGGGATAATCATGAGGTCTGCGCTGCAGTTCTTTATGAAAACAAAGAACATCGTGACATCCACACCTCCGAGTCTTCAGCACCGCAGCGGCTTTAGCGACTACATTTTGGTTTAAGAAATCTTTGAAACGAGACCAAAACAAACAATAAGGCCCGCCGTCATTACAACCATATGGTCCCCATCATATCTTAATTTGAAACACAGTGTGCTGCAGACTTTTGACACAATTCAAGCCCTTTAATCTCTTAAATGGGCCTTTAGGTTAGGGTCCAGTATCCGGGATTAAACAGTGTTAAAACCAAGAGAGTTTGGTGCAAACCAGATTATGTCCTCACCTCATTTGCTGACAATGATTTAGCCTTGAACTATCACAGTCCTACAAATGTGTTCTTTAGTCACACTCCCACAGAAATAAATGTTCAATGGGCTTGTGTTACTCAGGAGCCAAAACGAAACGCTTATAATTGATCTGGAGCTGCGCAGAGGAACTAACTGCACGGAAAGACTTGGAGAGAATAAGCTCTATGCATGGTATGTTAGTTAAATTGAGGTGGAAGGATCATGCCCGATCTGTGAAAGACATAACACTCCCCTAAAGATGTGAGACCAAGCAGAGGCGCTACTAAGCAGCGTCTTTTACAGCCTGTCTTTCATAACTTAAAAACACGACCAGATTTTGAATCAGTTTCCTGAGTTTTTGTGCACCTTGAGATTTTGACTTGACTACATCTTTGGGCTTAATTACTTCCAGAAATCTGAAAGAAAACATAGCTTCTTTCCATTTTGAAAGACAAATTCCTTCACAGGCACTCTGGTAAAGGATCAGTGCAGGAGCAGCCACGCTGGTAAAAATGAATACAAGCCAGATTTTTCCCTGTGTCTAACAGAGAGCTACATGCAGACATGTATGATATAACCGCTCATATGAGAAGCAGTGCAAGAGACGGGATCTAAAACACTGACTGATTCATGGAGGACATCAGATCTATAAAATACAACTGAGGACATTACCAGATCATTTTTCCAGAGTTTTCCCAAGGCACAACTATTTTTGAGCCACATTCAAAAGCAATTCAGGAGCAAATGTCGTAAAGTACTTTTACTTCTTTTAAAATAGCGTAAAATAGCGGGTGCCATACTCTCAGTTTCAGCAGGAGAGAAATGTTATAGCGTAACATAGCTGTGCACAGAGCATGAAGGAGAAAGGCTTTTGCATCAATGCCTCCACTGAGACCTTGAAGGGTGACACATCAATAGAGCCCCTGTAATGAATGCAGATGAGAAAAAACACCTGTAGGGCATTTTCTTCACAGGAATAAAACATAGTTGGGTCATGGGGACTTTTAAAACTAGAGCTCTGAGTCAGCATCTTATTCACCGGTGTTTTATTCCCCTCCTTCTCCCTCTTAATGGAAACAAGTCTGTGCAAGGAGACTCTCACTCTCCATGTGGCCACCCCTGATATCCAACCGTCTCTCAGTCACTATAAACTGTGATACAGTCGGATATAAGGGCTGTCGTATTTTGTGAATTTCTTTCCCAACCTTTATTTAAACTTGAAGGGTGAATAGAGGTGCTGCAGCAATCGACCATTTGAGAAAAATAATGTGTTTCTTGAACATTAAAGCATTTAAAAATGTTCTAGTGGACACCCATAATAATATGCACACATAAGCATATGTCCAGAGGTGTACATACATGTACATATACAGACACATTGTGTTTCATTTAATAGGGCAGGGAAACCAGACATGAGCTCAGTGATTGAGTTGAGAACTGAGCCTATGGGAGACAGCCCAAGGTCCCAGGGATTAAATACTTGAGTTCATATGAAGAAAGACGATTCCCATGTGTGAAATTGTGATTTACATTTAACTGCAACAACTGTAAAACTGTCTCCACAGTTCCCCAGAGCAAATACATGGTTGCATTACTGTCCACAGTACTTTTATTGGTAAAGATAATTTCTTAAACGATAAATTGTGTTTTTCTTTGCTGGTGATGTGTGTAAATCCTTTCAACACATTTCCCTCGTATTTAATACTGTTTCATCACAAACTGAATCCCCCCCTTTTTACAGTGAATGCAAGAAATTTCCAATATCTGCTGACATCGTCTGCTGTCTCATTACCTAGCCTCCAGTAAAACAGGATCCAGTCTTTAGGCACTGTCCATAATCACTTTTCTATAAAGTGCTCTCAAAACAGCCAGTCTCCTTTAGTGAGGACCAGATGGTTTCTGTCCTCACACTGTTCTGTGCCTGCGCTCTCTTAATATCATGCAGACCCATGCACCAATTTAACCAAAGCGAAGCCTAATCCAAGGCTTGATAGTGAGACAGAGTGGCATTCACAAGGAGTAAATGCAAGAGTAAATGCAACTATTACAGAGCAGGCTCCAGTGTCTCAGCACATGCTTGGGCTGTGTCCAGGCTGTTTATTACCTCACACTGTCGACACCACGGCCTTAGTGTCAGTGGCTGACACACATTTCCATAGACGGTGCCTTCTGTCTCATATCAGAGATTGGAAGCAGGTGGCTTGCGGTCGACCCCCAAAAAACGCAGTGGGCTCTACCACCGCAACTTGGCAAGGATACCAAAGAGAGTAATGTTCAAGAGGCCAATCCGTGATGAGTGGTGAAAAGAAGGGAGAGGCAGCAGACCACTGATTCTCGCTTGAACTATTAACAGAGCCAGGCTGTTCTTTAACACTGCTCTCAGTGTGTATTCTCCTTCTACTGAAGTGAAGCTGGAGTGAATTGTGCTGAAAAGGCCATGCTGGTATGTTGTCTCTGCAGCAGCCGCTCGCATCCTTCATCCTTATGATCTATCCAGAATCTGAAGCACCATAAGCGTTGATACTGATGTTGAGTGATTCTTTGCCACACATACTGCACACTGATCCAAAGCATTTCACCTCCTAATTTAAAGCCTGGACATCAAGAAGAATCAAATACTTGCAAATACCTGCAGTTTTTGGCCACTTGGGGGCAGGAGAAAAAAAAATTTAAACAAAAACACATCCATTATCAACTTTTAAAGATGCAATATGTAACAACTGAACATATCCCAAGCAAATGGGGGGCAGCGTATAACCAGAATAACCGCTAACTTTAGCTAGCTTTAGCTAGTTAGCTCAGTCGCCATGCAGCTAGCTTCCTATTATCTGACTCTACCTGAGCGTTATCGGACTATCACCTCTTGAGGTCCAAAGTGGCATTTTATGAGAAAGGATGAAGTTAGCATGGGGATAGCTGGTGAGCATGCTAACTTCAGAAGGCACCTCTGCAACACAATGCATACATATTTGACATAACATCAACACTGTTGTTTCTTTACTTTCTGTTGATTATTTTAGATAAAGGCGCAATTTGTGAGTATTGGTCACCTGACAAATTTGTGCTCCAAACCAATAGGGGGCAGAATGTCACCAGAGTAACAGCTAACTGCTGTTAAATGTAGCTGCCATTAGACAGTTAGCTCAGCTAGCTGTGCAGTTAGCACTCCCATCAGTTGACTCTGCCAGGACTGGGAGCTTGGAGCACTGGGGGTCTGTTCGTCTGCCAAATGAATTTCCAACATTCACTCTAATGTTGCACTGTTTTTTTGCTTTACCAACTCCTGATAGGAATATCTATAGCTGCTAAATGCGCCACTATGTTTACCTACTATTGGCCGTTGGTGCTGTGTAGGTAGAGCACAGTGGATTTCTAGAGCTGTTGCTGCTGAAAACAGCTGCCTGCTGGGATGACAGCAGTGAGAGCGAACCGAAACAGTAAGGAGTGACCCAGAACCAAAATTCTCTGAGGGTTCGTTACTAGGTGCAACCTCCTTCACATGCAAGTGGTCATGTGATCCATTGTTAAAATTATATTCGCTTGCATCAACACACACACACAAGTGCACAAGCACACCTGTACACTTAAACACACACATATGGAAAAGTCTGAAAAGCATCTGAGCAAGAACAAGCACTGGCCTTTGACTTACGCTTGCCTGGAGGGATAAACCAAAAAAAAACCTCAAATACAATACAACAACATTGAAAAAAAGACAGATGTATCTATGCCTCAGGCTTCAGGAAGCTTTACGCAGCATATACTATACAAAAGGAAAGCATGGCAGTTGGACCAACACCCAGGAAATCAATCAGCCCGGGCAGAAAACAGACAGAAAGACAGACACTTACACGCCACAAAACTACAGACATTACATGCAGTAGGATTAAGGCCACATGGGACAGGAGAACATGCAGGAAACACCATATAATAAATCTGATGAAGCCTCGTGAAACGTCTTCATGACCAAACATCGAGTCCAGCTGCCTTTAGATAAATCTGCAGAGGTCAACATTCCTGCCTCTCTGTACCGTATCTGCTTTTCCTCCATCATACATGAATCACGTACAGGACAGTAATAAGTCCGTCAGTGTGGAATGCTAAAGCTCACAACGCAAATCTAATAATAAAGAGGATTCCCTGGTGAACATACAGTTATCCAGGTTCACAGGTTGAACTATGGTTTCAGTCTCTCATGGTAATTATGTATTGCTGGAATGTACATTACATGCCTGATATTCACTGTACACGCACAGAGCAAGTCCATCAAGGAATAAATTAAGGGTTGGTTAATGGCCCATTGCTCAATTTACTATTGATGTTAGCACTTTATGTATAATGTTGTTAATTAGCATTATTTCAAAATAAGAAGCCTTAAACACACAGCATGTATTTTCTGCTACTAGGGGTCTCTCAATCAAAATAAAGATAACAGAAGACGTAGTTTGATGATGTCATGAAGTAGGAGCGTGGGATCATGGGAGTTGTTGTCTTCATTGTTGAACAACCACCATCACTGATGAGAAGCTATCTGTTGTTGAAATGTTCACAGACGAGGTAATGTATCAAAGTCACTTTCACCAGCTTCCTTCCTCACTCTCTTTTTTAAACAGTGTTTAGACATTTTAATGCAGAAATGTCAACATTAAATATCTTATAATAACAAGGCATTATTGCTGCCCCCCTATCGTAATCAGCAGTCCATAGATTTATCAGAATTGTTAATACTACTGATGTAGCCAGATTTATTTTTGAAAAAAAAAACTCATTATTCTGCTTTCCAGTGAGTTCTAACTGTGACAACATCACAACCATCTTCCTTTACATGGAAATAAGTCACACTAAACTTAATAGGGACATTCAAGATTTTCCAAAAGGATTCTGAAACTGTATTTTGTTATTATTTTGTTTCTTTTTGGGGGCGAGAATACAGCTAAAAAGCTCTAAATAGCTTAACTCAAACTCCTTCAGCACAGGATTATTGGGGTATATGTCTCCGCACATAGCAGAGGTTCAGTAAAGGAACCTGGCCGAGCACAGGAACTTGGCTGACTCTCTCCCTGTATAATGACTCTGGCAGAGGAGTGAGGATAAATCTGTCTAGAGAGATGAGAGAAGGAAAATCGTTTGACGAGAGAAGAGCAAGATGAGTTTGAAGCACAGGATGTGCAAGAGAGAAAGAGAAGTTCTGATTAGATCTAATATGTATCCCTATCTGTCACTCCGAAGTGTGAAAAACAAAGAGCCTGTGTCAAAACAAACGCGGGGAGAGCTACCTCTAACAAACAACGACACGTTCCTGTGAAATGTCTGAGCAAGAGGAGGAGCTGTTTAAAGGCCCCGGCAGGCAGACCCTTCCTCCTGGGAAAGTCAAGGAATCAAACAGGAAAGCCTATGCAGTGTGTGTGTGTGTGTGTGTGTGTGTGTGTGTGTGTGTGTGTGTGTGTGTGTGTGTGTGTGTGTTTGCAGGCATGTGGGGGGCAGGAACCAACTATGCTCCATTCACCATTCTGTCTCAGCGGGAAACTTCCAAAATACTAACAACCATCCTCCTGTGTGTGTGTTGACATAGAGCGGAGGGGTTTGGTCTGTAGAAAGAACAGACGCTGAGGGTAACGACACAACGCTCAGAGACAAGAGGGACAATCAGGTTTTGTTTACTGCTCACTGTAAGAGTTTACCAGAAACCAGGTTTTTGTTTGTGACCTCGAACTCTTCCACCACCAGCAAGCAGAGAGTCATGATATATCACAGGGCACTTTACCAAGTTTTGTCCACTGGAGGGGCATCCACGTGGGCACTATCATGTTTTAGGACTTCACCAGTGATAATATGTGAATCGATTGAGATGTTGGGAATTTGGCTTACAAATTCTAGCGGAGCGTTAGATAAAAGCACTGATACCACTTATATATCTGTACAGTACAGTTATTATACAGGCAGCAGCCAGTTAGCTTAGCATGGCCCAAAGACTGGAACCAGGTTTTTTTCCAAAGGTGTGTCCACCGACCAGCACCTCCAAAGTAGGGCATTAATTCTATTAATTATTTTCTTCATTAATTTACCAGTTGTTTGGTCTATAAAATGTCAGAAAATTGTGAAAAATGTACTCCAAAATGATGTCCTCAAATGTCTTCTCCTACCCACAACCCAACCCCTCGTCTCGTCTTATCAGAGCATGAATATGCGTATTTCCCTTTTCCTTGCCATTCTTTAAAACTAATCTGAAATGTTGGACTACTATTCCTGAAATATTGTCAGATGCGACAACATTTGTTCTATCCTTCTCTCTTATGAGACCATATGAAAGCAGAAGTGCATATAGCCTCATTAACATGCAGTTTTTATAGAGTGGAGGCTCAGCTCAGTTAGCCACAGCACTCCAGGCTGTAGCCTTCAAAGGAAACCATTCCTCCCAGAGAGCACTCCTTCTACCTTTAACTACCCAGAGACCCCCACAGAGCAGCCTCATCCAATCACAGCTTCACTACAGGCTCATTCTGCCTGTGCAAAGTGAAAGCATAAGGCCTGAGCCTGGCCAATTAAAGCTTTAACAACATGTTGTCCTCTGAAGATGTAAGTCAGTTCACTGGCTCACAAAGCCGCACTCAGCTTATTGCTGTACACAGACTCCTTTATTGCAAAGGAATGGAGTATGAAGGTTTATAAACGTCAACAACACCACTTTCTGTCAGGTGGGAATGAAAACTCACCATATTGGCAGCGCGTCCCTTTGAAGCCCAGTGGACACTGACATATCTGGTCTCCGGTCTCTGCACACTGGCCTCCATTGAAACATGTGTTGGCACTACACAGCCCTGCAGATACCACATACCAACCATAAGGCTGCTGATGTACGTACTTGACATGATTTCAGCTAAATTGTTGCATTAAATATCAAACTGATACAACAGAACTAGTCATATGTGATGTAAAATGCTGTTACTCACTGTGCAGACATCCCATCTCTTTACCCATCCGAGTCCAGCCTGGGCAGCACTTATAGACGGTGTGCAAATCCATGCTGTACACCTGTTTGTAAGCTGTGAAGTATGCTGTCCTGAGGAGGAGAAATTCTGTTATAGTCACATAAGAGGATTTTCAGGAAGTTCCTTTATAGATTAACTCATATTATCAACATATTAATGAAGATAATATGCCCTGTAAAGACTATAACCTTTATTATCTCAACTCACTGCACAAAACTGCCTTCTAAGATGCCCCTGTAGATAACACAGGATGATAAAGTTCCCTCTAGGGCGCCCTTCAAGTGGAAAAAACTGGGATGCATGTGGTGCCCTTTTTTTCACCCCTGCCCCTCCAACATCCTGAGTCCGCCACTGCAAATGTTTATAGGTATCAAGAGCTCACTCATAAAGCTCAGAATTATCTCAATACGTCGATTATATGAGTGGTGTTAGCAGGCATTTTTAGAATGAGGCCAGTGTTGTATATCCACAGCTGCCGTGTGTCTTATTAAGATGAATTCAAGACTATGATCTCCAGTTCCACTGAGCGGTCAAAGAGAAAGAGAGGTTTTCCATTCAAAGTCGTCCCAGTAGAGCTTATAAAAATGGCTCTTGATCAGAAAAGCTCAGATTCTGTGTTGGGTCAATGTGTAAAACACTCCGTCATGACATCATGACTGTGCTTATGAATGAAACGTCTTCATGGAACAGTAATGTTCATTGATGTAGTGTACGTGCAGCGTGAGTATTTTTTGCTTTTACCTTCTCTCGTAGCCCATACACCATCTGTGGCTGGTGCAGCCCTGTTTCCACACCTTAACCATGCGGGTAAAAGCCTGGACACAAGGCTGACGGCCCCCCAACATGGACATCTCTTGGTCAGCACAAACATTTGGCCTGTGAGTGGATAACACACAGAAAAATGATGGAAAGATGCATCACAAAACGTTAGTTCAGACAGAAAAAAACCCCAGCAATAAATACATCATTATTCACTGTTAAGTGACTGTTTTTATTGCTGTATATAATATGTTTAATTGCTTGATTTATTTCAGAGACGGGCTGTAGATCTTCCCTTATGTGCGCTCCAACAGACAGGAGCTTCCACATGTTCTTCACATGCTCAGTTGGATTAACATCAGCTCATCGCACATTGTCAAACAATTATACAGCTTCCTCATCGGTGCAGTATGTTTAATTAAGGTCCAGATTAAAAACAATAAAAAAACAGCCCATTGTGTGGACACTGCCTACAGCAGGCAATAAATAACTGAAGAAATTCCACAGGAAATTAAGTTTCCTACTCTCCGGAGTCGTTTGCATGTTCATGTGCGTGCGTGCATGCACGCATTGAAGTGTGTATGATCATTATACAGCAGCAACAGAGGTTTGCACTGTGCAGCGCTCGTCTGTGTTGTCAGTGCAGGTACCCTAAACTATCCAGAGGTGTCCTCCATAAACATCTGGCTTCAATACAGAGCAGCCTGAAGTTAATTAGAGGAAGTATTCGCCTTCTCCGGTAATGAAAACGATTCCCTCAATCATGTCCAAGACAGGCTATTTAAATTCAGAAACCTCTGGTCTGCTACAGTGCAGCAAAAGAAATAACACATGCCATTGA
This sequence comes from Pagrus pagrus, assembly GCF_965226575.1. Classification (NCBI taxonomy): domain Eukaryota; kingdom Metazoa; phylum Chordata; class Actinopteri; order Spariformes; family Sparidae; genus Pagrus; species Pagrus pagrus. The sequence continues at coordinate 20,379,994 of NC_140188.1, read as the reverse complement.
AAGCTATTATGCAGAAGCACGTTATAGCAGTGCTATTAAACACACATCCATCCTCATAGGGGACCTGAAAGAGCGACTCCTAGTGGACATTGAACAGATTGAACTATAACAGAAATACAGACAAAAGCAACAGTTATTATTGATTTATTATCTATTATTTATAGAAAAAAACAACTGTTTTTTCTTTCTGTTGTGCAGGCTGTGACAGACACGTTGCTTCTGTCTTGTGTCAAAGCATGTAAAAGTAAAACTTTCTCATTCAGCTGATTATCTAATAAAATCTAATGAGTGCTAAACTAAAAACAGTGGCGAATGAAAAGCGTCACTTACATGCCAGGCTGCAGCTCCAAGGATGATGCGACGTGCATGGTGCTGAATAATATCACGCACAAAATATCCGGGAACATTATTTCAGCCAGTTACACAGACGGAGAGAAGCAGTGAATCGGCGCAGCCTCTGTGTCCATCAGATGAAGAGCATCCTGGCAGCTGCGTTAAGTCCGCTTGAGGACATGACTCAGAAGTTGGTGTTTGTCTTGCATTGATATCTCCCCCAGATCCAGACGTGATTTCCCGTTTACTCACTGGTCTAGCAGAGGGACGACTTGTCTCATGTCAATCGCAGCATTTGAATGGCTCCTGGTGAACGCACCACCCACAGTCACTGAGGGGGCCACCTCCCAAAACCCCCCGCGACATTGACCTGTGCGTGAACACACGATGCGATCAAATGTTCCGTTTTATCCAAAAGAAACTCTCGTTAAAGGTTTTTTTTAGTTTTGAGAAATTCTGCCCAACTATTCAATGGAAACAGTGGATTATGCATTATAGATATAGAAGAAACACCTTTGAGTATAATGCGGGCTGAGAGGTAGGCTACTAATTTAACTGATCTCTGGACGGGATAGGACGGGATTTTATGGCATACACTGTTTATTTTATTCCATAGCCTACATATATGAATCAATAAATATTCAACCTGCATGATTTATATGATGACATTTTGTGTGCTAATATTTTATTTTAATTAATTGATTCCGCTCAGGGAAATTAAAGTGTCACAGCAGCTTAAGTACAAAAACAGCACTGTACAAATAAAAGAAAGTTTTTAAAAAACAGTATTATACAATATGAATATCCACTAGAGATAACATGAGACTTGAAAATAAACTAAATAAATAAAATGTATAGCCTATATACAAAATAAATGTAGTTTAATTACTTTAAATGTCGAAGTTTGTTTTTTGCTTTTAATTTCAGCGCTTGGTGCAAGTGACGTCACTTCCTCCTGAGCTTTTACTTCCTGTTTGGAGAGCAGATAGAGGAAGAAGAGAGGAGGCTCCTCTCTCGTATCAACACAAGGAGATGTTTGACAGCTTCATAATCTGTAATACGTACATTTAACCGGACAATTCTGAGTGTTTATATATACGTTTTTATTGTCTTTAGGACTTCATAATTATTCTTCGGATAAGTGGCTATCTTTAGCATCAAACCAAACGGTAAGAAAACGAAACTAACGCGCTAGCTTGAAATGGCGCTAATATGTTGTCTAGTTAGCTGTCTAACCTCATTTGACATTAGCTTCAGGATTTTGTTGGGAGATTCAAACCACCGAGCTAAACAGCAGCAGGTTGCTAATAACTGCAAACACTGGTGAATGTTAGGTTGTGATCACTAGCTAATCAAAAAAGTACTGTATTAGCTTTACTTGATTAGCCACTTGAATGTTGACATCGTTGATAATAGCATTATGTTAGCAATCATGTTAAAGAAGATACAAAAGAAGTAAAGCGAGCAGGAGCTGTAGCAGCTCCTATCTGACTCAGTCAAACTAGTAAATGTAGCCTCTCTTTGTGTTCGTCTGCAAAGTCAGAAGACACTAAGTTATCGTCATATGATTGTGTCACGAGCAATTTTCCATTTCTTGCTCCCGGCTACTCGTCAGCCTCACCGATACTGTCTTGGGAGTTCACTGATAAGATTTTGGTTTTGTGATCTACTGTGTAGTAGCTGCAGATGAGTTATAAGTGCCAGTAGGCATGTAGTGTGAGAAGTTCAACAGGAGATAAAGTCAGAACACACCTGTCTGTCATATTGTCTTGTCTTTCTGACCTCTGTGACCTTTTTGTGACTAACAATCAGCTCTGTGTTGCTGAACAAATCATTCTACGCAGCCAAATGAACGCAGCAGCATTCCCTTCCCCCACGGCAGAGATGGCCGAGATGAACCGAATCCAGTATGAGCTGGAGTACACCGAAGGGATCAGCCAGAGGATGCGCATCCCTGAGATGCTCAAAGTGGGTTCTCAAGCCCACGAAGTCCCTAATGTAGGATCTCAGGATGTCCACCACAGTGTCATAATGCAAGTCCCAGAGAGAATTGTGGTTGCAGGTCAGTATACTGTTGTGTATGTAGGGGGCTGGGTTTTCTATGATGTTCAACATCTTTTATTGCATACAAACCTGTCAGCTGACTGTAATCAAACTAAGTAACTTTGCTTTGACCACAGATACAAGATAAGCCTCTATCAGTGGATCAGGACTTTGTCCATCCCTGTTAATAATCTAAATTAGTGTCATGTCAATTACCTGTGAATATAAAAGTCCTCAATCAACTTTAGCCTTAAAATCACAGCATATTATATCATCTAAGAAAAGTAGAAAATGCATCAATCGCTCATTCAAAAACTTTCCTTTGTCAGGAGACAGTAATGACCCCCAGTTCCCCAGACCCAGAGACCTGGACCTAATCCAGTCGACACCACTAGACAGCCTATCACTGAAGACTCCACCCAGAGTCCTCACCCTCAATGAGCGGCCCCTGGACTTCATGGAGGAGGAGCAGCGAGCGGCTCCAGACAGCGAGGAGGTGGTAAGTGATAAAGCAATCAATTGTCCATTACTAGAGGAATAAAATTCTCTTACAGACTGAAATAATTTCCTTACAGTAAACAATAGTCGAATAAATCCGTTGCCCTTACTCCTTGTAGTTGCGGCCCCAAGGACGATTACGGCGGGAACGCTCAGCCAGTGAGAATGCGGCTGCTCGTTATAACAGTCAGCTGGCCCACAATGATTCTGCGTGAGTACTGTCGTGGATACGCCATCGTTGGCTTGCTACCAGCTCCATCTTATCACCTACATGCATGCACTGGCATGTTGAATCTTTCTTTTGGTTTATGATTGCTTCCGTCCCTTTGTGTTTGTGACGTGGCTGGTTGTCTGGTGTCACTGGCGTTGTTTGCTGTTTTGGTGTGGGAATTCAGCTCTATTTGTTGCTGACACTGATCCATTAACACCATGAAATTATAGGTTTGATGTTCTCATCAGTTTTGATTTGATCCTTTAAAGATTTAAAAATGTTAAGTGATTTTGAGATTGCTGAAGAAATGATGAAAAATATTGCCATTTAGTCTATAAACACACTTAAAGGCAACACTTCCCCTCTTCTGCAACACTGTCGGAAACAAAACAACAAAAAGCTGATGCAGGGTATAAATTATTAATGCAAGCTATTCAGACGTCAAGATTATCTAGATAAGCTTTACTTATTTGAATGATGGCTGGTCTTACACAACATGCAGCTCAGCAGCTTTTTTTTATAGCACATATAGAGAATTTTATAATTCTGCAGCCAAAACACTGTTAATGTCCCAATCACTTTCCTCAAGATAATTGCATGTGACTATAATCGAACCAATATTTGACTCATTTGCTTCCGTAAGTTCACATCTCCTCTTCTGTTTCTGTGTTTTTTTGAGTGTATTATATGCTAGTAAAGCACTATTAGTGGTTGGCAGGTTAAATCTCCAGCTATTATTGCAACAATACCTTTGTTCACTTTCACTCGGTTGCAGTTTTTACAAAGTCAGTAAAACCGAAGACAGTTTCTTTTCCTTATTTCTCTCCCTCTCCTTCCTCCTTCCTTTCTTTCCTCTTTTGTCTTTTTTCTTCCCGTTCCCTCTGAATTGGCTGCTCTTAATGGTGTTCACTGAACAGTGCGACCCCGTCCCCCCCAGCCACTGTCCACCCTTGCCCCCCTCTCACCGTGACTGAGGAAGAACACAACCTGTACAGCGCTAGCGGTGTTCTATCTTTCATCCAGTCCACTACACGTCGGGCTTACCAGCAAGTCCTGGAGGTCTTGGATGAGAACCCTCGCAGGTGACCTCCCAATCATTCGGTCATTTTTTGCTTTGAAAAAAATTGGCTTACTAGATATTGGTCAGAGAGGACAACACAGGCTGCATCAGTTGTGTTTACTTCTTCAAAGCCTCATTAGATTTACTTTGATTTCTGCTTCACAGCACCCTGCTTTTAAGGGGAGGGGGTGCTATTTCTGAAATGTTGTCTGGCCCTCAGCTATATTGGGAGTGTTTTTGTGATAGGCTCAAACATAACATTAACATTTTCTAACTGACTATTTGTAACATTCAGTAACAATATTAATACAGCATGTATTAGTTAAAATGTAAATGTAGCCATTTTGCCTTGTGTGCCTGTCCAATCCGTGGCTTGTCTCAAAAGTTCGACCTATTGCTGGTAGGCAGAGTTCATTCTTGTAGGAGCTATTCAGGTGAATTATTAAAAGTTGTACTAGGCCTTGTCAGCCATTTTAGATTTAGATTTCACTTTGAAGAAAAGTTAATGATCCCCTTGAGGAAATGTGTTGTATCAGGAAAGCTGTAAATAAATTGACAGTGTGCAGTGTGAAATACTCACATACACATTTTAGCTCACGCCTTCTTCAGGGTTTTGCTACTTTCAACTCCATGAGGAAGGTGAAAGCAGAAAGAAGACCTTCAAATATCACTAGTGTGTATTCACACTCTGCCCACTTCAGAAGTTTGATTGGCAAAACATGGTTTCACACTCTTAGCCTCTCGTCTGGTAGGGGAAAGGTTTTGAAAATCACTTCTTTCAAATTTTGTGATCTGTTTTCGAAGGATAAAGAAATAAAGTCTCTTTTAAGACCACATGCTAAGCCTGATGGCTTCCAGGACAACACAATAACTGTAGTTATGCCAAGGACGTTCGAGGTGTGTGCATGTTTGCAACACTGTACCATGTGTTTGTTGCTCTATCTCTCTTATTTTTCCCTTCTTCCAACCCTGTCTTTCCCCACCTCTGTAGCAAACCATCACTGCGAGGGGGGTCGGCTTCGAGCTCCAACCCCCTGCATGAATCCAGGTAACTTCACCTGGTTATCTTCATTCTGATCCTTTGTCCTTTTCCTCATCCTTTCCTACCTTCCATTCTCATTTCGAGTCAAGAAATAGCATTAAAATCATCTATTAAAATGGTGAATCGCGCTGTGTGGGTCTCTTTTCCAGGCTTGCGTTATCAACATATGAGGCCACACTGGACGGAGGGCCTGATGACATGACTGTGGTTGATGCAACAACACTTCGACGCCAGGTTAGTTCTTAATGAATACACTTCCTCAAACGTATAGAGTGAGAACTAATCGTGACGTGCCTGTGACTGAGAAACCAAGTTTTTAATTATCTCCCTCTAGCTCATCAAGTTGAACCGGAGACTCCAACATTTGGAGGAGGAGAACAAGGAGCGAGCAAAGCGAGAGATGATCCTGTACTCGGTCACCGTAGCTTTCTGGCTCGTCAACACCTGGGTGTGGTTGCGACGTTAGAGCCGTCCTGTGTTGCTGCCGTCACCGTGAAGGAAGAACGCACTGTCCCCTATTCCACGTGTCAAATGTTAGCTACTCGCTGCACTCAGTCCCTGTGTGTTCAGGACCTTGACATGTGTTCAAGGCCTGTTGCCCACAAGGCTGATATTTTGATTTTGTTAATTTAATACATGTACAGTTTTATTTTTTTACTCTTATTTCACCCTGTCTCATGTTTTCTCACTTTTTTGTTTTTACTACAAATCTTCTTGCTCAATGCTAAGCATGACTTGCTGTAAATATGTATTCATTTCACTCAGAGCTTTGGGGAGAACTCAACCAGAGATACAGTATATCGTAGTTTACCAATATAGGTAAATGGAGGTGCGGTGTTGGGATGTAACATGTTGAATATTTATTGCTGACAGAGAAATATGTGACTTGAACTGAGAAATGTAATACAATTTAGTAAAACCATACGTATGGAGTGTTGTGTTTTTATTGATGCATTAAGTGACTTACACACATAACTATAATTTTGTTATTTGAAAAAGGAACACATATCTCACTTGCCTTTGCCATTTTTAACCAAAGTTTCTTCCTTATGTTAATGTTTTATTGGGATTTTTACATAAATTGATATTACTATATGTTAAAGGTGCAATATGTAAGGATTGGCCGCCTGTCACATTCATACTCCAGACAAACAGGGCAGCATATCACTACTAAATGCTGCTAACTGTAGCTGCCTTGACCTCAGTTAGCTACGAAGCTAGAGGTCTGAGTGTGGAGCTTGGGGCAACAGGGGAGTGTTGGTGTTTGTACAGCTAGCACAGGAGCTTTGGACCAAGACAGGCTGGTTGGCAGGCTCACTTATGTAAATATCTCTGGAATACAAAATACAGATGTCAAATAGTCAAAACTGTTATTTCTTTACATTCTTTTGATTATTTATTTATTTTTTTTAATTTTCTCACTTGCCTCTCAGGGCTTCCTCACAGTACCATTTTGCATCTTAATAATATAATACAATGGCTTTTGCTTATGACTCATGGTCCACTGTCAAGTTTCAGCTTTGGCCCTCCGAGGGGAGAAAATCTGGGCTCCCCTGCTGTAGATACACTGGAAAAGTACTTAAGTCAGTTGAGCTAGTGTAAAAGAGATTAAAAATAGTGATAATCTAGCCATTCAGTTTTGTATTACCCTAAAAGAAGGTATGAAGCTATTATAGCCACTACAGGAATACATGAAAGAAAACTGTACAGATGGAGTAAGATTTATTCAGTCTGTTTTCACACAGTGTTACAATTAACCATATACACAAAATGGCTTTGAAATTCTTCAACACAAATATGCTTGACAATCAATTACTTTTCACTAGTTTTACCTGCTAAATATACTTTTTTTTGTAATTAAATCTTTGCTCTGATTGGGCATTAAATGATCTCACATAGCCAGTCTATTGCTTGTCAGCATCAAGACGTACTTGATTTGAAGTCGTGTCCTGTGGTTTATGACTTTAATCCGACAAAAATTGCTCTAAACCTTGAACGCATCATTCCAGCTCCTCAATCAGGCAGCGTGGTGGAGAGGAGGCTTGGATTGTTTCAGACTTCCCCACTGGTGCAAAAACGAGTGGCTCAAGGGCGTCCCATTCGTCCGAATACACCAATGACGAAGACTTGCTGGAGAGCTCAGTTGATTCGTCACAGTCACTCAGTATGTACAGTGAATCCCCACCTGGACTAAAGTTGAAGACGCCCTCACTCTGATTCCCAGTAGGTTCATCCTCATCATCACCTCCTGATATGACCTCTATTTTTGGTGTGAACATTTGCTGAGAAGAGAACATCGCTGTGAAGTCGTCTGTGTCCACGTCTTCTAGATCGGGCAGGTCATCGATGCGCAGTGAGCGAAGTGGTGGAAGGTCAATGGTTTCCAGCTGCTCTTCATCCTCCAGCTCTGTAACCAGTGGTCCAGGACCGTGTGCTGGTGGCACAACCTCGTCTGCTTCAGGAGGAGCTTCCCTGACCGGAGAAGGCTGTTTCTTTTCTGACTTGTGTTCGCTCTCTGCTTCATCTCTCATGAACTGGATTCCACGTGTCAGGTTTTGTTGTTTATCTTCTGCTTCTCCTGCAATACTTTCTTTCTCTTGGGGTGAGTTCTCTGAATCCACCCCTTCTTTCTCTTCCATCACAAGCTGCTTTATCTCTGATTTGTCCTGGTCATCTTTCACTAACTGCTCTCTCTGTTGACCAGGCTGCTCTGCTTCTAGACGTTCACTGTTTGGCTGATGTTCATTGGGCGCCTGTGTTGGTTGCTCTTCATGGACATCCAGGCTGTCCTCGACAAAGGCTTCGATCTTATCTCCTTGTGATGAAGTCGAGATCTGGGTGTTGTTTTCCTCACATGGAGTCTCGGTCACCCCTGAAATTAAGTAGATTGTATTGTTAGAAGATGCAGATCCATATTTGCTCTAGGATCTTAGTAGTAGAAAGCTTACCATTCTCCTGAAGCTCTCGAAGGCGGCGCCTCTCCAGGGCTTTCTTTCTAATCTCCGCCATGCTGTCCAAGCTGTCCTGAATTTTCCTCCTTTCTCGTGTCTCCCATTGCTCCCTCTCTTTACGCTCCCCTTCCAGCCCTCCCACCGCCCAAGCCTCTGCACACGCCCTGTCTTTGGGGAACACGGGGCGGTCATCGAGGAAGGTGAGCTGCTTGAGGCGCACAATCATGGTCTTCCTGTAGTATGGGATTTTCTTCACCACCTCATTTCCCATTAAGTTTAGCACCCGCAGTTCTGGCATGGCCTCAAGTACAGACAGGATCTCAGGGTCATCTAACAGATTGTGAGACATGTCCAGCACGCTGATTGCCAGACACTGACTCAGGTGCTCTATGTCCCTCACAGTCTTCAGCTTGTTGTGGGCGATCTGCAGGGTGCTCAGGTCAGGAAGGCAGGAGATGTTCTCGATGATGGTTATGTAGTTGTTGGAGACGTTCAGGGTGCAGAGCTTCTTCAGAGGTCCCAGGTTCTCCAGCTTGTGGATGAGGTTCTGCTGAATGAACAAGCAGCGCAGATCAGTTTGAGCATCCAGGTTCTCAATGCGTTGAAGCCCGTTGCTTTCCAGCCAGAGACACTTCAGTCCTGTGTACTCCTCTAAGTTCTCGATGGTGGAGAAACCTTTGAAATGCAGGTACAGTGTGTCATTCAGGCAAGGTGTTATGTAAAGTTTGTTCTTCTTACAGTGGTCTTTCAGGAATCCCTTGGTCATTCTTGGACTTGAGTGTTTCTCCTGTTTCTCTTGAGGTGGGCTTAACAGTTTCTTGATATTTTCTTTGTTTTTTTGAGCTCCATCCTTCGTCATGGCATCCACTCCATCTTTGACTGAAGTAGTGTCGGCATCTCCACCTGCCTTTTGAGTCGACTGCGCTACTTTATCTTTCATCGTTTCCTGTATTTGAACAGTGGACATCGCAAAAAAAAAAATCAAATTAACACGCGGGCGAAATATATATAATGTACACGTACTTTTCTTGTGTTTTCCAGCAGTTTATAAGACGTGTAGTCCCGTAAATGTCACTCAGCAGTCCGCTCCGTTCACTAACGACAGTCAACGTTTATGTTGGTCTCCATGGCAACACTTGTTCATCACGTCAGAACCGTTCTTGGCTGACCGGATGTTGTTTCTCGTTCCGTGTCGGACAGTTTTAGCTGTTGCACTCCGCTGTCACTGAACGACATGGCGTCTGGGTACATACTAAATCGTGGTGCGCTAACGTTAGGCATTCATTGTCAGCGTGTCTGCAGAAACATAGCAATAACACAGGTCAGAGAGAAGAAGCGATGGATGAAAGCGTACACACACCTCATGGAGAAGAAGCTGAAGCTTGAAGGACCTCCGCCGCCGAAGCCACGGTGAGGCTAACGTTAGCTAAGACAAGAGCTCACTAGAGAGCACTTCAAGGCCATTAATGTATTTTATATGTCAGTGTGTTTATCCATTGCAGCCGATTGAGTAGGCTTGTTATAGAAAATATTTTCGTTGTATTACATGCGTTGTTAATGCAGACTTGTGTAGCAGCGTGTGCGTGGCTACTATTTTCCATAGTTTTTAACGTGAACCCCGGGGGTGAGCTCGCTAATATGGTTCCTTTGCACAGGTGGAGGAAAGTCTGGCCGCCTCTCTTGCACCAGTTTGTGTCCCACTTTATCAACAACAACAACAAAAAAATGCATTGATAGTAACTTTGAAGCACAAAGTTTTGTACTAATTCTCAGACTGTTTTTTTTTCAGAAGTTAGTGCCGTTATTTCTTTCACGAGCATGTAAGACCTCATTGTTTCCGCTAGGTTGAATGTTCCAGGGGGCGGATGCGCCGTGGGGAGGTTGAAAAAGCAGATATTTGGGCCGAAATACAGACGTTTGGGGTCGACATCCAGCCATCTTAGGTTTTAGAAAGATACCATTATTACTCATTGTTGTTGTGAGGCTTCTATTGCACTTACAGCAGCGAGAAGAGTTAACATGAACCAGAGTAACAAGTGAAAGCAAACTCGTAATTTCAAAATAAAGGTCTCTGAGCGAGAATAATTCATAACATAGCATAGGCGAAATAAAATATTTAGTTTCTTTATCCCCAAGGCAATGGTAGGGGAATCTCTGTACACAGTTGAACTCTTGTTGTAGACAAAGTCAGGACTCAAGCCACGTTTGCCTTTCTTTCAGGTCACAAAAGCCAAACTGGGATTACCATGCTGAGGTTCAGGCTTTCAGCAATCGCCTCCATGAGAACTTCTCCCTAGAGCTTCTGAAAACAGCCTTCATCAATCCCTGTTACCTGCAGGCAGAGCAAGAGAGGAGACGGGGGTTAGGCGTGGACTCTGAGGCCACCGCTCTTGTTCTGAAAGATAACATTCAGCTGAGTACAACGGGAGCTGCTTTCACCAAAAGCTTCCTGACCGACTGGTGCAGGGCCAGCTTCCCGAGCCTGCCGAGTGAGGGGGTGGAGAGTATCGTAGGGCACCTTACCAGTTTAACAGTTGTCGCCCATGTAGCGAGAAATCTCGGCGCTGAAGACTTAACCATGAGTGCAGAGTGCCCCGTTCCTGATGATGTGATTCATCATACATTCATGGCAGTGATTGGAGCACTGGAGAAGAGCAGTGGAGCAGAGCGAACTGGATTTTTCCTCAGGGTAAGAAGCGTGCTGCAGAATACTTTGTATTGTTTATCAGTTGGCCCAATTGTTTGAACAGAAGTGTGACATTTTCCTTTTTCTTCACCTTCCCCATTGTCCTTAGGATCTCCTGGTGACTCAGCTTATAGGGAAGGACCTGTTTGATATATGGAAAGTTGTCAACCCCATGGGGCTACTCGTGGAGGAGCTTACTAAGAGGAATGTTCCTCTGCCAGAGCCTCGCCTCGTCAAGTCTGCTGGAGCCAGCACTGTCCTGCCACTATACTTTGTGGGCTTATACAGGTATGGGTGCTGTTGTGGATGATGTTGCCTGAAATACGGCAAATAAAGATTTGCTTTTGGAGTCAGAGTTGACATGTTGACATGATTCGTAACATAGTTGATGTTTTAAAGTGTTTTGTTTTCCTGTGTGCTGTTTCAGTGACAAGAAGCTTCTGGCTCAGGGTCCAGGAGAGACACTCATTGCAGCCGAGGAAGAGGCGGCTCGCGTGGCCCTCCGTAAAATCTACGGCTACACAGACAACCGCAGACCCTCTGACTTCTCTCCACCACAGATGCATCAGCAGCCACTAATTCAATCAGTCAGCAGCAATTAACGATGTGACAACTCCCATGCTGTGGACTACAGACAGACTGTGGATTGTATGGATCATTATTGTTTCAGTTGGCAATTTGAACATCAGTTCCCCCAGACAAAGGAGAGCAAAATAAGCCTTATTGTCCACAGTTCGACTGCTTCCATAGCTTACCTCAGCTAGTGACCTACAGTATAGGTTCAGTTGTCCATAGCAGAAAATAGCTCTTATCTGGTTCTTTGTAAATAATATAATTGCCATTTGTTATGTTATTCATCTGTAATAAAAGTTATAAATATGTGTACATCGTTACTTTGTTCATGCATGTTTTTTTGGATCATGACTTTTTTTCATATTGTGTATGCTTTTATGAGAGATTAGTGTGTTGATATAAATTTAATATCTAGATTATTTTTTAACATTCTCTGATACATTACTTGCAATACATCATTTAATTTGTAGGAATTTACAAAAGAATTTAAAGAATTTTAAATAAGTAACTTTTTTGTCAGATGGAAAGTATCATTCCCACACCTACATGAAACCCAATTAATTAACTGACCTAAAGTCTAAATCCCTGAAGATGCTTCATGTTCTTCAACTGCTCAAGCCATAGAGAAACGCACTCACCCTCCTGGAGGTATTTATGTGTAGATCACAAAGAGGGTATGCGTGTAGGATCTTTGAACACAACCACAGCAGAGAGCTGACATGATGAGCCCTCATCCTTAAAGGCAAGAGATACATTTGCTACAATGTAATAATTTTCTTTTCTTGACAAATCCAGTGACTTTCAGCAGGCACGGTTTAATCTACACTTGTTTTGTGCTACTTTCTGAAATGAAATTGCTGCATTAAAAACATTTGAATTAAAAAGAAACAACGCCACACTCCCATATCCCTTTGTATTGTCATACTGTTGCAGTGACGATGATAATCCGCATAGTGGCGCTGATGTGTTAAAGAACGACTATGTGCACTGTCATGAGCACAACCAAAGATAGCTCACGTAAGAGACAAGATAGTTCATGTCCTTGACTAACCTTTGGAATCCGCTGTTTTACACGGGAAACTCCTCGAATAAATCACCTCGTCCTCTTTATGTACAGTAATGTTGTCCACATAACTCTGATATCGGATGACTACAGATTAACTAAAAATACACATACAAGAATATACGCAGGATTTCGCAATTGACGCAGGTCAAAATTGCGTACTGCGCAAACACACACGCCATCGCAGCGGCGATACTGTCGTTGACGCAGTGCTGCTTTAGATCAAATTGTCTTAACAAACCAGAATCTGAGAAAATTTGGTGCAAACGTATTTGAACGTAATGAGTATAAGACACTTCTATTTGCCCATGACTCGAAAAGACGCGGTGTAATCTGCATAACGGGATTTAAACGAAAGCGGAAGTAGACGGCAGAGATACTCTCGTCCCGTTAGTAGGACCGATCCAACGCCTCAAACTCCTTGTTCGAGGAGACGCGAGGCCCCCCTGACAACAGAGCCGCCTACCCACTCCCTCTCTGCCTCCAGCACGGGTCGGCAACCGTTCAAAAAAAAAAAGCACAGCCCTTTGTTTTAGCTGTAGCCGACCCTTCCGTCTCCCCGGTTTTATTTAATCCTGCTGCACATCCCTTACCATGGCGGCGAGTGCGAAACGAAAACAAGAGGAGAAACACCTGAAGATGCTGAGAGAAATGACGAGTTTGCCTCCCAACAGAAAGTGCTTTGACTGCGACCAGCGCGGCCCAACCTATGCCAACATGACTGTGGGCTCCTTCGTATGCACCTCATGCTCTGGCATCCTGTAAGTTGAAAGTTGCTCAGTGACCTTAGCTTTGATATGGCGCATGCGATACAACGTTTTGGTGCCTTTCAGCTTACGAACGGCAGCCTAAGCCAGTTAGCCGGGTAGCGCTAGCTAACGTTGCGTTGGTATCCAGTTGTGCCAGTGTGAGTTGAGCTGTTTTGACATTGTCTTGCTGAGCGGTGTTGGGCGGGGTGCATAGAGGTGTCAGTGTGCCGCACAGCGAGCTAACGCAGCAGCCACCCCAGATGCTAGCGTACTTTAGCTCCCAGTGCTAACCAGTTAATTTTATCTGACATTTGCAAGCTAGGTCCGAAGATAAGCCAGTAGCCAGCTGCTGCTACCAGTTGCTGGCAACGTCTGGAAGCACCACCTTGTAGCTGAGCTAATTGGTCATGGCAACGTTATACAGCCCACATACAAAGACACATGAGTACATATTAAAATGATCTCATGATCGAGGTTTCATATTATATCCACGAATAAGTATCATTTAGCGTTTTCTTAATATACTCCATATACGCATGCTGAGGGTTATTTCATTACAGTAATACAGTATTGTCGTTGCTAACTGTTTAAATCTGGGCGTGGGAAAGCCCCATCATTTTGAGATGAGGCTGCTAATGCAATGCTGGTATCCATGTCATCATCAGCTGTATTAAGTCTAGTAATCTATTTCTGTAGCCGATTAAGAACTGTTCCAATAATCAGTCTCTAACAGATGTGCAACCTAAGTAACGCTAGCAAGAGTTTCACTCTTCAGAATCGGCCGACCAGACCCTTGTGTGCTCATGTCAGTAGTTTACCTCCTAGCTGAAAATAAGAAAAAATGTCCCCCCAGCATTGATAGTTTGAGTGTAGCTTAGTGTTGGGACTTTAGATAGCGTTTGCCTGACTTAAGGCTTTGCTGTGCAGTTGTGTAACCAAGCATCTGTAGCTTGTGATTTGGGATTAGTGAAGCATTCCATTTCTTCTTATTCTACTAAAGATATCCCAACTCAATTCAGCTGTCTGTCAAATGTTGCATGTAAAGTTAAAAAAAAAAGGGGTTGTTTTGTGGGTGTATGTGATGCTGGCCTCATTTAGAAAAAAATCTAAAGTGGTGTAATACAGTAATGACAATTTGTCACATGATGCTCTTAAGATTACTATCTATTGCATGATAATGACAGATTGAGATACAGCGTTGAGTAAATATTTGCCATGTATCAATTTATATGGCATGACATTGTGATAATCTGCACGTAATCACTCTTCTCTGATGACTTTTGAGGATTACAGTGCTTTCTCTTCCAAGTGTATCAGCATAGGGTTAACTGGCAACCAAACTATGCCCTCATACATTAAGTGATAAAAACCGTACAGCTTATTTTACCACCTGCAATAAGGACTTTGGATGCATAGGTACGATATTGTCTCAGCATTGTTACAATCAAACATCATGGTCCTCTCTTTCCCACCAAGTCCCATCTTTGCTCACAAATGGCTTGCTTTGGTTTTTGTAAATGTATAAATTATGTGTGTTTATCACAAGCCTTTGTTAGTGAATATCATTTAGAAGAGTAAATTGGCAGTGGGCTATTAGCAGGTAACTCAATAAGCTGTTCATGCGTCCATCCTGCTCTGCTCATTCATATTGTCTGTAGCCTGCAGTGGTCCTTCTTAATGCTTTACGGAAATCACTATGCCATTTTCCACTTTTGAATAATGATTATTCTAATAATGTTGCAGTGGAAAGGGGAAGTAGTTGTTGCTCGGTAAATTCCCACTGATGACCTTTAAGTTGAATTAGTGGGCAAGTCTCATTCTTATTTTCTTGACAAAATGTTGTACTTTTTGTCCCTCAGACTTTGCCTAAAACACAGCCCTTGTTTGACTAGGTTTGTGACCTTAATCTGTGCAAACTGTGTTAGCTCTCTCCACTTTGAACATGAAGGTTATTTACTGTAGCACTGCAAAGAATGAGATTAATGGAGTGTTTGCTGATGGGCACAGTTTGCCCTCCATTTCACTTCACCAGTGGGTCTGTGCAGGGACTCCACTGTGAATTTCCCATCTGCTCACCCTATGGTATTAAATCTGTAATGTGAGTTAATTGGGTTCTTTTATAGCTTGAGATCACAATTCCTCCTCCTCTCTCTCTCCTACTGTCTTTATCACGCACTTTTTATCAAGACAAAACATGTTGTGTGAAATTTTAGTTTCAAAAAACTGCCGAGCAGAAGAGAGTTGGTCTGAAAGGATTGATGTCTGTCTGATGTATGCAGGAAGCCTGGTGTGATTGTAGGCTCAGGAAGTGGTATGGCCGGCCCCACTGTGCTGCTTCATCAGCAGCATGTGCCGTTATATGTACCACAGGAAGTGGCAGAGAGGTCACAGTCTGTCTCTTTCTTTCCTTTGAATACTAGAGAGGCAAAGTTGTTTTGCATTGTGTGTGAGAGAGAGAGAGAGAGCGCCTGGAGACTCATGCTCAGACTTGATATGTTGTTTTGGTTACTGTCCTGACTGCACACACTGACTGTTTTTATGAATAATAGTGTTTGCTTTATTTTGTCCTCTTCAAGGAAAGCAAAGCAAAACCCCTCCACACAAAGAATCACCTCTGCATACATTTTGCATTGACCCTGAAAGATAATTTCTGGTTAGGCCTAAACAGTACATTTGAAAGGAAGAAACACTGATGAGCAGTGTTGCAAAAAGTATCCAAAAGTAAAGATATTGATCAAAAAGTGAAAAAAAGTGAAATTCACCCATTTGAGTAAAAATCTTAAAGTATCTGATATTAAATGTACTTCAGTATCAAAAGAATAAGTAAAAGTGAATTCTACATTTATTTACATCTATGTATACACTGTATCCTATTGGTCGCCCGATTATTGACCTGGCCGATATTCATAATTTTTCTGCTTATTAGAATCAGTGGGTTTTTGATTGTTATGTTTTTGTTTAGTTTTTTTCTTTTCATTTAAAGGGGCACTATGCAGTTCTGGAGAAGAAATTCAAACTCAGAATTGAAATTATTAATGAGTTAATAATACAAACTCAGAAATATAACTGAATAAACAAGCAGTTCTAGGAGGAAAATAAGGTCCCTAGAACACTGTTTTAAGCTAGACAGGTGGCAGGGTCCGCCAAATGTAAACAAAGTGAAACACTGAAACTGTGTTGTCCTTTTAAGGTCAGTTTGTTTACACAGTTTGTTTACACAGTTTTGTCATAAAACAAAGAGTTTGTTTATTTAGTTTGTTTAGGCATTAAAAAAATCAGTCAGTGAAGATTGTTCTCCTTTTGTTTAAAGTGTCATCCCCAAAACTACATCATGCACCTTTAAAAATATGCTACTTTGGCTTTGATGCAAAATGCAATCTGCAAGGTAACTAGTAACTAAAGCGATCAAATAAAGTAGTGGCGTATAAATTATAATACTTGCCTCCAAAAAGTGGTTTATTAGTATAAAATGCAAATACTTCAGTGCTTAAGTACAGTACTTGAGTAGATGTACTAAGTTACATTCCATTCTAAGTGATTGTCTTTAATTCATGGAAGTTGTTTGCACTTTCGCAGTTCGGGCAGTAACAGTGTTTAATTGTTCAGGGGTGATGGCAGGGGCACAACTACCTACCACATAACAACCTTCTCCCCCCATAGTTGTGGTTGTTTAATGGGTGGAGTTGGAATCCGTTATGTAAACACATTCCTTATGAAGGTGGAGGCGTTCCCAGGAGGAACACCACTCACAATGTCTCTTTCTGGAGAATTACTCATGACAGGAAGTAACCCCACTTGACCTTTGTGTTCCTGAGATATTTTCCTGACTAAGCAGAGCTGTAACACGGACTAGAGCATGACAGTGGTGGGGAGGTGTCAACGATACCAAGTGTCCTGAATGATATTAATCAATGGCTATTTAACAGAGGTGACTTGAACTTTACAACTGAGCTTTTTTAGTTTGCTGTGTTTATGAAGCACCGTTAGGATGACAAATTGATGATAGTGTAATTTGGCATAAATCCCATTGGATTGGAAAGTGAGCCATGAAAATGAAGAACTGGCATTTTCTGTGATAAAAGGTCCTTAACAAAATTGTTGAGGAAGGAGTAAAAGATGGTGCAGAATCTCAGAAAGCTGCAAATTTAAACATGGTGCATAGCTTCTCTCTTTTGAGACTTAACATTGCCAGTTTTTCTCACCCTGGAGCGGTTACAGTATGCAAATGAGCTTAGTTTTCCCGGGTGAGCTGCTCTGATGTACAGTAGCGACTAGGTCATAATTATTTTATTGTGCAATATGTGATACTTTTCACTGATACACTGTGCTACCCAGTACACATGATGTCAAAATAGATGAACTTGGCCGAGCAATGCTCTGATGAAATCCTTAACATTTGTGTTACAGACATTGTTGATGTGTACAATATCGTCATCTAAGAAGCAATTCTGTTAGTTCTTTAATTAACATAATTAATAATTACTGCTGTTGTTTAATTCTCCCTACAGATATAATCCTACTGTAACTGAACACTGTCACAGTCAGGCTACTTTGTCCAGCAGAAATAAGGGGTGTGTGTCACTGTAGGGCCACAACATTGTGTCGCTAGGCTCGCTACCAGACTGGAATCCAGAACACAGGAATCACCTGACAGTTACACCACAGTCTGGATGTAAGATAACCTCAATTATGAAGATGTCATCCCACCCCCCACCCTTCCCTGTTGACACAGTTAAATAAAATACATGAAATAACAAAAACATCGTGATTAGTATAAGAATGCCTTAATTGGACAACTGGGTAGAGATGCTGCCTTCGTATTTAGACCATAAGACTTATGGAGCTTTCTCTCTGTATCTGACCTAGTTTCATCTTCATGAGACTATGATCAGATCAGTCATTTACCTCAGGGTGCTGAAAAACACATTAACGCTGAAATACACTCACACACTCTATCTTCTGTTTTCTCACTGACACGAGTTTATTGCTTCTTGCATTTGATGAATTTGCTTCTGACTGTTTTGTCCAGAAACAGTGAGAACTTGCATTAATCCAACGAGGGCTGCAAACCAATATTTTTCCACAGTCTTGTTCATCTTAAGAACCCAATTTTGTCAAACCAACAGCCTCAAAAAAGTCTCCAGTTTTTGATTTGAAAGAAAAATGTAATTCTCAAAATTGGGGAAGGTGTAACAAGTAACTACAAGTAATTTTAAGCACTAATTGATTCATTGTCATTTGATTGATTGATTGATTGATTAGGTCCTATAAATGTAGAAATATCCAGTTGTATTAAGTTTTTATGTTAGGGCCATGGCATTCTTTCTATCTTACCTGTCTTCTCAAAGTTTGACCAGGATGACAAAACGTGTTTTCCCTGGAAATCGCTCTAGTAGTTCACATGGATCTACTCAGTATTTATGGACATAAGTACAGCTTGGTGGCCTTGATCATTGTTTTATTTTCCATTTTGTTTTCTTAAATGTGAATTCACACAGCAATTGGATGTTCATTTCATGTAGCTACTTTACTCTGCGTCAGACCTAACTGTTATAAATATGTTTGTTGTTTGCAGAACAATCAGCTGATTGGTGGATGTGTAAAGAATGGGTGGAGATAAGAACCAGTTCTGTGAGGGTTACAGCAGTGAATAATTTAACAGTTGCGTCTAGTATTTCACTGCCTTTAGGTTCTGACTCTCCATGTGTATAACATTGTGTTTGGAATTGTGACACGGTGGATCTCATTTCGTAGTTCCCAAAGTGGGTGCCATGACACCCTGCGGTGCCTTAAGGACAAGTCAAGGGTGCCTTATCATATCATTTTTCATGGTGATGGGAGCAACAGCTGCTTGTTCAAACATCTTGGCAAAAAAGTCATATAGTTTAGAAAAACCTTTAGAGAAAGTTTGGAGAAACTTGAGTATTTGATTGCCATTGGTTATGTATAGTGTATAAACATTGATTGTTCAATGGGTTGTGAATGCTGTCAGAATGCTTTTGGATACACATCACTGTGGATGAATGAATCCACTGCAGACGCTCATGAAGGAATACAGCTCATGTTGAGCTACTGACATGCTTTTGCTACGGGGTCAGTATAGACCAGGAGTAAAAGACACGTTGGGTCGCTTTTAAAGGATTATGTTAATGTTATCTTAATGATAGCTGACTGATGCGTCCTATTTGATTCTATTGACTGGTCAGCACTTAAGCTGCTGTTAAAGAAAAACAATCACTGATGTTGTTGGTTTGTCACAGTCTAATGGATACACTTTTGACTTTGGTTGGTCAATAGTTAAAGAAACTTTCTCAGTCTGACTGTAACAGTGTTGTTCTCTTTTCTATCTTCTGGTGACTGCGGTGTTCTGGTTGCAGTTAAAACATCCTGCTTGCATGCTATTTCTGAATGCTGATTGGTCACCTTCACAGACAAAACAGGTGTCAACCTTGAAGACAACACTTCTTTCATTTTCACTAGCTGGCGGGTGCAGGAAAAAATACTGAGACAAGCAGGCCTGGAGCTTAATATAATAGCCAACTGAAGGCTCTTTTAAACTATTACAGCTACCAGGCAGGTTTAATTTGGGCCATTGTGGCATGAGCTGTGACCTTCTCAGGAAAATGAGCATGGCTTGTGTGGGCTAATGGGTGTCACTCCATAATGGAAGTTTCTATATTAGGGAGATCGCTTGTTCTTTCACTGTGCTGACAACCTCAGTTCAGTCAATGGCAGTTTGGAGAGAGTCTCACCCACTTCCTTTGTTCTGCTCTACTCCCTTTCTTTTTCTGTCAGTTTTTGTCTCTGTCATTATTTGTGTCTGTCATTTTTCTCTCTCTGTATTGCTGTCTACCTCGCCCCAGTTATGCACACCAGTCAGTCAGTTTGTTGCTAATTAAATGGCCCAGTCCTGAGAGGAGGGTTCTGGAGTTTGTCTAGATGAGGTTGCCTTGTACAGTTTCTTCAAATTAAATTGACCCCCGTTTCCATTTCTCCACCTATAGACGAGGACTGAATCCACCTCACAGAGTCAAGTCTATCTCCATGACAACCTTCACGCAACAGGAAATCGAGTTCCTACAGAAACATGGCAATGAGGTAGGCATGGAGACCATCTGCCCTTTCACACTTGTTAAGGTTGAGGTCAACTTTCACACCGAAGATCTGCACATCATTGTAACTCGTCATGGAAGTGTTTTGGCTGCTAACAAACAACAACAACATTGAGCCACAAAAACGTTTCAAATGTTAAAGTTGTTATAAAAGGAAAAGAAAAACACA
The DNA here is from genome assembly GCF_965226575.1 of Pagrus pagrus. NCBI lineage: Eukaryota > Metazoa > Chordata > Actinopteri > Spariformes > Sparidae > Pagrus > Pagrus pagrus. The sequence continues at coordinate 20,359,504 of NC_140188.1, read as the reverse complement.
TTATTTTTATTCACCTTTAGCATTTTTTAAGTATCCAAATATTATGAATACAGCTGTTTTAGTTTTCAGCGAATATCCTCTTCTATTACAGTAGAAGGTGATAGCTGCACTAATGCAACTCAAATGTGCATGAAAATCAATTTATGGCAAAGCTGTATTACAGTGGCGCCTCCATAGGGTAGCCGGGGAGGGGGGACACGATGGCAGACCCCCCCAGCAAGTGCCCCCCATTCCCCTCATGAGGCGTATATGCATAATATACATTTATATGAAATGTTACATTAAGTACTTTTCATTACAGTAAATCAATGTTGTATATTTTTCATAATAGTTCATGTTAAAGAAAAAGAGAATTGCATAGCCAGCTAGCTGCTTTTGAACAGCATTTGTTTGCAACCACATGATTTTTTAGTGGCCCCATCTGGCCCCCAATAAAACATTTCTGGGGGGCCCACTGCTGTATTAATCAGTGTTTTAAATTATATTTTTTCAGACAAAGACAAAAATCATTACATTTTTTTTTTTTTTTTTAGAACAAATGCTGTGTGACTGACCTCCCAAACAATAAACATTAAACAGAAATAACATGATATGTCAGTTTTCATAATAACATTTTCAATCATATTGCAAAGTACTACAAAAAGTCAAACTATGTAAATAATTAGAGGTGAGAGTCTCTAGGAAAAGTCTGTCATTCAAATTCTGCAGCTCTCACCTGTCTGTCATAATCAGATACAGTAGCACCACATATCGGAAACAAAGTGCACCATCATTCACGAGCCATTTTGGGTAAACGGAGTATGAAATAGAGCAATGCCACCTGGGAAGCACGGCCTATTAAAAGCTGTAGCAAAGTGGCAGGGCAAGCAGATATGCAGGAGACTCAAGGTTGGAGCTGATGCATATATCCTTCAGGGCTGCTTTATAAATACTACAGCCCTGAAGTTAGTTTATGTCTTTCCGGGGAGAGCGCTTGACACAGAAAAAACTGATAAAACAGGCTACACAACAGCTGCAGTTTCAAAATCTTTGCAAATGAGAGAGACAAGTGAGCCTGCATGTGCTGTGAATGTGTGCAGCTGCATCCAAAGGTCACTTAAGGAAATGACAGCAGCAGGATACTGTACATGCAACACAAGAGCCAAGGCTGCCTCTTGCAGCACCTTCGCCTCATTCACAATGCAGCACACTATACTGAGTGCACACACACACATGAATCCTATAAATCTCTCTTTACAGGATTAGGCAAATACTTTAGGAATGCTATCCAAAACCCAAGGCCAGACAAAGGTGAGACTAATTTTTCACCCAGCAACTAAGTTCAATCTGCGTTTCCAAACATGAGGCCAACGCCTGTTTGATTCCTCTAATCCAAACATAGCAAACATTATACTAAAACATGAGTAAATGGTCTTTTGAATTTCACCTGCATTTATTGTCTTCAAGGTGATTAACTATATTATCAGTATATTTACGTGTGGCTTATTTTTTAATTTCCCCGTGGCACTATTAACAATTTAATGGTTTATTATAAATGTTAACAAGCCCTACGCTCATTTGCAGCTGTGTGTGCTGCAGAAAATCATGTTACTCCATGTGTTCCAGGTGTGTAAGCAGATGTGGCTTGGCCTTTATGATGACAGAACTTCCTCAATACCAGACTTCAGAGAACCACAGAAAGTCAAGGAGTTCCTTCAAGAGAAATATGAGAAGAAGAGATGGTAAGTCAGTTTTACAAGCTGGCGGTGCAAAGATATGAACAGTCCCCTGGCAGTGTGCACTGCGCCGACATGTAGGTTTTCTTTTGTGTTTTTTTTTTTTTTTCTCTCTCTCAGGCTTGGAATGTCTCACAGGCAGCTCATAGCAGTTAGCCTGGAGCAAACTGCCAGATATCCTTCTTTAAATGCCTAGAATGTAGGTCACAACAGTCAAGCTGCTTTATGTGCAAGATCTAGCTGGTCCATAAAGTTGTAGGTTGTATGTATGAGGTTTACACAGTAGCATAGTTGTTTCTGGTGCATTGTGACTGATGACTAATAAGAGCAGTTATTTCAGGCGCATTGAAGTCATGGTAGACGTAGCCAGACAAGTACTTGTCATGTTGAGAGTTGCAAATTAGGTATTGTCAATAAAAGTAAATATTAATCTAGTGAGACTGTTTGTTTATGCTGTTAGACTGGTTCCATACAGCAACGTTAACAACTATTAGTCGATAATTAGATTGTTACACTTATTAGTTGAGGGAGAAGTGCTTTTGTCATCTCTGAGAGTTTAGTCACTGAAGTCTGACCAAAATCGGAGTGCAGAGTGGTGCATGTCTCAACATGCCACCACTGGCTGCAGTCAGGCATTCTCACTCTCATAGGCCTCTCTTGTAACACACAATACACACCAGTCATGAAACGCCTGTTATAAGTGTTAGTTTCAAAGAGTCATGGCCTGTCTGCTAGCTGTAAGATACATTTTCACCCAAATAAACGTTTCCTGTTCTCACGTGTGAATTTGCATAACATCTGCTTAGCCAAAAGGCTATAATACCATTAAACTTGGGCTATGTCAGATTATGGTCATGTTGGCTCCAATAGCCAATGGCATCTGGTAGGATAAATCATACCTCGGCTCCCTTAAGTATTTTAAATGACATGTAATATATTGCACCATATATTTATTAAGGTATCTTGTCATAATGCATGTAATGTGAACTGTCTCCCAGGTATGTACCTCCTGAGCAGGCCAAGGCAGTGGCATCCGTCCATGCTTCCATCTCTGGCTCCTCAAACAGCAGCACCAGCAGCACCCCGGAGGTTAGACCACTCAAATCCCTGCTGGGGGAGTCGGCCCCCTCCTTACACCTCAACAAGAACACCCCACCCAATCAGGTGAGCTTTATTTAGACACACACACACACACACACACACACACACAGATATGATGAATTTGTAATCATTGCCAGAATGTTGGCTTGACCATCAATGATTGCTAAGGTTGAACAAATTATTGGCTAAAATAACATATTCAAAACAATTAAAGGGGCTCTGTGGAACTTGTGCTGGAAGCCGGTCGTTAGTTCGCGTTAGCTAACATTAGCTACTGTTGCTCTCTGTTGGTGGAGCAGAGAGAGACACTGAAACAAGGCACTCGAGAACGTACATTAATTCACATACTTTGGACTGTCGGGGAGAATCGGATGAGAGTCCCTCACAAAGAAATCCACAGTCCAGCAGCATTAAGTCAAGTTAGAATCCGCTCACTTATGGCCAATTAAAAAGTGATTAACACATTTAAGTCTCTACAAATTGTTACATAAAGCCCCTTTAAATGCACAGTATTATCATTAGAAGGCATCTCATTAACCCTGTTCAAAGTGCTTTTTTCTTGTCTTCTTTAATCTTTGTGTGAAGGTTGTTCAAGGACCCTTTAGACAGTGAACATATTTATACATGTGACTCAACACATACCTGCAGTTCTTTTTTTCAATCCATCTCTTGTCTCCACCAGTCTCCAGTGGTGAGCCGTGGACAAACCCATCAGCAGCAGTTCCATGACAAGAGGTTTGACCTCCTCAGTGACTTGGGTGGAGACATCTTCGCTGCCCCGCCCAACATGAATGCAGGCACCAGCTCCGGTTTTGCTAACTTTGCACATTTCAACAGCCACACAAGTAAGAAACAGACAAATAAATGATATTATATGATACATCAAAGGCAAAACACGTTTTATGTTCAACGTGTGCGGGTCTTGTCCTGTCAACACCAGTTGACAATCCGAAATATGCTAAATATGTCAATGTGGTAAAATCACAGGAAAGTGATCTGCTGAGACATAAAGCAGAAAGTGAATGCAGGAAATGAGCAAGAACTTCAGTCACGATGGGATTGTCCTGTTAAATGTGGAAGTTGCATCAGTCATGTTGTTTCACAGGCTGTACCAGGAGCACCAAACCAAATGCCAGAGATGGCTGAGTGCATGCATGTTTCATTCATCAGTTTCAGTCTTGTCACTAGTTTAAAGTATTTATTGGTGAAATCACCTCTATTGTTTGGAGGGAAACATGATGAATTTCAGCTGAAACAAATCAAAATTTGTTATGTGCATGTAGGCGTGTGTACCTCTTTATGTGTAGAACAGTCTGACAGAAGATGGATTGAAGTAATGCGGCAGCCATTTAAAATTCTTCAGGTGTTGTAAGAGACTGCTGCATGCAGATTGATGCTGCATTCTAATTAAGGTCTGTTATAGACTGTGGCAGAAGTTCAGGATTATGAATAATCTGTTAAATGTCAGCTGCCATGTACCTCTGTGATTGCAAACCATAGCCATAGAGTATGAAGTGCTACCAGAGGTGCAATGGACAGACTCATCTCCATGGTGACTAATGTCTGTAACATAGGGCTATTAAGGTTTGCTCCCCATGGAGGGTTAATGTCCTTTCATTTCCCCTTAAAGAGCCATCAAGTGACTAAAGTGGCATCTCACATCTCCACATAGTAAACATGAGCAGAGATGTACACCTCTGAGGTTAATGATGTGTGTAGTGTTGCGTACACTTCCATGCTGTGTGCACAGCAAGGAGTCCAGATAGTATCCCATGGGAGAGGGTGAACATCATCTTGCCTGCTTTTTAAGCCGATATGCATTTTATTGTTGCGTGATGCCACTCTATGATTATCTCTCATATTTATCACATAATCCATTGTATTTGTTTTGCAGCCCATGCCTTTTGTCATTATATGTATAAATCCATTATATTACTATCTCATCCATTGTTTTCCTCTCATTGTGTTTTTTTTTTTTCATTCATCTCCCCGTCTGAACCTCATCCTGACACCACCTCCAGCGGCACAGAATGCCAACGCTAATGCAGACTTTGCTAATTTTGATGCATTCGGGAGCACTTCTGGGTCGACAGGTGGTTTCCCCTCCGCACCCCAAGCCCCATTCCATCCCACAAATACAGGTAGAGCAAGTTCTCTCTCAAGACGATAGCTTGAATATTTATGTACACAGACGCACTGAGGCTGTATATATAGGCTGAACACAAACATCCTTTTTACATTTCAGCAGTTTGCAGCCTTGTTTTCTGTGCAATTTTTGCCATTTGACTTTTCTCTCAACTCATGTGTGCAATGTCCATTGATCTGGTTTCAAAAGACCTACAGTATGTGCAACAGATGGTTTCATCACAATACATTTGAGTAGTTCAAATGAAGTTTAATGACCAGGAAAATATGCAAAATCTGTAAGTTTGGTTTATACATTTGCTAAAAAATGCTAATACATGTGTTTGAAAGCAAGTCAACTTGACTGCAGTTGAACACATGACTTTACTGTGTGTTTATATGGTATGTGCCCTCGGCCAAAACCTCAGGTCATGGAGTATGAAGCTCTGTGCACTCCTGTGCAGACTCATAGGAAGCGTTCACTCCATGTACGACTTAAAGCATATCTGTATTTTGATCTACTTTAAAAGCTTTATTTTGAATTGATCGGGTCAAACAGGTTACCCACTGTGAAAAATCAATGAAGCCCCCTTTTTTTTTAGTGTGCACTGTATTTAAAGTTTGAAATTAAGTGCGCAGCAGTAGGACTAATGTGTTTTGTAATATGCAATATGCTGAATGCACTTAATGTCTTGCACTGTGCACTCATTAGGCAGACAGTTATAGTCTAAGGACCTGCAACAAACCAGGCTTAGTACTGCTGTAGAGTGTAACCACACTGCATGTCCCTATAGGAATATTAAACGATTAATGTTAATATAAATACATGCAAGATATATATTCTACACAGTGTGCTTTAGTCAAATATTTGCTTGGCCTCTTAAGCTGGCATTTTAATTTAGTCTATTATGGATGTAACAGAGGCTATTGTCGTCATCTTACCTGTGTTTGTCATTCTGGTCCATATTTCCCTCCAAGCCCTTCATGCAGTTTTACATAACATGCAGTTAACATGTTATGTAAAAGAGTATTTGCTCAGCAGTAACTGGCTTTCGGGCTTTTTACCTGAACACTTCTCTCTCGTACTCATACAAAAGCAGACTCTAATGCGCAAACAGACAATTAAGCCTCCACCCCAAGTCTCAGGGAAATGTTGTGTGCTACAGTGCCCTCTGCTGGAGGTCTACATTAATTGACTATCATTGTGCAGAGCTGCACAGTGATCTCTTTAGTATGCCCATTGCTTGATGGATAAAGCTCCCCTCTCTCTCTCTGGCTTTGTAAGATAATCCCTTTCTCACAGACACTGACTGACTGTGCTATCGGCCTAAGCTGTCCATTCTGTCTCATGTGTTTTTCATCCTTTTGCTTCAGCAGTAGTTGACTTGCTTTGACCTCACCCTTTTTAATTTTGACCTCTGGTTTAGTTGACGTCTTTTCTTTTGTTTCTCCGCCCTGTCTTACGTTGCTCATTGCCCCATCTCTCCCTCCCTCTTTGATTTTTGGCTGCCAGCATTCACTGTGCTCTCATCCAGCCGCAGTATGGGTGAGTTTGCCACAGCTCTGCCTCTCCAGGGTGCACACAGTAAGTCTCTCTCTGGGCTTGCCCTCTTAACAGCTTACACCCTTTCCACCGTCTCTAATGTGTAGTCGCTGTGATCCTCCTCCTCTCTCTGGATGTAATGTGTGTCTCAGCATGTAGCTTTTTTTGTCTGTGACTCTGAATCGCTGTTGACAATCTCACTGGTTGAAAACAGGGATAATAAGCTTTGATTGGTGCTGTCGTGATTGAGAACTACTATAGAGAATGGACCAGATGGAAGGAAATGAGAACAATGCATGTACATTCTTCTCCTTTTAGATAAATAAGTGGGGAACACAAGAACACCGTGCCCTTGAAGTCTGTCCCACCACTTATTTAGAAGTAACTTTTCTGTAGTCCGACATGTCATGTAAGAAAATCATGATTAAAAAAAAAGTAGAGTTACTCCAGAAAACAACATTGGGATATTTGCTCTTGCAAGCCCTCATCAGGAGCTGGTTAAGGTGTGGGGAAACAGTAGCTAATAAATACCAGGTGTGCCTGGTGTTCTCAAGACCATCAGCTTCATGTAAACAACTTCATCACTGGGCAGAGAAGGTTTATATCTGCTGATAGGGGTGGGCGATCTGGCCAAAACATGATATATCACAATCTATTTTATAATAGTCACAATCCGCGATTTAAATTTCAATCTTTTTATTTTTAATTTTTGACATGCCCTGGAGAGTACAGTCAGACTTTGAATAGCCTGTGAAACTCTCCATTTGCAACATTACAAGACAATATTGCATAGAAAATAACTATTTTCTGGCACAAGCTCCTCATCCGCCATGCTGCTAGCTATAATTCACACTGCACTGTCTACACGGAAGAGCCTCACTAAGTAATTGGTCCAATCGGCATAGCCATCTAGTCAGCTACATCACTCTATTGGTTTGTTCACCTAACGCAGATCAGTTGCATGAAAGAGTGTACCTGTCCCATTATGCCTTTTCCACAAGCTTAAGGGAATGCATTCAATGGAATGCAATTAAAGCACTGGTTGAGATTTAACTGCTGTGATGGTGTGAGCATTATTACTAAACATTACCTTCTCTCTCCTTAGTTATGACAAAGACAAAAGCTCCATATCCCAAATCTTTTTATTGTGCTGTGCCAAGCATGAAATATTGTAATGTATCACACCTCTTATTGCATTCCAAACAAATGAGTTCTCCCTGAGTTCTTAGTATGCTCGAGAAACTCATGTCCTGAAAAAAAAAGTTGAATTTTCATCAGGTGGAAGTGCCTGAATCAGCATGGTTTTCTCAAATATAAATATATAGTGTAAAACAAATGACACAGATTAGTATGTGCGATGGTAAGGTTCTGAGCAGTTCTTGAGTAGGCTTTGTTCCTCGCAGATAAAGGGTGTACACTTTGTTTGCTTTCAAAAAAGCGATTAATAATGTGTAATGTTGTTTGTTTCCCTAATAACAATTTTAGATCTGGACAAGTTTTTTTTCCCATGTCACTGTTAATACATATTAGGTTGGTGCTGTCTGTAACTCATTTATCCACAGTATGGTGCTGATGTAACCGAGGCAATCAAGAAAGGTGCTGTTCTGCACAACATGTGCCTCTAAGACAAATAAATGCAAATTTTATGCTGCGTTTCTCAGGTTCATAGGCTAATGAAGAGCTACGTAGTGCAGTGTTGCAGAGGACTTGTTTATAGATAATGAAAGTATCCCAGCCCCAGCCTGACACCACCCCAGCTTTATCCTCCATGCAGCTTCTTATCTCCCTCTCCACTCTGTTAATGCTGTTACTCAAAACCAACAATGGAGGTCCCCCTCATGACTTTTTAATCTCTCTCTTTCATGCAGGTAGCGCCTCAGGGGGACTAGCAAATGCCAATTTTGCAAATTTTGACAACTTCCCCAAATCGTGTAGCGCTGACTTTGGATCCTTCAGTTCTTCCTCCCAGAGTAACTCCACAGGAGCTGGCAGAGATGCTGTACAGAGTACTAGCCTCCCTGCTGATAGATACGCAGCCCTGGCTGACCTGGATAACGTGTTTAGCTCTGCCAGTACAGAGCAAGGTAACCTTCTCCTGCCTAGCCTGTTTCATAGATCTCAAATGTAGGGATAGAAATCGACCAAAAAAGAGAAGTTGACACAACTAAAAACATAATGTCGAATCTCCTTGCCAATGCAGGGAAAGACAGGGCTGATTTACATTTTCTAGCAAACCTGTGATACTGTATCACTAAAATGTGGTATCTTGAGATGGCCTTACCATTTTTTTTCCCCAAATCGGCCCCCCTGACCTCAGTGCTACTGAACCAGCCTGTATACAGATGACGGGCTACTCTGCACATGGTGTCGATGCCTCCTTGCTTATAAGAAGTCTGGTTTGATTGGAGAGCTTAAATATCACATGGTCAGAATTTTGGCCCTCGAGTATCTGTGAATTGTACTGGGTTGGTACTAGCTCATTTTGTTCATATTACAAACTGTATTTCTGTGCTAGAAAATGCAAATTTCCTAATGATTGAACATTTATTCCCCATCATTTTGAATAGGTTGAATGTGGCAGATATCTCCGGACGTTTTTGTTTGTGTCTTTGAAATTTGAATTTTCCCTCTGGATTAGTTGACTCGAGGTGGATTGAGCCCGGCTCTGCCGTCATGTGCTTCTATTCCAGGAGGTGGTATTCCCGGCGGGGTGAGCTCAGCCACAGCGGCGGCGGCAGCAGCAGGAGTGGGTGGTTTGCCTCAGAAGCAGCCAGCAGCGCATGCAATGGGGGACCGCTATGCTGCTCTTGCTGAGCTGGATACTGTCTTCAGCTCCTCGTCCCCTGCCACCAGTGTTTACAACACCACTAGCACCTCACAAGGGTAAGTAACTAAACACATACACCTGTTGTAGTGGATTCTAAAAGTCTAAATCTACAACTAAATGCAGTGAATTATCCAAAGGAACTTAACCTACAAACATACAGTGACAACACTCCTGTCACACAGGATCTGGTCTCCTTTTTTCCCTGTTTTCCTTAGAAGCTTATGTGTTGACTTTGTTTCACTACAGGGGCATGTTTGGCCCCGAGACTGGGGTGTCAACTGCACAAGCACAGCAGGCTCTGCCTGGCATGGCTCAAGGTTTTGGAGGTGAGTGAACCTACAGGCTGTTGTGCAATGGTTTGTGCTAATTATGCTCCCAAATTAAATCAGGAATGATCTACAAACTCTAAAATAATGTTGGAAACAAAGGTTAGCCACAGGGTGAGGCACAGTATACTTAAGGTAATTACAGCAAACTTCAGTCATTTAGATATTGTTGACAACTTTTGTGACCTTATGGGGTTTGAAGGATTTTCCTGATGTCGAGAACAGGTTACGTCAGATGTTCGACAGAGAATAAGGTTAGATTATGAATCTTTAGCAAGTTCCTCTTCTGTGGAAAACATCCTTATGTTGATAAGCTTTACTTTTTTTTCAGTAATTTTTGTTTTGTTGGGTTTTTTTAAGACAACAAACTTCACTGTTTTTTTGGATACTTTATTTTATGAAGTTGTTTGTTAATATTAGGGATGTTAATGATTTATCATTAATCGCCGTTTAGAATTTAACCAATTAAAAATGTCTTAATCGACAATAAGAGATGGGCACAAATACATCAAAGAGTATTTTACAATAGTTTTTCAAATACAGTATATCCCAATAAAACACAAAATACTGGTATAAGGAAATGTATTTAATTTAAGTACATGTAATTTGTCATTTAAAAAATACAAAAAAGACATTTTTGTTGCCTCAGTATGTGTTGGATTTTGTTGCCAGTTGTTGAAAAGCAACAGATGGGAGCTCTGCGATTAAAATGAAGTCATGATTTTGTGTTATTTAGTTCATCATTCAGGAAACTTGTTGTTTACTTTATCTGTTCTTTTAACTCCTAATGTAGCCGACTCTGATTTTACATCAAACATAGATCATGTCAGTGGTTAAAGGAAAGATGTTCAACATATTTCATGTTATTAATGATTAAACGATAATCGATTGTCAAGGCACCCGATTATCGATTACATAAAATTTGCACCCCTGGTTAATATGTATAACTGCATAGTTATAAAATTACCTCAGTTTTTGGGAAACTTTGTTATCCTGCTGTTTAGGACTCAGGAACAAACAAACAAGGACTGACACTGGACATTAACTTGTTGAAATGCTCCTCCATGAATCATTGCTTTTGTTTCCTTTATTGTCCTGTTCACACTCATGTGTGGTGACTTGATACCTCTCTCCAACAGCTCAGTCAACTAATCCGTTTGTAGCTGCTGGAGTCGCCCCGGCAGCCGCTCCCACCAACCCGTTCCAGAGCAACGGCAGAGCAGCAAATATGGCAGTGGCGGCGGCAGCAGCAGGTGTGTTTATGTGTGTCTTCTTAAATGTGAAGCATATATAAACACCACCCAATCAGTTAGCTGAGATAATGCAGATAAAAATCATTTTTTGTGGAAAAAATAGGTGTGTTATCTTACAGTAAGTGTATTATTTATTAGATTTCCTTGCACACCCTAAGTGGCAACCTTTGCCTTAGCTGCCTCGGCAATGAATCAGCCTGAGACCACTCTGCTGAACACAGAGGCAACCAATCGGGAAAGTAGAAGAGAACATTAAAGGATAAATACATTATAAATACCAGTTTTGTGGAAATAGCAGGACTAGTGTTGCCATTTACGGGTGTGTGCACAGTAGACAGGAAGTTGCAGACATTGAGATTCAGTTGTCTCTGATTGCTCTTGCCATGCTGGACAGGCTTGATGAGGGTTCTCCACGGGCAGGGTTATCCTCCCGCCTTTGGTAGGTTCCCTTGTGCTCTCTGCTTCCTTTTTGCTCTCCTATGCCTTGCTCTTGCTCCTGTGGCAAATCTATCAGGAAAATGTTGTAGAGGTAAAAAAAAAAAAAAAAATCTAATCACAGCATTAACAAATATACAGTACCTAGGGGGGAATAGGATATGTCGAGCCCGGATGTAAAAAAAAACCCGCTCTTTGGAAAATTTTGGAAATCAATGTAATCATGGACCAAGGAACAACAATCAATTTCCACATTCATGTAATGAGAGTGATTAGAGAGTCATGCCATAGCATTATGATCAAAAATGTCATTACTGTGGTGTCTATCTAAATAATAGGTATCACGGCAGTTCCCTGGCACCTTCTACAGGGTAACTCTGGACTCACTGATAATGGCTTCCTCAACATTTTCCTTCTAACAGTTGGCATAAACTCTCTTTTGACTTTTGGAAGACATTCAATTATTTTAACTAACTATACACCATAATGTCCTCTAAGGTTCATCTAGTCATTCATTAGCTTGCTGGTGTCATAAAATGCTTCATTCAATGAGTAAACTCAGTAAGACATTGACAACTGTTGAGTCTTTAACGCTCAAGCCTTAACCTTGGATTTGCTTGCATATTCAACTAATTGCAACCCCAGTTGTTAAATGAAAATTGGATGTAGCATTTCTACCAGATATCTGATGGCTTTTTCCTTGCAGTTTAGTTCCTCCTGTTGCACTGTTGGAACACTGTACTCTTGTGTGGCCATCTGACACTGGTGCTACACGTAATGCAAGCGCCGAAGTGTCATGTCTGACTCTTTTCAGACAGCCCCTTCCTTTTTTCTGCAGCTTGTCTGGAGACAACCTTTATCTATTTCTTGCATGTGTTTAAACTCAACAAATACATATACTGAGATTCTGAAGATCTCGGGTGGTCAGTTAAATGATAGTTTTGCTTTGGGAGCCACACTATGGATTACTGAACCACCTTATTTTTTGTAGCAATGTCTTTTCTCTTTGTTTTCTTGATGACTGTTCTGTAATCCCTAGTTGTCAATCCTCTCACTCATTTAAGTTTACCTCCTTTTATATTGCTTTCTAATTAACTGCAGATCTAAATAACATAGTCTTTGTTTGTTTGTTTTTTTCTGCTGTGTGCCAGCTCCTCTGTAATGTAACATGTTCTAGGCAAGTGTGTGTCAATGTACATTTCTTGTTATAATTTTGAAAATGAAATTAAGCAAAAGGTTATTTTGTCGTATGCCTGAAGATGTCTTGGAAAAGCTTCTTTAACCAGCTGTTATCCTGCTATGTTGCAGTGTCATTTGGCACAGGCTCCATGAGTATGCCATCCGGATTTGGGAACGCTGCAGCCTTCAACCTCCCCACCAGCTTTAGTGGAACCTTCCAGCAACCCTTTCCTGGCCAGGCTCCCTTCCCTCAGCCTCCTGCGTATCCCCAGCAACCCAACGGTGTGTGTCCGTAGCCCTTTTCACACAGCGACTCCACATTATCTCTGCAGCGAAGGCTTGCCATTTCTCCGCCTTTGTTTGTTCACACTGAACTAAGCAGCTCCGGCGTAAAAGCCGCTCCACTGTGTCCAGTGGGCAGAAATATGACGAAGAGTCGGTAGGACATACAGGATGACAGACACAGTATATTTTTTTCCTCATATAAGTTGCCAAAGATACTACCAGTTACCACATTACTGTTGTTTGGTCCTGTAACGTTGCTTTGTGGGAGTGTGGGACATTTCTCTTTTATGTGATGAGTGAAGGAACTGTTTAGACTGTGAACACCATCAGACCGACACACCCCTGAGCTGCAGCAAAACTGTCCCCCCTCTCCGCATCTGAAACTTTCACACAGACGGTGATGCGGAGAATCGGCGCATGATTCCCACACTGAAAGAGATCGTGAATGGGGCTTGTGTATAGATCATGTAGATGTAGACGTATCTGCATTAATAGCTATGCTGAAATTCAAGCTTACATGTGCATCAGACTGAGTAGTCATTACATTGTTTCACTAAGTTTGGATTCAAGATATTGAACATGAGCGAAAAGGTTTGTTGTTGCTGTAATGATATTTTTGTGTGAGCATTCCATCACCTCTTTTAAATCAAATTGCACATGTCTTTCAGGTGGAGGATATCCAGCCTTTGGCCAGGCCAAACCTGTTGTGACTCCTTTTGGGCAGGCAATGGCTGGACCTATGGTCTCAAGCAACCCTTTCCTGGTTAGTAAGATGGCTACATGACATGATATATGTTTAAGCAGTCACCTTATTCCTCCTTTTTATCAGGTGTACTGATATAATCCACTCATCAGATATCGGACTGATGTCACTGGTCCATGTACCAAATGAATCCAGTAGGCAAATGCTTTTATAAATATCGAATAATGCAATTATAAGGCAATAGCCAAAATGTTGTTACTTAAATTGATTATGTGATGAATTAGCAATTAAACAGTTCTACAATGATATCCACTAGTCACCTTATGTTTTTGTGCTGCGCTGGACCATGACCCTGCCTTAATGTAACATTAGACAGTCTGAAATTGACTGAGCTAATAAAACTTGTCAAAGTCAACAGCTAATTTTGTCCCGGAACACACAAAAGCAAGACAGGAACTTGTCTCAACAGATATCCAAGTTCAGATTTGGGGTGTCACGATATCGCTATATTCACAATAATCGTGATACGAAGAATTCAAATATTGATATTGTGTTAATACACATGCGATAATATCGTGTGAATAATGCAGCAAAGATGTTCGGCTTGGTGCATCTCGTTTATGAGTTCATCTGGTTACCTTTTCACTAGTCTATAAATGTTCTTTCTGTACACTTTTTTAATAGTTATGGTTACAGACTCTCTTTCCACCTCCCTACACTCTTATTTTGAGGGTATTTTGTTTTGCCAAAAAAGACAAAACACAAAGTAAACACAGTTAAAAATAGATTCGATTGCCAGCATTTTTTAATTTTATTTCTCTAGATATTCCGATAATATCATCACCCTGAATTTGTTTGGTCATGATAATCGTGTTGTTAAAATCTGATACTGTGACAGTCCTATTTCAGATATTGGAATAGGACCGGAACTGAAAAAAGTGGATCAGTGCATCTCTACTTTTTAGTTCAGCTGAACCTGACAGTTAATCATATTGGCTCTATTGTGTCAGTACTAATATTAAAAAGAAAAGACTGGTGGGTTCATTCTGACCCTCTTCTCAATGTCAATGTACTTTCTGATTGTGTATCCCTTTTTCCTTCCAGGGTGCGGGTCCATCTGCACAATATCCAGCAGGAGGCTCCTCAACAAATCCCTTCTTATAGCGATCCATCCAATCAGCTCCACTACAGGGTCAACAACTGGCACGCTTGCACCTATTGCACTGTTTTGTTTCACAAGTAGCTTTAAAAACACAATGTTTGTAAGGATTTGTATTTTCTATCGCAGTTTGTCACAGATGGAACAATATGACGATATGACAACATGAACAGTCATGATGACACAGTCTGTGTCTTATGAAACAAAGTGATGGTGTGTGCAGAGGGAGAGGTTGATCCCCTCTTCTCTATTTAACCTGTGAACTGGCCTCTACTGAACCACAATGTATAATCAAACTGGCTGAAAACTAAGTTATTGCATACAGTGTATCCCATTCATTATGCTGCAATTCTGTACATATATTTTCTTTTAGGAAATTAGCTCTTTGTGCATATCAGTATTTGTATCTAACACACAAGATTTGTTAAGACAGAACTGTTGCTTGGAAAAGCTAATGGGTACTGCCACTTACTGTATTTGTGAAGAACCAAACTGTTTATTTGTGCAGGATCCTTTTTTGGTAAATTGTTCTCACTAAAGGAAAAAAAAAACAATTCTATTGGCGAGCAATGAGAGGAGGAGTGACTGCTGCATCAGGGACGGGCAGGGGACTCGATTTTCTGCCATCCCCTGCCCTGCTGACAGGGGCCCAGGTCACAACGCTTCTGAACTACAGTCAACCGCCTCCATAAAGGGCGGAGCTGGAATGGCTGATGAGCTGAAAACCACTTACATTGGGTATTAGAGAATTTTAAGTTAATATGTAAATATATACAGTATATATATTAAAATGAATTTTAAGTAAGACAAAATGACCAAACCATTCATTTATATGGATGTATGAAAATCTTGTATATCTGTTTTGTATAAAAAATTTATAATAACAGTGTTGCAGTCCCTAATTTGAAGACTTTTTGATTTTAAAAAAGTGGGGACCAAAAGTGCAATATCTCAGCGTCACGTTCCTTGAAATCAGAATCTGTGTTCAACAGTGTCTGGAGGTTCTGTTTTCTCTGGAGGGGTGGCGTGTTTGCTGCTTCTCCGTGCTGTCCAAATGGTAAACAGTCCCCGGAGTGAAAAGACAACAGCGATGAATGAGAAGTAGCTGGCATATATTGTGAACTGCAGAAAAAGGCACACAATTTCAGTGATGAGTGGGCATGGAAACACTTCTGAAGATATAACTTGACATTTTTCTGTTCAGACTGCTCACCTGTGGAATGATGCCCAGGCCCAGTCCTCTACTGTCGACCACCACAGAAGTAATGATCGTCTGTAGGACCAATGCCCCAAAGTTGTTCGCCCCAAAAACCAGTGCATATCTTTCCATTGTCAAATCAGCTGCAATCTGGTACCTAAAGAGAAGTGTTTGTATATTAAAATATTGTTTTCCTGTTCTGCCTGCAATAAAATTAGTTGGATTCTTGGGGCAAAACAGCCTCGTATAACACTCTTACATGGCTATTGTTATCAGCAGCATGTACAGGCACTTGAAAACAACGTAACTGATGTAGCAGACCCAGATGTTGCCAGTGAAGGTCATGAGGAAGAGCGCTGCTGACCCGAGTCCAGAGAAACCACCCAGGGCCAGCTCTCCCCACTGTTCCCATCTCACCTCAGTGAAGCCTATGCCATAGGCTGTTGCTGCACCTGCAAAACAAATTGATTTAGGATCATTATAGTAGGGGTGACTATGGAATAACCACTGAGGTTTGAGATCCGTCACCACGAGCTGTATAAGGTCATGTTTCCTTTTTAATCAAACATTCAACTTCAATATGGTAAACTAGTAGTATTTGATATGGCAGTCAAACTGATATGACAATGCCTACCCAACAGGTTGGACACTGCCTCCACACCTCCATTGTAGATGCTGAAGTTCTGAGAAGGTTGCACTTCCTCCCACAGCACCTGTGGGAATTTATAGAAAGTTATTACATGATTATACAAATAAAGTAAATGTAGCTTTAAAGTCACTTTATGGTTTACACCGATCAACCACAACATTAGAACCAAAGACAGGTGAAGTAAAATGATATTGACTGTCTCGTTACAATGCAGTGTGCTTCTCTGAAAACATTGGATCCTGCCATTCATATTCATGCCACTTGGACATGCACCACCCACCCAAACATCCTTGCAGACAAATTACGCCCCTTAGTGGCAACAGCACCCTCCCGAAGGAGTGGGCCTACCCACCAAGGAGGCATCGACCTAGCCCCCTATTCCCCAGATCCCAATCCGATCAAGCATTTAAAGGTCGTGCCAGAGCAAGTCCGATCCATGGGGGCCCCACCGTTGATTGGACTTGGCTCTGACCCCTGGAGGTATGGACACAGGATTCTGGGGGTGTCCTGTTTTGTCTGGCACCAGGGCATTGGTGGCAGATCCTTTGAGTCCTTTGGGTTGTGAGATTGGGCCTCGATGGAGCGAAACTTGTTCAAGCCTCCAAATCGCCCCAGACTCAATCTGGTCAAGCATCCAAGGGACATGCCAGAACAAGTCTGATCCATGGAGGCCCCACCGTAGATTAGACTTGGCTCTGACCCATGGAGGCATGGATACAGGGCTCTGGCTGTTGTGTCTGGCACCAGGGCATCAGTAGCAGATACTTTGATCCTTGTGGTTTTGCAAGATGGGTCTTCCATGGATTGGACATGTTCTGGCATGTCCTATGGATGCTTGAACGGAATGGACTCTGGGGACTTTAGGGGCCGGGTCAATTACTTGAGCTCTTTGTCACATTCCTTGGGCAATTTCTGAGCAGTTTTTAGGGTGAGGTGGGTCTGCACTGTCCTGCTGTGGGAAGCCACTGGCATTCAGGAGTGCTGTTGCCATAAGGCGGTGTACTTGGTGTTTGGGTTGTGTGTATGTCAAAGTGGCATCCACATAAATGCCATTTCCCAGCAGAACATTCACCTGTCAGTGGTTTTAATATTGTTCTTGATTGGTGTGTGTTACCTTTGCAACTGACCTGCACATAGTTGACAGTCTGGTTGTAGCCACAGGTGGCCATCGCCCACCACACTGACCAGTAGAGCAGCTGTCTGGAGGAATAGCACTGACGGAAGTCCCTCCACAGCTGGAGGAGGACTTTGCCACAGGTCTGTGTGCCAACTGACTCCCCAAGGTCCTCAACTTTAGGGTCTTTCTCATCCAGTCCTTCTCCTGTTTCATCCTCTGTTTCTCCTCTTCTCTCCACATTTTCATCTCTTACTCCTTCCTGGGAAACCTTCGATCCACTTGTGTGTTCTGTTGCACCCTCGGTTACTGTTTTCTTTCCGGTGTGTTTGCGGTGAAAGAACATGCTCTGCTGAGGCATTGGCAGAAGGCAGGAAGTGAAGAGAGCGATGGCGGTGAGAACTAGAGTAAATATTACGATGTTGTCGTAGGACATAAGGTTGAAGCTGACTAGCAGCTGGCCCAGCACAGAGCCCACTGTGTACCCCAGGAGCTGCACACTGCGGCTGTAAGAGGTGGCCTTCCGGTATCTCTTCAGATCCACCATACTGTAATGAAAAGCAAAATGTCATGCCTGTCCTAACAATGCAGAATTTAACAAGTTAGTGTCTTGCTCCACCCTTTGAGTGCATGACCTGTAGATGTAGGAGAAATAGGCCACCTCACTGGCTGTCACCACCCCGTAGAAGAACTGCATGGCCTGCATGGCAGATACACTGTACATCCAGCGAAGCATCGCTGTGGTGATGAAGAGGCTGGCGCACTGGAACACCACCACAGGCTTGTAGCGCAGCCAGTCCGTCAGCAGGAACACCGGCACCAGCACAGACAGGTAGGAGTATGTCCACACTGGGAAAATTTGATTGTTTACCTGATGAGGAAAAACGGGGGGATAAATTACTAAAGAGCCACTGTATGTAAGACATGAACTACACTGAACAAAAATATAAACGCAACACTTTTGTTTTTGCTCCCATTTCTCATGAGCTGAACTCAAAGATCTAAAACATTTTCCATATACACAAAAGACCATTTCTCTCAAATGTGGTTCACAAATCTGTCTAAATCTGTGTTAGTGAGCACTTCTCCTTTGCCGAGATAATCCATCCCACCTCACAGGTGTGGCATATCAAGATGCTGATTAGACAGCATTAATATTGCACAGGTGTGCCTTAGGCTGGCCACAATAAAAGGCCACTCTAAAATGTTCAGTTTATCACACAGCACAATGCCACAGATGTCGCAAGTTTTGAGGGAGCGTGCAATTTGCATGCTGACTGCAGGAATTTCCACCAGAGCTGTTGCCCGTGAATTGAATGCTCATTTCTCAACCATAAGCCTTCTCCAAAGGCGTTTCAGACAATTTGGCAGTACATCCCACCGGGCAATGAATGCGAAGGAGATGTGTTGCACTGCGTGAGGCAAATGGTGGTCACACCAGATACCAGGCACCCCCAATAAAGCAAAACTGCACATTTCAGAGTGGCCTTTTATTGTGGCCAGCCTAAGGCACACCTGTGCAATATTCATGCTATCTAATTGATTTTTCAACATATAAATGTAGTTTCTATAAGGCCAAAAAAGTAAGTGTATTAGGTATTTTGTGTTTCCTTGTTAAAGGATAAGAAAATGAAAACTCAGTCAATATCTACTCACCCCCAACCAGATGGAAGTTTCAGAGTCCACAAAGCAAACAACCCAATCCCCTAAACACCTGAAATAGATGGCCGATGTAATCCAAATCTCCAGAAGCCCAGAGATCCCAAATTGAGTTGAATCAACATTATTTACACCCTCAACACATGGTCAACCTACACTATAATAACGGTTTTATTTTAGCAGGAACAGTGACAATTTCAGCTTAAAGAAGGGTATAAACACAGTCTTTTCAAATCAATCTCAGGGCTTTCGGACACTTGAATTACGCCACACGACTGTATGGAGCCATTTTATGTTATCTTTTTTTGGTTGTTTTTTTACGTTTTAAAACATGTCCCCATCTACTTTAGTTGTTTTGGAGTTGTTTTTGCTGTGAAGCTCCAGAAATGTTTTATGGACTACAAAACTTCACCCAGCTTTCCATCGGCATGGCAAATTTTCATTTTTGGTCGAACTTATCCTTTAAAGCCACAAAACTGCAAAGGCAATGGCAAAGTCTGCTTCATATAATTATACTTTCATACCTGCTCTGTTGTCAAATTCTTGTCCGGTCCTGTCAGGTACGGGATGAGGAAAGGCTCCAGGGGTTTAACTGTGCTGAAGAATCCATATATGCACAGCAGAGTTGTGGGGTACCTCCAGTCGTCCCTCCACCTCTTGACTGCCTCCATCTTCGGCTCTTCTGCTTCTTTCAGGTATGTGTTATTTGTTTATATATATATGCATATTTCTCACCGTGCTCACCCTTCCTTTTGTAGCAAGCACCTGAAGTTGTCTAAGTGTTGAGGCTGGTTTGTCAATCAACAACCCGGTCAAAGAGCAGCAGCACCTTGGTGACCGTCCAGCTCTGATACACGTGTCACAAATAAAACAGGCGACCAGACAAATCTCAGCACTTTATCTTTAATATAACTCACTAATCAGTAGTAATTGCAGCTTTATTGAGCTGTTGTTGAGCTTCCTCAATAGATTTTTGTAGAGATATGAAGTTGTAGAGATATTATAGACAACACACATGGGTTTGTCAGCAACTTAAGTCATTGCTGAATCTTTCAGCTCTATTTTGGAGGCAATATGATGCTTATTTTTACACTCATTAGAGAAAAGAGTAATACTGTTGAATGATTCATAATTATCTTATTCCCCATGAGGAACAGAACAAGACTATAACAGTTTGTTGACCTTGCTCAGAAGCGTTCAGCAGAGATCACCTCCACACTGGGCTCTTGTTCCTTGGTATCTGTGAGCTCTGGACTACGTTGACTTGTGCAGGCGGTGTAGCTCCCTCGGATCAGAAACAGCACCGAGATGACAGCGTAGTAGCTTCCGTAGATAGTGAACTGCAGAGAAAGCCACCGTTGTCATTGCACTCTTGTTAAGAAGCAGGCCTCACCAAAAATGTCTGCATGCAACAGTGAATGATAACCACCAGGTGTCGCCCTGTCCTCACATGTTCTTACAGTTCACCTAGAGATGGTCAGTGATAAATATCTGTGCTGCCATTAAAATTGAAAAAGTCACAAAGTAATACAGACATACCTGCGTCACAATGTCCAGTCCCAGTACAGCTTCATCCACAACTATGAAGGTTAAAATGGTCTGCAGCAGAAGGGCCACAAACGTGTTGATCCCAAATGTCAGAGCATAGCACTGCATGGAGAGGTTGGCCGCTATCTGAAATCTAAAATAACAAAGTGCTTGTAATTTATGAGAGAACGTGGTTAGACTAGCATAGATATTTATAAGCAATGCGAAGTAAGCGTTTTCTGCTTTTCTTTGTATAGCATTGTAAAGGTTTAGGGCTTTGAGATGTTGGTTGGACAAAATAAGCAAATTGAACATCACTTTCTTACATTTTGACATAGTGATCCATCGTTTAATGGAAAAAAAACAACAGGCAGAGAGGTAAAAAATGAAAATAATGTGTAAAATAAACCAGACTTCTTTGTCAGTAAAGCTTGTTTTGCCGTTCTTTCATTAACAGAGAGGAATTTCTTTTGAAAAATCCACACTAACTCAGGATCGGAGGGGCAAGGGCGAAAAAAGTAAAAAGGGAACCACATTTGTGCAGGAGGGCACCAGCCCGCAGACAGTTGTGATATATTTATAGTGTAGAAAGGGCACTTTACTACGCTTTGTCCATTGGAAAGGCACCCTAGAGGGGACTATATATGTTTCATCTACCATAGTGGCATCAAAGAGGGCACTTGCATTTTTTCACACATGGGGGTGATCACACATATGGATTGCAGCTGAACTAATTTTCATTGTATTTTAATATGCAATGGCCCCCCAGTCCCCGAAGTACTACATACTCCCCATGCAGTGACTTGTTTGTGGGAACTTAATTTAGATCATGATCCCTGCAGTGAGTTCCTCCAAAGCTCCTACTCGTTCGGGAATGTTCGGTGGAAACACAGCTTAACACTGCAGATAAAAGTTTTATTTAGAGAAATTCTACAGTGAACTTACGTTGTGATGGTGATGAGAAACATGTAGCAGGACTTGAATATGACATAACCACCATAGCACACCCAGATACTGCTGGTGAACGCCATTAGAAAGACGGCACCCGTGGCTACAGCTGAGAACAACCCTAGTGCCAGCTCTCCCCACACGGTCCAGGTCACCTTGAGGTGGCCCACGGAGAAGGCTGCCGCAGCACCTGGCCCGTGGAAGAGAAAGACAAAAGTGATTTATCTGTCATTCCTGTGCACAACACCTCCACTGTGCATGTCCATTCTTGTTGTGATTCATCTATTAATCCTGACAACAACATTTCTTTTCTTGAATGTTGGTATTGATGGTAACACGGCCTCTAAACAAAACCCTAACGTGCACTGTAAGGGAAATTCTCCTTGTTGAGGTTGAGAGTTGCTAATTATCCGAAGAATTTGAGACTCGGTGTGATGAATGAGATCTCTTTAATACATGCAGCATGGAGAGAAGAAGTGTTCTCTGCAGTCTTCCAAATGTTTCCGACTTACAACAGAGAAGGGGTTGCATACTTTTACGACAGTTGTTAATCAATTTTCCCAAAACATTGATCCCCTGATGTTTGTGTTGATGGTGCTTCTCCCAGGGCAGAGTAACCCTTGTTGGTGTTTATTAGGACAGTAAATGTCATCCTATCTACCTTCCTGTAAACACCTCAGGCAGATAAAATTGGCCCTCATGTGACTTTCTGACCCTTACACCTTAAAGGGAAATCTCCCCTCCTCTCACATCCTGATATGTTCTCTACCGTACATTGATTGCTGAATTCAAAACTATTAATCTCTCACATTACACATGCCTTCACTGGCCTCCACAGCACCTGTCCATTATGATGAACCACTTCCACCTGGCTGCTGGAATCAACTATCAGCAATAATCAGAGAACCCATTACCTCCTAACGCTTTCTTCTTAATTGAAGCAATTACTCTTCTTCTTCTCAGGCTGAGCCAGGTTGAGAGTAGGCCAACAGGACCATGGCGCTGCCATTCCCTTTTAAAATCAATACAAATTTTACATTTAATCAGGTGTCCCATAGAGCCAAAAATAGCATGGTTGTTTCCTTTTAATTGCAACTTTTTATAGGACTATGTGCCATCAGACATGGAAGGTTTTAATAACATTGTTAAATTTTATTGTGGTCTATATAATGTGGTTGTGCTGCAATCTTCTGCCCCTCCCCTGTGTCATTTCCTGCTTCTGTGGTCCAAAAGCAACTTTCTCTTCTCGTCTCTTCTCTTTCTTTTGTTATTTCTCTTGTTATTTTGTCATTCTGCTTTTTGATAATGTCCAGTATGGAATGCCATTTTAGCCGATATGAAATAAATGAATAAATAAATAAATGGTTAAATAAGAGATTCACAGTGCTTAAGATAGTTCCAGGATGTTCTAAGTCCAATGTTTGGCAGTCTGTAGTTAATACACAAGTTATTGATTGATTGATTTACAGTACTGGGCTGCTATTACTTGCAGCTAACTTCTGGGAACTATTGAGAGGCTCCACGTTTCGTCATTTCTTTAAAAATAATGATCCATTGGAGTAAACAGAGATGATTCGACTCTCTCTGTTCGAGGGTTCTGGTTGATGCCAACTGACAAGAAGAAAATGGGAATAAAAAGTCTCCTGAAATAAATAAAAGTTCTCCTTTGAAAAATGAAGTTTTAAAAATAAAAACCTATTTATATTTTTATTGCCCCACTTATTTATTTTGGGAAATATTGCATAGGCATATTTATTTTTTTATGCATTTATTCAATATTTATTCAATATTGGAAGGTAATATTTTGACTCAAAATTACCTACAGTGGCCATATTCATTGTAATAATGGAGCATATAATGCAGTGCAATAGTGTGGCTTGTTGATGTGCTTTTTTGGACAATAATGGATGTATGCAGCACAGAAGAATAAGCCTTGGCAACACAGGATATATGATTATTCGATGGGGTTTGCTGACATTAAGAAAAATATAGAATATTTCCAGACTTAATTTATTAATTTCTCTACACGATGATACCAGATCAGACTGAGTGAGCTCGGAGATAGGAACCTTTTTCTCTCTTACACACACACACACACACACACACACACACACACTAACAACCAGTCTTACCCACTAGAGAGCACGCAGCTTCTACACCTCCGTTGTAGATGGACGATGTGGCAGATGGTTCTATATGGTTCCACATCAGCTGGATGTAGTTGAAAATCTGCACATAGCCAGCTGAGGCCAGAGCCCACCACAGGGACCAGTAGATTAAATGCCTGCATGGTGGGCATAATTAAAACACATTATCATCATGATTGTAACTAGAAGGCTTTTAATTCTATCTAATAAAGTAATACTATGTAAATGCATTCTAGGAAAACATTGAATGATCATACAGGACAAGAGGTGTGTGCTCAGCAGATCTACATTCAAAGTGTAATGTGTATTGAAAAAAAAATGTGAAAAAGTAAATGCCTGGAAGAATACGACTCCTTGAAGCTTTGCCAAAGTAGATGGGCCGCGGAGGCTACATTTTCCCCTCGGCACCAGCCAGTACTGCCATCATGCTCCATCTTCTCTCTCTCCGAGCCAGCTTCGTCCTTATACATCACCGGCTCCTCAGACCCATTCGGTCCCGGCGGCCCCTCCTGCTGGGACTGCAGGCCCACAGCTGCAGCCTCTCTGCCTTTGAAGAACAGGCTCCTCTGGGGCATGGGCAACCAGAAGGAGATGAGAAAAGCCATGCTTACAATCCCCAGAGTGATAGCATTGAGGTAGAAGTAGTCCACTCCTGTTGATTAGAGCTCATCAGTGCTTGCTCAAATTTTGGAGTTAGTTCAGTGCAGGTCCTTTATAATTTTCTTTACAGTGAATTTTGTTATGCCCTCATCTTAATGAGGAGAGAATATAGGGAAAATAATATTTATATTTATGTTTATTATAGGCTAGGATACCCTACCTGCCAGGGAGATGAGCATTTGGCCCAGGCTGGCACCAAATGTATATCCAGCCAGCATGGCACTCCGCAGGTAACCAGTGGCTCTTTGGTAATTCTCAACTGGAATCACACTGTAAATGTAGGAGAAGTAGGCCACCTCTGAGGACGTCACAACAGCATAGTTGACCTGTTGATTGGACGCAACAGTTGAGATTTCAGTCTTTTTAACAGCAGGACTGAAGTCTTCTGAATTATTTGAGAAATATATGTTGGATTTTCAACAATCGCTAACTGTGTTTCAATGGACCTGAAGGAAGGTCATGGCAGGCAGACCCGGGGCAAAGCAGAGCAGGATGTAGTTGGTGACCAGGAAGAGCCCCTGCAGCATAATGAGGGGTTTATGCCTCAGGAAGTCAGTCAGGAGGAAAATGGGGAAAAGGAACGCCAGGTAGGAGTATGTCCAGATAGGGAACAGCTGGTTGGTCACCTGTGGGGAAACAACAAGCACCAGAGAACAAGATGCTGATCCTGGCATGCCTCTCTCTCATATCAGGGGCATGCATATCTCATCATCAATCAAAACAGAAGAGCGGTTGATGTCATAGAAGTACTCCTAATAAAAGACACCAACTGTAAATGAATTCTGTGTTCAGGACTATGTATGTGTCTGCCATTCTTACCACTTCTTCAGAGATGTTCTTGTATGGTCCAATTAGGTATGGTGTGAGGAAGGGCTCTGCTACTCTGCAGTTTGCAAAAAACCCATAGAGGGACAGGAGTGCGGTGGGATAAATCCAGCTGGAGGACTCCAGCTTGGCCCAACACGCCATGCTTTTACCTGAGAAGAATCTCCCAGGGATCTTCTTTGGTATTTATTTCCAGGAGTGCTACCTGAAAACCTTGGTCTTAATTTTTAGTCTGACTACCTGACCTATCCCTTAAGTGCAAGTGAGTGTTCCTCGGAGCAATTTATCTTTATGATCTGCACGTGCCTTTGTCACAATTCATTAACAATAGACTTTGAACTGTTAGGAAACAGAAGGATAGCCGTGAGTTGATGAAATGAGGCTTTCTTCAGGTACATGCCTCTGATAGATTATATCAAACAATTAAACAAAGAGAAACGTGTTATTGTTAAGCAGAGGCGGGCAAATTGAGTTCAGAAATAAGATGACTCCACTTCTGCAGCAAAGTAATTAGTAAATGATTAATCAATTCTCGAAAAAGAAATATGTCAACAGCTGTAAAAACAGTTTAACATTTAACATTTAAATATGAAAATATTAGAATTACTCACCATATACAACCCAAACAAGTTGTAAGGGGAGGTCCTTGAGTCCAAAAAAAAAAAAAGCAATAAGCAGCTGAACAGACCTTGTCATATTATTTATCATATATTATTATTCATATTTTGTTTCTTTTGAGTATTTGAAAATATACTAAAAATTAAACAGCAAGGAAACTTCTGGACATTATTGATGCCTTGGGATTATTAGAAGAGACCCCCTAGCTTATTTTTCATTTAATTAATTTATTTTTTGTTTGTCTGTTGATATATACTTTTGTTTACATTCTGTGCTCCGTTCTCTTCAGAGCAAAACATCGATGTATTATCTCCATCCATTGTAGTACAAGTTTCAAAATAAAAGGGAAGAAGCCTCCTGAGCTGTTGAGATCTTATCTTCGTACTACGCATGCGTCGTGACTGCATGTGCCGCGAGTGTGTCGCCATAGCAACGCTTTGTTGATAGGTGATGTGAAGTAGCTAGCTAACCCAAACACATGGAAACATGAGACTAAAGCGGTTCCTTCTCAGATATTATCCACCAGGTAAAACAAATAATTTCATTACTCAGAGGTGTCCCAGCTGTAACGTCACTTAGTCTGAAGGGAACGTCCCGCTGTTGTAGAGGACTGTTTTCAACTTTGACAACAATTTACTCTATGCTAACATTACTAGCTCCAACACCATGTTGGTTATCGTTAGCCGAGTGAATGCTAGTTTAGCCGACATGAATAGCCGCTCCTGGTTTAAATTGTTTTTCTGCTGTCAGGTATAATCCTGGAATATGACAAAGGAGGACAATTGAGGACCAAATCAATCGACCTTTTGGATTTGACTCCAGAGTGCGTGAGTTGTATCATATATTGTAACATTTATGAACTTAGCCAACAGCACAGTGGCTAATTGATAAGTGTGATGTCATAATAACTGTGTAGGAGCAGGCTACCATTGAGGCCACTGAGGTCATGTCCTCAGTATTTTTTTCTGTGTCTTTGATATGTAAATACATTCATATATTTGGTAAGACTTTATAATATCTATCATATCATTAAAATAAACAATTATATATAATAAAAAGGGCAAATTCATAGTTAATTAAACTTTATTTAACAGTTATTTCACTGTTGACAAGCAATGAAATGCTTTATAAACGACTTATAAGCAATTGTTTATTGGAAAGTTGCAATTGATGTTCATAATAATAAATACGGTGTGGTTCATTTATAAACATTATTTGGATGAGTTGCAACTGATGTTTTTAACCTTTACAATTACTTAATAAAAGTCATTTTATCACTTTTATGACATTTTATCGCATTTTCCCCACCATGCAGAACCAACCCAGAGGAGCTGGTGGCAGAAATCAGGCGATCAGAGCCTCTGATCACAGACTCCCGGGCTGATCAGGTCAAACAGCTGATTGTTCGACTTCAGCAGAAACAGGGGCAGCATGACCACCACAGGTTCTGTTTCATGAAGGTCAGACATAAAACTGATACTGGCATTACTGGTCAATAATAAATAAATCAACACAGTGATATAGTATCTATAAAGTAGCTCTTGGTGAAGACATCCATTCATTCATTTTCCATGATTATTCCATCTTTCTGTACAGCTGTGTTTTTATATTACACACAGGCAGGAGAAAAGATTTTGGATCAACATCAGCTGATTACTGCAGTACATTAGTTAATTGTTTTTTGTTCTTTGTGAATGTTCTGTACATATGTGGACAGTGAGGAGTTTTGAGTAGTGAAATATGCCAGTGCTCAGAAGAGGCACTAGAGAGCAGCAGTGGTTAGGTTACTATGTTTTAAAAATTAGAAACATGCCAACAGTCTGCCTGATAACATGATACAGGTGCTGCATGAGTGTCTTAGCGTCTTGAGGAATACACATGACTTAATTGGTACGAGGTTAGGGTGGGTTAGGGGGCAGTAAGTCAGAGGATAGTCATGAAACTGGTGAGAGATTGTTCTGCATAAGGAGAGCAAATCCTTCCCCCACTGCAGAGTGTCGTGGCAACTGAAAATCAGTCACTTGTCTAGTGCAGATGAGAGTTGGCCAAAACACCAAGTTTGACACAATATTTCTTTTCTAGAAGTTCTTTATTGCTGGCAGACAAGAGGCACACCTCAGCAGCTCATAGATGATGACTAAAGAGAGGCAGTCTTTCCTCCTGCTTTATAATTGCAAGACCAATACACAATTGCAGCGGTCACAAGGTTACATGTGAACTCACTTGAAATAACATTCTCACCATTTCCACATCCACCTCAAATTAAACAATAGCATATTAATAATTAACATATACCTTCTTTCCATAGGTAATGTGTTATACATCAACCATTGTCAGAACATATATCCCCAGAGGTCACACAGTAGAGGTTAAAAAAAAGCCTTCAGGATGAACTCCTTAACTGAGTTCTTACCTACATTAGTTTTTACAGCCCTCTATATCACATATGCTCGACAACCGACTATCACAAAACAGAAACCAAAGGAGGCCCACAAACATAAGTTTCCACACTACACACATATGAATGTTACACAGTATTTGTTAGATTTCATATGCAAGAATAACATATCAAAATAATTAAGTGACATTCGAGAATTTCCCTCACAAGAGCCAGGAGGGAGAGGTCTTTCCTTTACATCAAAGTCAGAGGAATTAAATATGGGCACTTCATGGGTAATCTTAAAGATGAATGAAGTAAATAACTACAATGCCTTGGAGGTTATTTTTCCTCATCTCTCTGGTCTTTTTTTGCAGGAGCTCAAGGCACACATACTGCCTCTGACAAATGTTGCCTTTGACAAATCAGGGTCAAGGTAGGTTTATCTGCAACACACAAAAGTCTGGCACTGTGGAGTTCAGGAAAAGCAATGTATTTTTGTTGTTGTTGTTTATTGTTCTCTCTAACACTCTGCAGGTTTATAACTGGGAGCTATGACAGGACATGTAGAGTTTGGGACACAGCCTCAGGCAGAGAGCTGCACACGCTGGAGGGTCACAGAAACGTGGTGTATGCGATTACCTTCAACAACCCCTATGGGTAATGAGCTGTGTCAGCAAAACCTTAACAGCAACTGAGAACATTGCTCTACGTACTTAGCCTTTCAGAGAGGCTGTTCATCTTACAAATGACGTTTTCTTTGCTTTGTTTTATCTTTCTGAAACTTAGAGACAAGATCGCCACCGGCTCTTTTGATAAGACCTGCAAACTGTGGTGTGCTGAGACGGGCAAATGTTTTCATACCTTTCGCGGACACATGGCAGAAATAGTATGTATGACAGACTGGTTAAGTGAAAATTATAAATGTTTTTGATTATTTTTTGCAGTGCTGCACAAGTAATCAAACTATACTATAGGCTGCTCTATAAAGGGCTTTACCGTTAGGCCCAGCTGAGCATTTAAATTGCATATATTAATGCTTTTACTTTGGTGTTATGTTCAGTGCTTTGTTAATAGATCAGTCTGCCAAATCCCTTTTGGCTCTGTGTCAGAGTATTGTGTGGTTGTATTGTGTAGGTGTGCCTGGCGTTCAACCCCCAGAGTACACTGGTGGCCACAGGCAGCATGGATGCCACTGCCAAGCTGTGGGATGTGGAGACTGGGGAGGAGGTGGCCACTCTGACTGTGAGTTATCTTTTCTTTACTTACTATATCCCAATGCCCCTCTTTCTCCTTTTTCTGATATGACTCACATTCATTCATTAATAATGCATCGATTAACTTTTCATTCACTACTAAGAGTAATTACTCCTTAATTGAGTGTTGTTACTCCTGCTGATGGCCGGCACTTTTTCTACCCCACATATCCACCCCTGATCTGGTGGGAAATGTAGCTGTAACTCTTTAATAATAACTCTCATAACCCCCTCTGAGGGAAGCAGTGCGCTCTCTTTGATGTACAAACTGCACGTGGGTTCGTGGTGTGACTGGTTGGTCGGCTGGCTCTGTCTCAGTCAGAAGCAACACTCTGCAGCTCTCTCTGTTCTTTCACTTCTTCACACCACGGAGAATCAATCACGCTGACAGCAGTCAATTGAGCACTGAATCTCGAGCATATGCTTATTTTTATTTATTCATATCAAGAATTCAAGAGTCTACCCTTTAGGCTTAGGTCTGTATGTTTGTTTGAATAAATAATATTGGCTTGTTGATGTGCATTTTCATCCATACGGGCACATAGAAGGAGAGGGGGTTTGAAAGAAAAAAGAAATTAGTCAGTGAGGGATCATGCTGTCTTTTGATTTCCTCCAGGGTCACACTGCGGAGGTCCTCTCTCTGTGCTTTAACACAGTGGGAAATCAGCTCGTCACTGGCTCCTTTGACCACACAGTTGCTATATGGGATGTTGCTTCAGGAAGGTCAGACGTCGTCACTGTTATTTAAATGTGTGCATCGACGTGTGTGCGTGTGTCATCAGTTATACTATACAGTGCATGCATTGATTCGCACCTAAACATTCTGCGTACAGGAGTGCACAGCTGACCGCTGTGTTTTCTGTTTTGTTTTGCTTTGTTTTTCAGACGTGTCCACGCTCTGATTGGTCACAGGGGGGAAATCAGCAACGTTCAGTTTAACTGGGATTGCTCTCTCATAGTCACAGGCTCCATGGACAAAACCTGCAAGGTGAACTATGATGCAATTGTGTTCGCTAGTTGCATGTTTTTTTTTTTATTTAACTCCATTTCAACAAAATAATTCTGCAAAAATGTCCCTTTACAGACTAGAAATATATGTTTTGACTACAGCAATATAGTCCTTTATTTATTTAGCATTTTAAGCTTGTCATTCATATCCACCCTCCTCCTTTTCACACTCTCCGTCTCTCTCCACCTCCTGTCTCTGAGGTCTCCATTATTTAAAGGAGCAAAAATTAAATCCTAATTCCTTAATTATGCCAAGATGAGTCATGCTCACAAGTAAGAATTATCCACCTCACTGCATTCCTCTGGGGGAGATGGTTAAAGTAACGCCACATAAGAAGGCTAACAGCTACATGCGAGCACATTTCATGAGGCTGCATACAGTATGTGTTTTGTTCACACGTGTGTGTCCTAGTTTTGGTGCTCATGTGTTTTCTGCCTGTGTGTGTGTGTTTATAATCACGTCACTCAGATTGTTCTGTGTTACATGTGTATGTATTTGCAGTTGTGGGACACAGGCAGTGGGAAGTGTGTGGCCACCCTAGTTGGACACAAAGAAGAGGTGCTGGATGTGTGTTTTGATTTAAGTGGTCAGCTCATTGCTACTGCGTCTGCTGATGGTGAGACCAACATGTCATTTACTTAGAGTTAACATTACTTGTTAAGTTATGTAAGTTACACTATTATAGTATTATATGTCTTTAAATACAGTATACATACATATACAGTAGGCTGTACATACTGTATACATATATAATTGTTTATGTTTTTGGTGTACAGTGAATACTATTTTCATGTCTTATCCTTAGGGACCCTGCTCTGCATGTTTTAGATGTTCCCCTACTCCAACATGCCTGATTCAAATAATCAGCTTGCCTGATAACGACCCATTCATTTGACTCAGGTGTGGTGAGACAGGAAACATCTAAAACAAGCAGGGCAGGGGCCCGAGGAGATTATAAAAATGCCGCACCAGTTCATTTCTTATTTAGGATTTTTTATTTTTACACATTTTCACTTTTCCTCTTGATCACATGCCTGAGGTTTACTTTAAAGCAACATAATGTAGAAATTGCCATTTTGTGCGATCTTGCACGCCCCACAATTTCAACCTTGTCATAAATATAAATCCCAGGTCTGTAACAATTTGTCAGATGTAATGTAGGTGCTAACTACAAACAATATTCATTACATCATAACAGTGTCATGTGTTGAAAACTTGTATGTTGAAGTAAACATGTATGTAATGCTGTGATCCTACCCTCTCACTGAAGTTACATAGTGCAGAAACAAGTGATGGGGGGCTGAGACAGAGACACCATTCACACTATTACAAGACACTGTACCATCAACATGATTCTGAAGCTGATATTTTAGGTGAAAAAGTTACATAATGTTGCTTTAAAATTGCAAAAATATTTTTTTTCTCCCTTTTGCCATGAATCTTGGCTATGTTTTTATGTGTTGGGTATCCGCTGGTTCCTAAGGCAACATGCAACAAAATCAACATTGTGACATCTTAAAAGAGTACAGTGCGTGTACACCAACACTCCTGCCTGTTCCTCCTTCTGTCAGGTACAGCGCGAGTGTTCAGTGCAAACACACATCAGTGTCTCACGACCCTAGAGGGCCACGATGGAGAAATCTCCAAGGTAAGTCACATGCCCCTAAATGGCTTCTCTGCCATAGCCTGTGAAAAGTTGTTTTATGTCACCACAGAGAGCCAAAGTCTCGCCCCATCTGCTGCTAGTTTTTGTTTTACAAGCCTCTGTTCTGTAATACAGCTTTTTATTATTATTTTTTTTGCTTTTTGAATAGAACTTGAGTACTTTGTCTCTTGTTATTATCTATCATGTAAAATTCTAACATCTTCTCAGTTTAACAAAGATATAACAAGGAGTCTATAAGATTAGTGTAAGAGCTGTACGGTCACAAAACCATTGCACATGTTTCAGCTTTTTAGAGCCACGCATTGTATAATGAAGGCTAGTGGAGCAGAGAGTAGCAGAGAAATGAGTCACTACCTAGGTTTTCTAGACTATTTCATTAGAATTGTTTTATTTATTATTTATGGCTAAATCTAAATGAATAGGAAACAGCAGGGACCACATTTACTTCCTGTCAAACTTGTATATCAATGGACATGATAACAGAAAATTTAATTTAATAATGCTATTTTTTAAGAACTTTAATCTGACCATCATTTCCCAGACATGTTTGGGTGTAAGTATTATTACAATTGGCCATGAGGCAAAACCACAAGTTAACGGATGCACCAGGCTACAAGCAGGCGTGAAAGGGTTTGTGATTTTGGTTAACATGGTGGATGTTGCTCAATCACTATATCTGCTGGGCAGCGCTGCAAATAGGATATCGCCTGTACTTGCCTTGTTAACATGGGATAAACTGTGATGCTGAAGTGTAGGGACAGGAGTCCAGGCTTCAGGCTGTTTTGTGCTCACTGTGTCACATGGTAAAGCTCAGCAAGTAGGACACAGGACTGTAGTGATGCTTCCGTTGATCTGACTAATTGAATCTTTGGGCTCCAAACTAGATGTCAGTATTTTCTACATGAGAAATCACAAATACCATCTGTCATCCCTGACCCTACAGTAAGTGAGCGTGCTTTGACCTTGTGTTATTAGCCTTTGAACTCAGGGCACCAAATGTTGTACCCGTGCCATCACATGTAGTCACACGCCCTTAAAAAGAGCCTTTAACCCAGTGTAACACGGCTTTGAGTCCAACAAACACACACTTTGTTATAAGGTGTTTTTTTTGACCCCGCACTGACCTTGTACTTTAATGCGAGTGATTTTACCCATTAACCATTCTCCAGGTGTTTTGCTCTGCATAAGTGTGTGTGTCCTGCAGGCTCTGCCTGCCTAGGTTTCTGTGTACGAGGGGCTGAGAAGTTGCATCTGTTTACTGACACACATCAGGCAGTCAGTCAGTCATAAATAGGCTGGATGGAGGATCATTCCAGAGGATTATGACACTAATCTCTGCCTAACAGGACACCTCTCCCCCTCCTCTCCATGCTTCTTAACCATGACCATGATTTTCTTTTTTCCCCCCATCGGCCTCTCCCTCTATTTCTCGCTGTAAGCTGTTATTTTAAAATGTGTCTCAGTATGCCACCTCTAATTAATTCACCGTTGAGCATTTTCTGGTTTTAAATCTGTGAAATATGAATGGTAACTTGTTAATGACTGATTCTTAAGACCTGAATGCATGTTTCTACAATGTCACGTCAGGAATCCACAAGGCCTTTTGTTTTCAAATATTTTGTCCCCTCCAGAAGGAAAAATCCTTTCCATCTTGGTCGCTGCATTAGCTTTATTCTTGCACTGAATGCCAGCGTAACGTTTGCACACAAGATTTTTCATAATCCAAATGTCACATTATTGTGAAATGTGTGGGGCACATTGACAGCACAGTGTTTCAAAGCTGAAGAGAAAAGATGGCTGAGTAAACGGCACATTTGTGGCGCCTGGTAGAAAAACGTGTATTGATATTACACTAAGTACCTAACACGGCTGCAAATGGCAATTATTTTCAATACCGATTAGTCTGTCAAATATTTGAACAATTCATTAATTTTCTATGATAAATGACAAAGAAAAACTGAAATCCTTACATATAAGAAGCTGGAACCAGCAAATGTTTGCAATTTCTGCTTACTAAAATACTTGGTGATCAGTTTTCTTTCGATCGACCAGTCAATTAATCAAGTAATTATTACAGTCCTAGTACCTAACCTATTACCTATACCTATTTTTCTTCTACAAACAAGATGGCGAAGGTTAAACAGTCTCGTAGCTGAATACATGCACATCCCATGACTACAACCTAGTGACCACGTGATGAAGAGACTGAGGCAATGGTGGATAAAATGACAAATACACATCTCTGTGACCACACATTATTGCCCAGTTCATCCATGTGTTTTCTATACCTACTCTATGTGCAGAGTAAGGGGCAAGCAAAATGGTGGAATAACCAATGAGGCCATTTTTATACAATTTATTTCTTAATTTGGAGATATGATGAAGTAGATGACACATACGTTTTTAAAGAAAGTTGAATTTTTGGACAATGACTGCTTGAGGCAGACCTACAAAGTGTTAAACCATCATGATGTCTCCCACTGGATTGTGAGCGACTGTTTTGAAGCGCTGAGTTTAGCATTATGGCATTTTGGAGCCAGAAGTGACCGTAATTGTACGAGAGGGTGGAGTGGGGTACAATACTGACTGGATCTGACTGAGAACCCCAGGAAGTGCCATTGTAGTGACATGGCAATCGCAAGGTAGCCACTCCTTGAAGCATATCCTGCTTTATTGTCTATTTTATTCCAAACTGGACCATAATTTACAAAATGAACATCATGCTGCGTTGAAGAAGAGATGTTCATTTTCTCATAGGCTTACATACAATCAGACTTCTTTTTGAAACCAGTGAAGTCACCCCTAAAGAACATGGTACCTTGGGTTATGCATCCATCAACAGCACACATAAAAAAATCAAGCAATCTTAGTATGTATGCTGACAACTTTGAATATAGATAATTTTGTAACTTTTGCAGTGTGAACCCACTATTTAGGAAATGAGGTTAGACTTCTAATGTAATATGAAATTGGGGCACAGCTTTAGTCTTGTTTATTTATACATCTTTCTCATCGTATCCTCTCTCCTGAATGTTTTCTTTTCCCCTCTTCGTCCATTTAAAACTGTTTTTATTCCATTTCTGTACCTGCCAGTGCTCCCACTCTCATCTTCTTCCGCCCGTCTTCTATCTTTGTCAGCTTCTTCTCTCGTCAGTTTCCATTTCCTGTCTATGGTCGCTCCTTGGTGCTCAGTTTAGAGTTTTAATAAAAACACACTTTACTTTCATGGCCATCTAGAGCCAGCTTCATTTAATCATCCCTGCCTTTACCTCACTGTTGGGATATAAACCCATTCTGGGAATGATAACCCCGGGATCTAACACAATCAGCCTCAGCAATGATTTTCATAATACTCAACTGGAAAACCTCATCACTGTGTGGCGCCACTGGTGCCTTGATCCTCCTTAAGTATTTAAAGTTGAATGACCTCTGTGGGATAATGCTGCTGAGGTGGTGAAATTGCTCTAAACTCACTCATTTTCCCCTGCCTTTGTCACCTAGTCACTTCTGGCATAATCTATTTTTCAGCAGTCTCCCTCTTGCCCACTTTATCACTCATGTAGCACACACTCATCCAACTCTGAATAAGACTAACACGCCTGTCTCTCTTGGTAGATCTGTTTCAGCCCCCAGGGCAGCAGGGTCCTGACTGCCAGCTCAGACAAGACAGCTCGTCTGTGGGATGTTCAGTCAGGTGTCTGCCAACAAGTTCTGGAGGGACACACTGACGAGATCTTCTCCTGTGTTTTCAACTATGAGGGCGACGCGATCATTACAGGTATACACTGTCCACAAACACACACACAGTGTTGAAATGTAGCTTTGAGCAGCTCCTCTCTAGCCTTTAGAAATGCTTAATTGCACTTGTTTGTGTTTGTGCTCTCCTGCAGGTAGCAAGGATAACACATGTCGGATCTGGTACTGACCCTTCCCTTGACCATGCTGAAGCTCAGGCAGACATGACAAGGACACAATGATCAATTTGTGTCGAGCGTTAATGACCCACTATCAAATAACCTGCAGTCACAGTGAAGTAAAAGTCATTAAAAGGTTAAAGTGGATCGTCGCTGATTATATAATTTGTCTCTTTATGTGCCTCGTGTTACTGAATCTGTTTGAGGCGTCGCTTTTTCCCTGCTTATCATTTCGTGCTGGGCTTGACCAGTTAACTCATTAAAAATGTCAGTGGTTTTTTACAGTTTTGTAATAGTTTGCTTTGACGCCAAGAATATTGTGAAAACATTGTACATATTTACATCAAGTTTGGAGCTAAAGCCAAGAGGCAATTAGCTTAGCTTGGCATAAAGACTGGAAGCAGATGGACACAGTAAGCCTGGCTCCGTTCAAAAATACAGCTGCTAGCAAGGCTCAGTTGTTCACACGCTACATGGTTACAGAACAGAACAGAACTCAAGACCATCAGACCACTTTCTTGTTTTTACATTTCTGTTTGTGTTGAAAATTAAACAATCAAGCTCAGTAGATTTTAAATTGTACACCAGGCCTATTCAATTACTTTTTAGAAGGGTCAGATTTGAAAGGTATGTGCTTGACAACAGATAATCAAAGGGCCAGATTGAGGTTGTTAAAAAGTCTACTTTAGAGAAGGTGACAATACAGTAGCTGTTATCCCCTGCCTTTAGCATGCTAGGCTAAGCTAATCATTTTCTGGCTCCAGCTTCCAATTTAACACGAGAGTGGTCTCAATCTTCTCATCTAAGACACTAAGTAAGCCTGTTTCCTAAAATGTGGGAGTAGTTCTTGAAAGCTTGTAGAAGTAACAGTGTCTGAACATTATTTGTAAAGAGAACTGGTTCTGTGTAAAGAAAGTGTGAGCTAGACTCAACTGTCTAAGCTTTAAATTCGATCTAATTTCAATCTAACGTGCTGCATTTCTAAAACCTCTGCATTTAATAATATTCATCCACTAGCTTGAGTGTAAATGTTTGTCTTTTTTTCATCTTCAAGAGCCCATTATTAGCTAACAAAGTTAAGCTGATATTGTTGTTCCCACTGCCTACTGCATTAAGCAGTATTTTCTGAAAGCACAGCACACGATGATGAATGTTTGTTTGGTGGCTTCCTAGCTGGTGTTCAACTGTCATGAATTTGCGTCTCACTGCATCTGCGACATACATACAGTCTAATTCTGATGTGAATAAATATTCTACTAAACAAGGTTCAGTTGCCTCTCAGCTGAATGTTACGAATGAACAAGTCTGCTTGTATTTCACATCACAGAAATTTATTGATGTCAAAAGATAAATACATTCAGTTCTACCGTGACAGAGTTTACAGCTGAGTTGTGTGATTTTTCTTTTTTTTTTTCCCAATGCTGATGTAACACTAGAGTACCACTAAGTAGAGAAAGAAACAGACCAAATTCACATACAAATTCAACATTACAAACCTTACTCTGTCTTCCTGACATAGTAAAAGCTAAAGAGAGCAGTCCACTACTCCAAGGTGCAGCAGTTCCAAATCTACAGTATATACAGTACAGCTATCCAAAATAATCAGTTCTCAAGTACCATTAACAAGATAACACACTTACTTTGAACTGAATTTCAAGGTCACAACAGAGGTGGTATGTTGGCCAATGAACACAACAAAGATATGGGCATTGTTACTTAAGCAAATGTGCACTTCTAAGTGGCTCTCATAAGAAAGTGATGGAGCTTTTTCTGGGCTTACGTTTCCATAGACAGCCTCTTTTACAAAGTAGTTTTTGATACAAAAGGTTTGAACGTGTTGAGCTGTGGGGAGAATTTAACCTGATTTTCCTGTCCTCTATTGGTACTTTGCCTCATGTGTGTTCATTTTGGAATAAATAAATAAATAAACTCATAATTTGGTTGTGAGAATCTGTAAATATATATATTTATATATATCATCTGGAGCAGTTAAAACCTGCTGACTATAATCTCTTGAAGGCTAGTTCATTCGCATCAGGAATGTCCAACCCGTACACCTACAGTTTGCTCTGTGTTAGTGTGTGTCTCACTCAAGAGGTGAAAATAAAAACATGCTTTCGTTAAAGGGAGACTGGTCTTTTCATGGCTGCGAACAAGACAAAAAAACACAACTGTATGAATTTCTCAAGTATGCTGAT
This sequence comes from Pagrus pagrus, assembly GCF_965226575.1. Classification (NCBI taxonomy): domain Eukaryota; kingdom Metazoa; phylum Chordata; class Actinopteri; order Spariformes; family Sparidae; genus Pagrus; species Pagrus pagrus. The sequence goes on along the minus strand of NC_140188.1, from coordinate 20,321,089 downwards.
CGTGTTTGTGCTTTCAGCTTGCGGTAGGAGACACTTGGTGTGATGAGACAGGGTGGGGCAAACAGTTGGGAGCATGTTAGGAGTGTGAGTGGATGAGCGAGCATGTGTGTCTGGTTGCAGTACGAGGAGGTTAGTCGGCTCTACATGGTCTCCAACAGCCAATCGAACAGGCTGGACAGGGACCGGCCCTCCTCTTCCTCTTTCTCGTGTAGCTTACAGAATTGAACCACGGCGCTGAACAAGTCCGCGATTCGCCACGCCTTCTGAGACATCAGGTGGATCACCCTCTGGAACTGAGAGAAGACACACGTATTGCTCATCAATAGCACTTTGCTGTCTAATTTTTACAGTATAGATATTGTGAACAACAGTTTCAGTGGGAATGGTAATTTTTCACTGGATACGATCTTAAAAAGATGTGATTTTTTTTTTGCTGAGGTCTTTGCCAAACAAGTGTGCTCGACTCCATCTGGAGAATATGATTTTTGTACCGCGTGGATGCCCAGAATCTGTTGTGACAAGACGGGCCAGACCAGATTTGGACAAAAATTAAGAAAATATGTCCAGGCTCTGGACGGGTTCGGTCATGTCATCAATACAAAATATATGTATTTATTTTCAAAATGTTATATCTATATGTCTAGAACAATGTCTTTTCAGTGTAATCTATACTGTACATGTCTCTAATGGACGTCAAAAACCCTGCACTTTGATCTGTACGGCATCATTTCAGCACCAAGATACTTACTTTATAACGGTGCTGTATGTTGTGACACATATTACCTTTATCAAAAGAAAATTGCGAGTTGGATATCACACTTGGTCATATTTAAATTGTCTCACTTTTAGGCCAACCAAATATAAATAAATAGAGGATTTATTCTTTTGTGCATGTGTGGGGTGGACCTCAGTATCTCTAAAATCTTGTTTACGGCCCTGCAACAGAGTTATAATGATAAAAGAAAGCCAAACAACCAGCAGCATTTGAGTGAAAAAAGCCTGCTGTTATGTTTTTGGTTTGATAGCTGTCCCCACCTTTGCAACCCTCTTCTCTTTGGACTTCCTGAAGTAAAGAGCAGGAAGGCCCAGCTCGGAGGCAGCAATCCACTGCAGGGCCACTCTAAGCTCCGAGTCCACGCACTCAGGCTCCAGGTCGCAGTTCACTACCAACAACACCCTGAGGTCACTACTGCCGTCTGTGGTCCTCGCTGAAAAATCAAAGGTGACAGGATAGATTGTAGTAGGATAGGAGGGCATCCCTACGTTACAGACCTTGAACTATGTTGTCCTCAAAGAGCATCAAAGCATCGTAGGTCTGTGGGGCAAACCTTTTCATGCAAGCGTACAATATGTTCAGCTTCATAAAATAGAAATATCCTGGGCTCAGCTTTGCTTTGAGATAATCTTTGTTGAAGTGTAAGTCATTAAACAAAGATGAACTTTGTGTCGATACACTTCTGGAACAATGGGCCCTTTTCATTTATTTATGACCATCCTTATTTCAGAGAGGAGAATTCTATTAAAAGGACATCCATCTGAGGGATTAATCACTCAGACGCAGCACATGCTGCACCTCGAGTTACTGAAGAGCTCTTGGTGAGTAGAGAGATGTGACAAAGGAGGTGAATAAGGATTTGATAACATTGGGATGACATAAGGATCCATCACTACACTTACCAAAGACGTTCTCCTTGGTTCCTGCCAGATGGCCCTTCTCTGTCTCCTCACTGTCAGGAAAAAAACACAAAACAATTGAAAGTTACAGTTACATACAGTTTTAGTTTAAAGGGACAGTTCAGCCGAGAATCAAACATAAAAAAAGTACAGTTTTGTAAAAGTCCTCTGTGGAGATGTCTGCCTTCTCTCAAATATCATGGAACTAGTGGCACTTGGCTTGTGGTGCTTGAAGAAACAGGAAAATACATTTGCAAATCTCAACAGCAACGTCTCTTTCCGGAAATCATGACCCAGTTACTCAAGATTATCCACAGGCCTCGTCCACGAGTAGATGCACACTTCCCTCTGAGTGGCAATACGGTTGGTGGGTTTCGTTCGGCGTAAAGAAAATACTTCCTACACTGAACTGCTCACAACAAGGTGTGCAGATTATCCTGAGTAACTGGGTCATGAATTCTGGAAAGGGACTTTGCTAGTGAGTTTTGCAAATTTGTGGCGCTTTGAGCACCACAAGCCGAGCGCCATCTGGCTCCATCGTATTCGAGAGACGGCAGACATGTCTGCGGCCGACTCAAAGAAAACTCACAACAAAAATGTATGTATGTTGGTCACGGTAAGGGGCTAGCCACAATAGCTAGCATTAGCATCAAATTTGGGGTCCAGAGGGAACTTATGTGGATTTTCTGTGTTGCTGCATCGCATTTTCGCGTTGCACTGATGGGAAGCGGCTTTTCGTCTGAATGTGTTTTTAAACTTTACAGTTGAGACGCATAAAAATATAGAAGAGTAGAGAAGAAGTGCTGCAGGCTGGAGAGGCTTTTATGTCTCGAATATTTTTATCCATGCCAGTGAGTGACAATAGAATATGTAATTAGCTATAATCTGTCATGTGCGTGAGTGTTCGTCCGGCAGCCTGTCACAGTCGCCTGATTGCTGCGCTCTGGGTGAGAAAATGAGAAAAAGTAATATACCATCTTCAGACTTTCTTATATATTAGGGAAAAAAACGTCATTATCAGCATCAGAGTGACACATTAATGAGAAATATTTCAGATCCCGGCCTGTGACACTGACAGCTACCTGATTACTGTGCTCTGAGTGGGCACGTCGGAGAAAGCATCCAAGTCTGCCATGCCCAGGCTGGATGCGCTGCTGGTCCCGTTCCTGTTAACCAATAAAAAAAACAAAAGATAGCGTCATCCGCTTGTTGTCTCAAGACATCCGACATGATCGCTGACTTGTGAAGAGAACAATAACCAGGCGCAGCGATGCAGGTCATGTTGTTCATTATCTAGTGATTAACATATAAATAGCAGCTGCTGCAGCGGGATCGGACGCTCAAGGTGGGAGAGCTGGTGATTTTCGTCCAGCAGCAAGCCTGTCTGAATATGAGGATGAGGAGATTTGGAGGTAGTCTAGGCGGGCAGGGTGGACAGGCAGGGCTGGCAGCCGTGCCCTTGTGTCACAACATGGATCGAGGCATGAGGTGGAGTTAAAGTAAGCAGGTAGATGGAGAGGTTGCAAGGAGCAGCGAGTGTTGTGGTGGTGCGGTAAACTACCCTTGCAGCTGGATAAGCAAAAAGCAAGTAGCCTATATTGTTGCCACACTGAACACACTCTTACGTCTCTATTAAATGTGTCTTTAGAAGTAAATGCCATTAAATATGCAGTTTATTGTGCTTACTTTGGTGTCACAGCATATAAATTGTTGAAAGCAGGTCAATTTCTACTGTAAAATTTATTTCAACTAGAAAGCACAGAGAAGTGACTCCAGGCTTTTTGGTAAAAGTTGAAATAGTTGGTGTGCTCGGCTAAAAGGAATGAGAATTTGATGAAGCAGGGAATGGTGTAGCAAATGTTCTCAACTAGAGGCCTTTGATGTGAGAGGTCACACCGTACCACTGCAGCCTACTACTAGGGTAGCTGTGCGTGGGGTGCAGGCAGGGTCTAGCCCCATATGCGAGCCATGGAGAGGGCTTTGTGGAATGAGCTCTCTGCCATACACTGCCTTATCAGGCGTGGAGATTGCAGCAGCGGGGAGTAAATTGGCATCGGCACAGGCGAGCACAAGTGTCAGTAGCGATGGGCCAATGGGAGTGGGGGTGAGGGTGGGAGTAGCAGCGTTTGGAGCAGTATCAAGGAGCAACAGTTACTGACCCCTCGCTCAGCTGGATAAAACTACTGGTCTCCTCGTGGGGGTCATCCTCGGGGGTTATATGGGACCAGCTCCCCATGCTCTCTTCACTGCTAGCACTCATAGAACGCTTGTCCCTCTTCACTACTGCAGCCGCCGCCGCAGCTGGCCTGTCCCTCTCACTGCTGGGGAGAGCAAACCGCAAGATGGTGGGAATGACCGTCGACCAGATGTGCACAATGTCTGCTGCAAAGTGTTGTCCCCATGTCCCTCTATTCACTATGCAACATTGGATTTTACTGAAGCTGCAATGTATTTAACAGGTAGAGTCGGAATAGATAACACTCTTAAAATTGTAAGTCTGCATGAATTAATTTATACAAATGACAGGCCTTTGAAACTTAAGGTAACTATGCACCACATAAAAAGAAAGCTAATTCAATTCGATCTCTTTAATGCATCAGCAAACTGCATTCCTCAGGGGCACAGCTGGATTTTTAGTGTTTTTCAGGAAGCTGATTAAGTTAAGTCATAATCAGACGATTGAGGGCTGCCATCCTCGACAATCCCACAGGGAAATCATGTTTTATTGACTAGGCGAGTGATTGAGTTCCTCTCTTACACAAGGGACAAACAGATGCACTCCACTTGTTCCAGGATTACATGTACTGTCAAGAGAAAAGGAGCGTGTCTTGTGACTCTCCTGTGGCCTTTGAGCCCTTTCAGCTTTTTTTCCGCTCAGTCACTTTTGAACAAGTCTTATTTTAGGGATCTGCATTTCACATTAAAAAGACCAGCGGATCACAACCCTACCTCATGTTTGGATGTAATATTTTCACTTTCCTCTATACGCCTCTCTTGCACATTAGCAGCTTTTTCCACTTGTGCATTTTCAGACGGTTCATTTGCTTCCACACTAAGACACACTATGAACTGCTGCAGTCTTCATTACCCCCAGAATATCCACTAAAATGTCTTCTGGGAGAGTCTACGCTCCGCTGACTTCTCTGAAAGGCCACTCAGACACTCTGAATTGGAGTGAATCTTGCCACCTTGCTGAGTCCTTGTCTGACTAAAATGTCAAGTCTGGTTGGAATAAGACATGTGAGACTCCCCATGTCTAATAGTGTAACAATCAGGACTAAATACCCTTATTGCAACTAAATTGACTTCATCTTTTCTCAAGCAAGCTTCGGTGTCAATTTAATCTAAACACCTATTAATGTCTCATGGTTTTAGTCAAGTATGAGTGCAACTTGTACTGATCAAGGTGAGTCGAATACCCTCACAGTGGATAAAAGATGAAGCCACTAAAAGCTTTCTGCACACATAGTACATAACCCCAGACAGTATGACTCACAGCCTAGCAAAAGGTTTGTCAAACCTCACACACAGCCAAAATAGATTGGTTTTCCCAGTGAATAGGCCCTTGGTGTGCCTGCTACTCTTTGATCAAAACTCTCAAAATAGGTTTGCTACGCTTGGACAGTTGTGGGGCCTGGATTTCATTTGTTGTTCTTTGACGACTTTTAATTTTACCTTGAAAAAAAAACATGAGCTTTTTCATTTCTCACTCTTGTCAGACGGATTAATCTCTACTTTTCACGTCTACAGCGTTACGATTCTGCTGCTGGGCTACAAAAATCTCTCTGCCTGCAGGATGGGTCTGACTCTCACACAAGACTGTGAGCAGTGTAATACCTGCTGCTGTTGGCTGTGGCTCTCTCTGTACGCTTGGTAGCTGACATATCTGGTGGTGTTTCCTGAGGTCCTCCTCCTGTTCTTTCAGGGTTTGAAAGAGTCTCTTCATCCTTCTGATCTCCCTCAATGTGGATCAGTGGCACATCTCTGGGGCCCCTCACACGGGGTGCACTGCTGTCACTGGTCCCGGACCCTACTCCAGTACCAGTATGTTCCTGGCTTGACCTACTCCGACCACAACTTAGATGAGACTGTTTGAACCCCCTCCTTCTTTCACCAACGGGCATGTGTGGCTGAGAGTGCCACCCGGATGTGCCCCCAGCTACCTCTTGTTGGCCTCCCAGTGCAGACTTGCCAATGTCTACAATGTCAGCTGCCAGGCGATTGGCATACTGCTGCACATGGGGCTGGGAGTCTCCTGCAGCCTCCAGCTCAATACTGTCCTCTGGATCTGCAATGATCTTGTTCTTTCTCATCAAGGACTCAATGGAGCTGGACCAGGTCTCATGAATCAGCATATCAGTAATCTGGTCCGTTTTACCCCTTTGATAGAGGCAGGAGTCCGACTTACACAGCCCTGATACTGTGGCTGATACTGAGTTGGTTGGGAAGATATTCAGCGTGTCTCCGTGCACATTGCGAGCGAATCCGTCAAAAGAGTTGGCTTTAATGGGTGAGTTGACAGTCAGTCTCGAATCTGAGGAGCGGCGGTCTGGGACAGAGGACTGTCGTATACAGAAGGGTGTTCTCGGAGAAGGGGGGAAGAGGCTGTTACTCCACTCTTTAGTCTTGGCAATACCATAATCTTTGTTTTCCTTATCCATGTCTCGAAGCATAAACCTGTAGAACTCCTCTGTGATGCTCTCTGTGCTCGACTGTTTGGACAGGCAGGATGAGGTCCTGACATTAAGATGACCATTTTTCTTTGTTGCAGCCTGTTGCACAGCTGCAGCCAGAATGCTGCTGGCATTTTTCCCCGCGTAGTAGTCGAGCAGAAGGTCAAAGCCCCTGCCCTCAGTCTCCATCTGGTTTACCATGAACCGTGAGAACTCGTCTGTGATGCTCTCACAGCTCGATTGCTTAGAGATCGAGCTACCACGGCTCAGGTTCTGACCTAGCCGACTGCCGAGGCCCAGGGTATTGGGCGTGCCTGAGGGGTCTGCATCTTCTTCTGGAATGCTCTCATAACTAGATGCCTTCCCACGGCTCCACCTCTCACACTGCAACCTGCTGCGTGTCTGGCCTGTTTTGGAGGTGTCCGTCACATTAAGCTCCGGACAATTCATGATCCTGGCTGTGACCTCAGAGGCAAAGAGGGCAAACGGGTCCTGTGGTTCATCAAGGTTGACTGATTCGTCCACCACGCGGTTCACCAGCCGCTCCATCAGCTCTGGTTGCTCCTCTGTTTTCCTCTTGATCTCACTGAGGCGGGGTGCTCGATGTTTCTTGGAGGCAGCATTGCTGCCCTGAACCTCCTTCCTCCTGAGAACTGTGCGGCATGCAGGGATTAAGTAGGCTTCTGGCCCTTCGGTGGGCATCCCTTTTAGAGCACAGAACCAAGGTTGTTTCCCCGTGGAGTTCTCTAGGCAGATAGCTGCTAGCTCTGTGGCCATAGACACCACTGTAGCAGCCAAATCATCAGCATAGCATGTAATAGGTGTCCTTGACTCAGAGTCCATACTCAAAAATTGCAGAGACCTGCAAGAGTTAAGGGAGGACTGGGGTGTTAGAGAGGCCTGTCTGCTGTCACTGCCTGTCACTAGCCGTCCTCTCTTCTCTGTGCTATGAATGGGGATTTCACTCCAAGGTTCTCTGATGGCACCTGTGCTCTGCTGGATCTGCTGGTAGTCTGAGAAGTCCCTGGCAAGCAGGGAGGTGGATTTATACTGACTTTGTCTGCATGATGACGGCTGCGGTTGCTCTTTGCCGTGTGATTCTATGCGATCGCTTTCCTCAAGCACATATTTCTCCTTTAGCCCAGCGAGTTTATCTGTGCAGTGTAGCATGCTGCTGTGGTTCTCACTATTAGTGGACTGGCTATGGCCAACTGACCACTGTAATTGACTTAATGGATCCTTGCTCTCGTTGGCCTTAGTAGGCTCCCTAGCACAAGTATCACCCTCTTGCGTCTCAAATGACCCTTGGTCACATCCAATGGTGTGACTGATTTTCTTCTGTGTCAGGCAAAGGATATCAAACAGCAGATTGTTTACACTGTCCTGCAGAAAAACCTGGAGGTTTGGCGCATCCTTCCCAGTGCCTGCCAGTTCTTTTTTCTTTTTTGCTTTCTCTAAAGCGTGCTTGAACAGGCTGTCCGCCACCTCATTTATTAAATCATCCATCTCACTTTCATCCATGTAGGATTTTTTTGGACAAGTAATGCCATCTACTATCTTATTATGCGTGGCCTCCAGTAGGTGGGCTACACTCTTGTAGCCTTGTGGCTGAGTCAGCACCTCAGCTGCCTCCCTGTGTAGGACCTCGGCAATGTTGGCACGAAACGTTTCAACGCTGGTACCCTCTGCCACACTGCAGTGCAGCGTGAAGGCTGTAGAGGCCTCGGCAGCAGTCATCAGACCACGAGATGCTGTGTAGGCTACATCTGCATCAGAATCGCCGCGCACTCCTGACTCCTCCGTTAGCTCCACAGCTGCTACGGCACCAGCTACCTGAGCCATACTGCACATGGCTGAGGAGAAAGAGTAGTCACCTCTCCCCTCTGGTTCCTGCAGCTCCTCCTCTGTTTCTTCCTCTGAAGCTGATTCCATGGCGAGCTGCTCTGTCAGCTGTGGGGTAGTAATAGTGCCAATGACATTGGCAGCACAGGCCAAAGCCACCTCTACATGTTTGGATGGATGTCCTCCATTGTGGTGCTGAATGTGTGCCTGTGTCCCATTATCTGGCACCTCTCTGGCTTTGGCAGTGATATCCTGGTCAGGCACATGAGACACCTGGGTCTCTGGCCACTCTACAGCCCCGTCAGAAATATCTGGGCTTTGAACTATAACAATCTTGGGGAGTTCAAAAGAGCAGGTGCGCTGTTGGGAAGGCTGTCTGGTCTTTGAAGGACCAGTGGAGTTGGAAGGACGACTAGAGAGCGACACACTGACAGCCGCTTCAGAGACAAAGGAGGTTTCATCTTGAGAGAGGCGTATGAAGGCATCCTGCAGTACTGACTCGGCCAGATTGGTGGCGTAGTGACCAGCCGACTCCTTTGTGTGGAGGCTTGCTCGCCGTTGACCTTCTCTTTTCACCTCAGCATCCTCCCTGTTCTGGTGATGGGCCAGCTGTCCCCTCTGACATGCAAGTCTGACACAGTGTTTCTGTGCAACCTCTACCAAGCTCTCTGCCAGGTCACCACTCTCTGGTTCTGTGAAGAGACGGGGAAAAACAGAAAAAGACAGGGAATGAAAATGTCCAGACTGATTAGAAGGCAGCTCCATCAGTTTACAAAGTGTCACAGCAAGAGCAGGATATTACCCTGTTTTAACCTTCACTTAATATTGGAGCTTGTTTATGTCTTTTTTTGTCCCATTTAATTTCCCCTTGGAGAAAAATCAAGAGATTAATTTCCACCAAACACATTTCATTTATCACCAGGGTAACACAACTGCAATAATTATATACTTCTCTCTTGTGTTATACATTCCCAGGCCCTATAGAAATCTTTAACTGCTTGCCACACAATTGCTTAGGTAGTGTTGCTGAAACCACAGAGGGAAATATGGGCTTTAATTCTACTCAGTATGCTGTATTTGTTTTTTTAAATCTGATGTCTGCTCGAAAAAAAACATACTAAAATAATGTTTACAATATAAAATAGTGAGTTTTAGTATGATGTCAGCGAAAGTGTGAGAACAGTTGACAAATTATTGAACACTGTCAACGCAGAATTTCATTCTATCTTACTTTGCAATGAAAGTATTTTTTGCTGGCATTTAAAGGGGCACTGTGTAGTTTCAGAGGAGAAATTATAAACTCAGAATTTAAAAATGTACAATATTAATGAGGTAATAATAAAAACTGAAGAAGGAAAATAAGGTCCCCAGAACACTGTTTGAAGCTAGAAAGGTGGCAGGGTCCGCCAAATATAAACAAAGTAAAACAGTATTAAACTGTTCCGTCCTTTAAAGGTCAGTCTGTTTATTCAGTTTATTCAGTCATGAAAACAAAGAGTTTGTTAAGATTGCTACTACATAGTGCACCTTTAACATCTACAGAATCTGTGTGAGATAAGAAGTGTTGTAGGACGACCACCACTTGTTATCACGTTGTTATCTGTTATCATCATTTGATGGACTAAGACCTCAGTAGCAATGAGCCAGTCATGACTCAACAGTACAGCCGGTGCTGCACGATCCACTCACAGCAGAAAACCTTCTTATTGTTCATGGTCTAAATATGAACACTGCAGCGACTCAGTTTAGAGTTGGCTGTGTTGCATCTTATTTCTGGTGCAGGCCCAAACATGTAAACATTACTGTTACAAGGACCTGAAGTCACCAAACAGACAAACTGAAAACAAAAACTCTATGGTGGCTATAAGGAGGCTCAGGCTCACCATTTCTGAAGCCATCATCCTCGCTGTCATCACCAAGGTGCTCCGAGGCCGTCAGGAAGTCTTCCTCTATGGACGAGATGGAGCGATTGGTGTCATCGTCGACCCGATGGCCTGCTGCTCGGCCCTGCTGAAGCTGTCGCTCCTTCCCCCATTGGAGACCAATGAGGAACTTGTTGATATCAAAGATGATGCTGCTGGGCTGGGTGGAGCGTCTCTGCCCCGAACACTGAACCAGGCACACGCCTGTACTTCTCTGCTGCTGATGCCCGCCCTGAATGGAACAAGTACAGATACCTATTATTTGTGCATGAACACATGGATGGTGGACAACACATACACTGAGTCACATGTTTTGAGATGGATAATTATAAACATCTTACACCTTCACACTGAGTTTATTGTGTAGCTCTACTGCATGTTTTTCTTTTATTCAATACGCTATTAACTCACTGGGCCTGTTCATGCAAGTTTAATTGTCTGTGCAGACTCCTCAGGCTAGGTATTGATTCTAACAGTGGTTTTATACAATGATGTATTTGGTGAGCTTCAAAAAGTCTATAAGATGGCCAGTGGCTGTGAGGAAACATCCCATTTAAAAATAAATACCAATAAAAGGCCAAAAAGGGGTATAGTTTGTGTGGTTTTATTTTATTTTTTTATGTCTGATTAAGGTTTAAAAGTATTCTAAAATAAAACGTTTTTCATCAAGTCATCCATTACTACCAGCAAGTGTTATTTTCTCTCCATGCAAATACTTGTTTTCGGTCGTACACGTAGTTCTTTGCCTCAGAAGACAAGGAACTGTTTTTATTGAAGTGAATGGGAGAGAATTACTCAATAAAATGAACGCACTTCCTCTTGTGGATTTCTCGACGCACGAAAGGTCCAAATCTAATCACAAGAAAATTGTGGTACAGAAGAACAGCTTGCACTCTCTGCCTCGCACTCCCAGCCAGTTAATTCAAAGGCTGAACATGCTTGCGAGGATTTCGAGACATCATTGCACACTCACCTGAGATGGAGAGTGTGGGTGAGTTTGGCAAGTGTCTGACGCTTCGAGGCCACCGAGCAGTAGGATCTCATTTTCCTTCGGCTGGTGGACGGTCAGTAATTCAACGAGCTTTGGCAAGTCTGGAGACACCGATGCCAATTTCTGCAGGAGACATGGCGAGCATAGACACAATGCTAGATTACAAAAAAGAAAGGCAAAATTCTGAACACGTTTTTTCTCTTCGGTTCCAACTCGGAGACAAATAATTATAAAAATCCTTCCTGTGAGAACTCCTGAGCCATGTGGAATGATTATTGATCGCCCACCGGTGCCACCGCCAGCTGCAGGAGGTTGCAAAATCTGCATATTATCTAAACAAATCAGCCCTCTAATTTTGGGTAATGATTTTGAATCCATGGCAACTGAGTCTATGTTTGTAAGTGAAATACAATAAACAGAGTTCCTGGGAGATGAAAAGTGGGTGGGAAAGAAAAGAGGCTCATGCGGGAGGGAAAGAATGAGAGTGGCATGTGGATTCGGCTCACCTTGATGATTTTGTCATCGCGGCAGTCCGTTTTCTGAGGGTCCAGATTTACAAAACAGATCTGAAAGGAGACAAAAAGAGAAAGACAAAACATCAGAGTCACGGCGTGAAGATTATTCGACAAAAGCTGAGTAGGAGTCGAGTACAAAGTGTCCCAGAGGTCAGATGTGAGAGTGTTGTAAAGATAAAGTTAGTGTATTTCCCATTTTCTTTTCACAAACCCTGCAAACCAGGCAGACGGAGAGCTTTCCTCAGAGTGAATCACCACTTGAGAAGTAGCTGCCAGCAGTATGACGAGACAAATGTCCGTCTGACAAGTGAACTAGTTGTTACTCTCCAAAAAACAAACTGAATTATCCAAGTTTCTGGAGGTGAGGAGTGGGCAATCTGGCCAAAAAATATGATCTCTAAAAATACAATCACCATCTTATTAATCGCAGTCACGATCCAAAATGTTGATTGTGTTTGTGTTGTGTGTTTTTCTCGATTTTTGAAATGCTCTGTAGACTACAGCCAGACTTGAAATCACCATTTCACCATTTCAACACAATATTGCATTAACGATAGTTCGTTTTTGGCACAAGCTCTTCATCTGCCATGTCACCAGCTATAACGTGCATTGCATTTTTTGCAATACGTCACCCAAGTGAGAGTATTTTCATCACGTCCCCCACGCCTAATTGTGGCGAAACTAAAATAAACATCCCGATCGCCACAAGAAACTTTTACGAGTGGTGACAAAGAAGAAAATGTCAAAGCAGAAGCACACTCACTCTACCGAACAAGTGGAGCCTGGCACAAACAATCAACCTGATGAGAGCACGACAGATGTGTCAGGTAATGGATTGCTGAATTATTGAGAGAACTCCATATCAACTTCAGTGAACGTTGGAACATTGAAAAACCTTTTAACTAGTAGACGAGCAGAACTGAGGATTTCATGTGTTGCTCTGCAAAGTGCAGAAACAGTTGGAGGCCAAATGTGAGGATCTTGAAAGCCGAGCCTGAAGGAAGACCTTGAGGATCGGTGACTGAAATGTGTGAATGAATTTTTTCTTAAAATATTGTTCAAATCAGAACCAGAATCAGAAGTGCTTCATTGATCCACCAGGGGAAACTGGTAATTATATTGAATACAATAAATAAAAAACTATTTGAAGAGAAGAACATTTGAGTAGTCCTGCTCCATTTTAGGTCATGGAAAGTGTATAAGTAGTTTAGGTTACAGTGTATTATTTGTTTTTGAAAGTACACAATGAAATGAGCAGAACTTAAAGCCCCCCTCCAGACGAAAATATGTTTTTCTTCTTGCTCCTCCAGTTGCATGTTTGAGCTTCACTGTGTCGGGTCATGTATGTGCAGAATTTTTACCCTCATTGCTGAAACTGTAAATATTCTTTGAAAATCAGATTTTAAGGGGCGGGCCTACGAACATGATTTGTGACATCACAAACTGTTTGAAGCCAATCCTGGTCCAGTGTTCAGCGTATACATACACGGTGTGATGTGGAAACTTTAGTGCACACTCACTGAGAACGGACTTACCAGTAAAGATCCACATTCTTCACATATATCTAATATTTTATCCGTATACTATACTGTGATTTTGTTGGGCTGATGAAGGAGTGAGTGCCATTTTTAAGGATTTTAATTTGCTAATCATATATATATATATATTTTTTTTTTTGTTAAAAACAATGTCAGACACATTAGAGAACGTTTGTACGTGGTAATACATGTGTGGGGGATCTTAAACTAAACTACACTATGCTGTTTGATGAACCTCTCTAAGGCACATGCTCTCGTTGGCTGAGCCCTTCCTAAGAAGACTGTCTTGCCTGTCAGGGGCCGTTGGCAGCAGGTGCAAATCGGCAATGATTTTCTTTCCATCTCCATCTCTCTTTTTCCGCTTCTCTCTTCCTCTGTTTTCACTCCTTCGCTGTGCCTCTGTCACCCTCCCTGCCTCCTCCTCCCTCTCTTCCCTTCTCACCCACCTTCGCCTCTAGCTGCAGGTTTAATGGTCTGTGATGGAGTCCTCATGTCAGTGCTGGGAGTCTGGGACTGTCCGCCGGCTGCTGTTTGGTTCTACTGCACACAGCCTCTGATCTAAGTTGGCATGGCCAAGCTAGTCGTGTGTGGCTAAATGGATAAAGCACGTCACCAACAGAATTTGTGTATGCGGGGCACTGTGTGGTGCTTTTAGGGGGAAGTGACAGTGCCTGTGTGTCAGTCACGAACACATACATTTCTATACATGTCTGACTTCTAAATGTGACTGCGTTTGTCATTACTAATCAAACCTTGTCGTAATGTGACTCACCGAGGCAGTCTCGATCTTTTCAATGCAAAACACGCACAGCTGGGATCCTGCTGGCTCTCTTTTTTACCTCTGCCTCCTTTATATCCGCTCCGCTCCGCTCTGCCTGCTGCTATCTTCCCTCCTGTCTCTCTTCTCTAGACCGGCAAAAAATATATATAGTTTCAAATAATCACATCTTGACACACATCAAGGTTTGGAATAATTTCCCTTGAACTACGAGAGGTGCACGATTCATTCTGCTACGTGTCTCACCAGCCTCAGCGCTTTGAGATAGTATATATTTTCCATGTCTTCTTTTCATGTATCTGTGCTGTGTATTCCCAGGAAGTCATGTCAGGGTGTAGAAGCCAGCAAAATGATCACATCATAATCGAAATGATGTCAAGTGAAGCAAAAAGCTGCAGCAGTAACTAGGTCAATATACTGATGAGTTTATATATGCTTAACGAATAAGGCTGCAGACGCCAATATGGGTTTGCTTCATTATTGTAAACGCTAAGAGGGAACATTGCCGGAAAACAACAAAAGCTGTCTGCAAAGACAGATCGGATGAGCCAAAATGTCCTTCAGCTGAAGCGTTAATGCGGCACATCCAAAACAGGGCATTTTCTCCCCTCACCTCCAATCTGCCATCCTCCAGTCAAACACTACATTTTCAAACCACTAAGTCTAATGTGATGAAAATTGCCGCATTAAAATGGAGTCAGTCAAGTATAAGAAATGTGAACTGAATGACAGCTGACGATGACAGAATATTTGAAAAGTTTTCCTTGCTTGCCCTGATGAAACTGTGTGTGTGTGTGTGTGTGTGTGTGTGTGTGTGTGTGTGTGTGTGTGTGTGTGTGCGTGTGTGTGCGTTTTCTCTCCTCTGCCCTTCATGGACTGCGTGTGTCACCTATAACATTTTTCAGAATACCAACAGGCTCGCTCCTTTGTTACCTTTTGCTCAAAATAGCGGCAATCTGCTCACTGACGAGTACAAAGAGTTTGTTCATCTGCTTGTCTGCTGTTGGATCAGTTTAGCGAGGAGTGATGAGGAGCTTTTTGTCAGGAAAGCTGTTAAATGTCAACGACACACACAGAGGACCTGAGATAATCCTTCATCATTTACTGAAGACAATAGCCTCATTTTGACACAAATATGGCCTTTAAAATCGGTTTTTAACTCATTCTGCGAGTATTTACACGCTATTGTTTCTGTTGCAGATAATTTGCATGGAGATATATGCCCTTTTATCTAAGTGGTAAATAAGAGGTTTGGTGCCGTTGCTCAGGAGCACCTCGGCAGTATCCACATCCACCGATATTGGATATCATCCCAGAAAAGCAGCAACAGCACCCTCCCCCGCCTGCTAACACATGGCCTGCAGATAACACACATTTTGAGGAAAAGCGAGGCTACAGTTTTGTCCTTGAGAAGGGTTAAAGCAATTTAACCCCATCAGATGGTGACAGCCAAGAGGCAGTTGCTCCAAATTTTGGGAAGCAGGGGACCATCCAGTCACCCCGTGTTCATGTGTGAGACGAGCCCAGGGACACGCTCCGATTCTATCAGTTTTTCGCAGACGTACTAGACGACACTGGCTTGCGTCAGCCTGTCTCTGAAAGGCTGACCACGTAAACAACAGTTGGGGGATATAAAGAGGCAGAGAGGGAAAGAAACACAGAGACAGAGAGGGTGAAAGTGATCGCTGATGTGTGGATAATACTGACAGCATGGAAGCTACTGATACACTCAAGGACTTGAATAGTGCTCCAGATGAGAGAGATAGTCAGTCATTACTCTGGTGGGAGAGGTGCGCAGCAGGATACATGACTGATTTTCTTCTTTCATCAACTAAGACTTCACCTTAAGCTTGTAATAACGGATTTTTTGTCTTAGCTCTCTGGCGCTGAGCAGGTAGCATGTGGTCGATTTTTAGAGCTTTATCACCAAAACACTTCATTGCTACTGTTCATAATGATGCTATGAGTGCGGTGACAGTGAAGCAAAACAGTATAGATGTGAAAACCAAAAACAAGAACCTAAAACATGTTTAAAAAAAACTTTGTAAAGCTAAGGGGAACTGCAGAGTCATGTGCTCATGACTGCAAGCGACCACTTCCACATAAAGTAATTATGTGATCCACTGTTAAAGGTGCAATATGTAAGAATTAGCCATATGTTAAATTAATACTCAAAGCAGCATATAACCAGAGTAAGTACTAATTGCTGCCAACTGTAGCTGCAGTTAGCTAGTTAGCTCAGTTAGCCATGCAGCTAGTGGTCTGGACTGGGAGCTTAAACCACCAGGGGAGTATTGGTGCTTAAACTGCTAGCACGGGAGCTTTGGACCAGGGCGTTAGTTGGCTAGCATGTTAGCCTCAGTAGATATCTTTTATCATAATACATAGACATCATAATGTCAACATTGTTATTTCATCACATTTTTTTAAATCAATTTTGTTGATTTTAGTTGTTTTCAACAAAAAATATTACTAATAGCACCTTTAAAGGTGGGGCTGGTAAGACTGAAGAAACAAGTGCAAGCTAAATTTTAGCATCTAGCAGGAGACTAGAATGTGCACTGCCTGACTACCACGGCACCGACTGCTCCGACATCTGATTTTCCCTTAAGGTAAGGGAAAGAGTTTGGTGGAGGAAAAAGAAAAACGACACAAAGCATGACCTCTGTACTCATTGCATCCATCCAACCATATGTCCTCGCTGCAGTACTTCCTGCTTTGTTCCTGAAAGCATAACAAATATATCACTTTACGGTGTTTGAACAAACAGCCTGTGCAATTTTCTGTAGAACCACGCATCTAGGTTGCAGCAGAGCTCTGGATGTCTCTCCGCATCTTTTCACTCCACTAGGTGCTCAACCCCACGTAAATCTACAGCTGTGACATCAACCCAGCCAACCAATGCGAAGCTCAGGGTGACTCTGACCACCTGTGCTGATGGAGCATGAGGGCCAAACTGGACAATAATAACAACACTCACAGGAGCAGCCTCAGAGCCAACTGCTCACCGTAAATTGTACAATCATCCAATATTTATGAACTCTGTAATCTAACACCGTTGATGTTGGATTACCTTAAAAAACTGAAAGTCAGTATTCAGCCGTTTCACTTCAGGAAGCATTATGTCACTTTTCTGCAACAGCCATCAGTAAAACTCGGCTACAGCAAGTTCGGTTATTGTTGCAGGCACAGTGTGTGAGTCTGATACCATAACAATGCAGACACACACATACACACTCAGAGAGCGACACAACACACACACAACGGCCCAATTGTCCAAACTTATTTATGCAAAAAATTCAATTTGGCCTTGGACATACAAAACTGTCAAGCAGGCAGATTTCTCTGTTACGCACCTACAAATGGAGCTTATGCCACAGTTTGAATACGGTATTATGTGCACAGACGTGGTCGATACAGCAAGCCATTACAAATATTTCAGTCTCCTTTGTCCATCAAAGCTTCACTCCTCCTCAGCTTCCCTCCTTCTCCCCTCACCACTCTGATCCTCCCACACACAGCTGCTGCTCTCGCCCTTCTGTCTCCTTTTTTTTTCACTAACTGTGGCTCTTTCTTTGCTCTTTTCTTGACTTGAAACACAGAAGATTTTTTGTTATACTTCATATTTGGTCTTTAATCAATCAGGTGCTTTTTTTCCCAAAAGCATGAAAACAAATCATGACTATTTGAACACATTTTTCAGGTACGCTGCCATTCCCCTGCATGGAAAATCTCCCGGGTTCATTTTCACTCTGAGGTGACAAAAGCAAACACAGCTCCATCTATTGTGAAGCTCTTTGACTTATCTCAGTGGCCGGCAAATTTAATTATAATCCATTTTACGTTAAATTAATTCAAATGAAGTTTTGGGGGAAACAACATTAAGGCTCAGTGACTCTGCCATATTAATTTGGTGATGTGACCCACAAGCTACACAGTGCTGGTGTGGAGACCAGACAGGCATGCTGATCTCACATACTGGTGACTATGAACAGCTTTAGTTTGTGCTCAGAAATGTAATTACGCATAACATCAGCTGTTCACCAAGCATGATATGATAAAATTCCACATGGCACACATTGATGTTGTCCAGCGTTGACCGAGCTGCTTCGTTTTTATGTTGCAAGTTGCTTCAAGTATTTCACTGCTAGAAGTCAAAAATTAAAGGATGCTCCATCCTCGAATGCTGATGTGAAGACACTGTGTTCTCGATCGATGGCTATGCCTCTCTACTGCTGAAAGAAACAGGATATATGCAGTATGACACACACACACACAATTAGCGTTTGGCTGAGCGTTGCACAGCTTGGCGCCCCGGGCTAAAGAGAACATCAAGAAGACGTTGCTGTCCTGGTTCTGAATAGTATGGATTTGTTATGGGAAATGTTAAAAACAGGGCATGTATAGTGTCTCTGGGGAGCGTATACGTTCTGCCCTGGGTCGACAAATGTATATGTTTTCCCAAAGGATCAAAAGTTTATCAGTAAATAGGAGAGAAACATGTTAATAGGTTCCGGTGGAGAGGACTATGATGAAAATGCTAAGAGCAGATTATGACAGAGATGACGACAGAGTGGCTTCTGTGTCTTTGAAAAACATAAATTTTAATGTGTTGTTTGCACATTTGGAGAAGTGCTAAGACGTGTTTTCATCACAGTGTTTTTCACAAGGTTTTAATGCTAAGTGTTCGGCGCTCATCAGAATATTTTCTGTTTTATAATCAAAGGAAAGTGCAAATGAAATAATACGGTCTTTGCTTAAAGAGTAGCCAAACACTAAAGTGACTTTTCTGTGATAGTTATTCACATGAACAGTCATCTTTAATATGCTAAATCTGTAACAAAATGTGTAACGTAAAGACCCTCCACCCAAAAATGACAGTGCTCAACCATCAGCAGAGTGGACAGTAGAGTATGGACAGAATTTAAAGCATACAACTGATAAAAGCAGCATTTATTTACTGTTGTGTTGATCATAGTTCAAGTGTCTGTGTCAAGTTTTAAACTTTGCTACCATTCTTGATATACCTTATTCTGCCACTCTCCAAAGTCTCTGCTGCATCCGCACTAGGCTAACAATGAGCTAGCAGCTCTGAATCATCACCTTATGTGAGTCATGCTTCAGGATGCATTTTTCTTTATTTGTGGATCTGTTCTCGCTGTGATCTGTTAAATTACACATCTCCATAGTTGTAGCTCCAAACAAAAACCAACATATACAGTATTTTCTCCTCACCTGAGCTGTATTGTATACAGGGTTGAGGGATACTTTACCTATAACATAGTCAGTAACCTAATCCACGTATCACAATGTTGAAATATTGTAACTTGATTACTTCTACAAAAAATTACAAAACCAAAATAAACAACTTGAACTTTGATTTTTTTTTTGCTTTAAAGAGAAAAAAATGGCGAATCATTTCTGTGCCGTTACTAATTATATTATTATTTTCGCGGTGAGAAAACGGATGTGTGGCGTGAGCACTTGTGAGAGTGTTAATTGGGTTTGTGAGTCTCACAGTCAATGTGTGAGAGTTGTCAGGCCGGTTTTTCATGACAGTCTTCCCAATTTTTACAAAATATATCGGTAGTCTGATTACAGTAATCCTAATTACGTAACAGTGATCCATGTATTCTGTTACTCCACAGGGCTGATCGTATCCAGCTTTATGATTTGCTAAAGCTGCCCTGTTAATAGTTACTCTGGCCTAAAGGGCACCAACAGCTAACCTAGACTCAACACTGGATAACAAGTCATGGGTCCATTTGTTTATGGTAATTTAATTAGTTGCAAACTTGTTTGGTAATTTGCACCATATGCTGGGTGCCCTTTAGGCCAGGTGGTTAAGATGCATACTATACAAAAGCAAAGTCTCTGGTGTCAACAGACAAAACTGAAAGCGTCAAATTCTGTTTTTAAAGATCTTCATGCAATATGGTGTTTACATTGAGCATGTTCCTAATGCATGTATTTAAAACATCTTGAACTTAGTTGGTTGGTGTGGGGAACCACGGCTCACTCCAGAACCAGACAGGAAGTCAATTAATCCGGCCATTCCCGCATTATCGACTAATCTATTAACTCCACATTTTTAATAACAGATATTCACTTGTAATAACACATGATAACTATGTATTTAGATGAGGGCGACTACTTTTGACACATCCATGCACCTAAGGCTGTAGTTTATCATAATGTCAGACGGACAGAGGTTTAGATTCGGTTCAGGTCCAGAAGAAAAAGAAGGTTCGTCTTCCTGCAGTGATCCTGCTGTAAGTCAGCGCTCCTGCCACGGCTGATGGCATATTTATTCTGTTCTCCCTCTCGCCGGGCCGAGAAGGGACAGGTCAGGACACAGCACACTACCCAAGTGTGAAGTGTTTGAATCCGGTGATGAATGGATATTTTCTCCTCCACAGACTACAGGTTCAAAGCAGGAAGACAGATAGCCAGAGGAATGGACTGTTTTTTCTGCATTTAAAAATCTGGCACATAACAACTGCTCGCATTAATTCTAGACAGACAGAATATCAGCCTTTATAACCTGACTTTTCCCCATTTGATCTTCAGTGTAAATGCAAGTTTTTAATGGATTTCTGGCGTCTTCTGGCGTAATGTTTTATCTTAACTTGTACTTTCACATAAGTTAAATAAAGCAATCAATAAAAAGGAAATATCATTTTTATTGCACAGAGATTAGGCGACTCTAGTATGTGCCTCCTGAAAAGAAAAAGAAATGAGGTGCTGTCTCCCTCTTCAAAATGCTCGCCCTGTCAAATCTCCCAGGGGTGTGATGAAATTCGGTGCGACTATCACAGCAACATGACACTTCTCTGTGACTTCATGCATTAAAACATGAGTGAGTGATCAAAGGTGACAACATGATGCAGCCAGAGGTAGGTGATCAAGCAGCAAAAACCCAAAGCTTTTAACTTTTATATAGCTCACAGTTTTTGGCCTTCCGCACTCGCTATTTCGAACTGTTCCTGAATACATAAACACTGATGTTTTCATGCTATGAAACTAACATTTCTAGAAAACACAAGCAAATGTACAATTTTGTGTTGATTTTGATATTAAGGTTTATCAAAAATAGATCTTTTAAAGCAGACCTATTATGCTTTTTTCCTTTTTCCTTTCCTTCAGTGTTTTATACACAGTATGTCCTTGTGCATGTAAAAGATCTTGAAAGTTAAAAAGGTAAATGTCTGCACTAACGGAAGCTCCTCTCTCCCACAGAAAACACTGCTCCTGAAACGCCTCGTCAGTGGACGAGCCTGTAATTCTGTGACTTTGTGACATCACACCACATCACAGAGTCACATTGCTCTGTTGTCGTTTGCGGTGCTGGGTCAGGTGTGTGTGAGCTGACCAATCGGAGCAGACTGGGTATTTGGGAGGGGGGGCCTTAAAGAGACAGGAGCTAAAACAGAGCGTTTCAGACAGAAGGGGAATACAGTGCTGCAGCACTGGGCAGTGTGAGTAAACAGATGTGTTTTTTGAGCATTAAAGCATGTAGACCTGCTGTATCAGTAAACCAAAATAAATCTGAACAAGAAAATGAGCATATGTCTCCTCTAATGGTTAAACTGACTGTAAAATCTGAGTTATTAACCTTGAACCAAACCCTCCAAACTCCATTTGAGACTATAATTGCTTTGGTCCTTTAAAGCTACAAAAAAGCCAAGTCATCAAAAAGAAAACAATCAAACTCCTCATGTCATTACCCTGTGGTCTGTGTCTTTCTGCGTCACGCTCCACTGACAGGACATCCAGTGTTTGTGTGTGGTTTTGAGGCTACTCCTCTCGTTCTGTCGGGATCAGCGTTCATTGTCTCACGCTCTTTCATTTTTTTCTCAGTTTTTTTCCAGACTCCAGCATTCTTTCTGCCTCCCTGTACAGTTCAGGCCAGGACAGAAGAATTTATTTCCCACACAGTTTCATCAATCGCAAGCTCCCGTTTGATTGATTGGCCGCGCAAAAAAAAAAAAACACAGAGAAGCCGAACGGAGAATTGAGTGTCAGAGGAGCAATCTGTCACGTCAACGTCCGAGAGCGATGCTGCGGGAGGACGGGCCGCATCTGTTCGCGCTGGCATTAAAGTTCCCTCTGATTCATGGGAAACAGGCACAAAGTAAAGAAAACAAACGACCATTGTCTCGTTTAAACAAAAACTGTGAAGAAGAGGAAGCTGCATCACAAGGGAACAATGAGGATAAAACTGTCCGCATAATCTCAAACTCAGGTAGGAGCTGGATGAGAAGCGGCCTGCTCTGCAGAGACAAGGACAGCACGAGTGATGTCTTTGTTTTCAACTTGGCAGCCGTCACAAACAGCATTTCAAGTTAAAAAATGATGAGGGAGGAAAAGAGCCATGGTGCAACGCATAAATCTACTTCACAGGACTCTATCGAACGATAAGCATTGGTTGGCCCTCCACTAAACTTTCATGGTCTGTATTGTACGGCATCAAATATAAAACAAAAAAATCTCTGATAAAACTGACACACAGTTGTTTGAGCCCTGTGTACATCTCGTCTTAGATAATACAGCTGGTGTCTTCGGGTTTCGGGAACATTCGTTTCAGCAAGCGGCTGCTCACACCTACAAAGTGTGACATGAATGTGAGAGAACGGTGCTCTTTGCTAAATTACTGCCATTCCTGTTACCGTGGTAATGACTAGCAAACACTTGAGGCATATTTCAGGGAGAAATATGAGAGAGAAAAAATGTCAAAGCTCTTGTGTGCGTGTTGCTGGCATTTATTCTGCGTAAGATGGACCAGATATAGTCCCATGACGGAGGAATCAAAAATAAAACTCTTGTGCAACTAATGACTTTGTGGTGAAGAAAAACTGCAGATAAGGTTTGCTGTGTTTAATCACCCTTGTGTTATTTTTAATTCTTGTAGTTAACCCTTTCCTTTATAACATTACATGTGCTGTGAACTGAGAGACCTATAGAAACAGCACTAAAACAAGATGCTAACAGCTCTGTAACCCACTGGTTTGTGGACAACTGTTCTGAAGCCATCTTGGTTTTTTGAGCCAGAAGTGCCAAAACTTGGGATGAAAGGTGGAGCTGGGGAGGACATCCTGATTGGATCAGACTGAGACCCGACACTGAAAACCCACATGGTTGAGGCTAAGAAAACATCATGGTTTGGCTTTAAATACCTGTTTTGGTTGCCACGATCACAGATGTAAATGTCAACAGGTCTCCTTAAAAAAAAAACACTCACTTTTATGCCACAAAACACCATGAAATATCCCCTGGTGTCCTGAAAAAAAAAACCTGGCTTTGTCGTCACAAAAACAGCTGGAAATATCCCTTGGTGTCCTTAAAAATATTCAGTGGTGTGACACGGATGCGGTCGGCGGTTTGGCAGCCTTGTTGGCAGTGATAACGCCACCGCCGTTCCCTCCACCTCCAGATGTGAAATTGAGCATATAATCATAAAATGTGAACATAATGTGCCACGTTTGGTACAAATGTCAACCTTGGATGTATCTGTGGTTTGCAGAAAACGTTGCCTGCCAACATTACATGCTGGTGACTGAGCTGCAAAGTTAGTACAACTTATCCTTAGGGGACCATGAACGCCATCCAGCAGTAGTTGACATATTGTCATCCCTAAAGTTAAAAATCAGATTTGAATGTGCAGACAAACAGATTATCCCTTGCTGTTTCAGCTTCGCCACATGGGATGATTTTAAGGACTAGACTGAAGGTATAATCAGAAAAACCCAAGAAAAGGCAAAGAGGGAGGCATGGGAGATATTTTGCAGCTTAAGGTGAGAAAATTGATTTCACTCCTGAGGGATGAAATTCAGACAAATCACTGCAGTGTGGGTCTTTCATTTTGAGAGACTACACTCCAGATGATGTTATTAGAGAGAACAAATTATGTATTTCAGGTACTTTCTATAACGAGGCCCTACTACAGCTGGGATCTTGAATAAAATCTCATCTTCCATAAAAGAAAATCTGAGCTTGATGCCTTGTTATCTTATTTATATTGTTGTTGGAGTTGCTTTAAATCCATGCCTGTAGTAAAATGACTGATACACTTAAGAATCAAACGCCTTGTCGTCTCTCCCAACCAGAGAATGCCTTCGAGCCACTGACAGATGTAAATCCTGAATGCATCTCATGCTTAACTTGCTATTTCAAATGAGTGAGTGATCAAAGGTGACACATCGGAATTGGGTGACAGAGAGGATTAAGCATGCGTGTCCTCTACAGCCTCTCTCTTCTTTTTGGCTTTCTTTCTCAATGTCTTTTCAAAAGTCTCACGTCCTTCACCGAACAACCAACAATGTCATTTGTAATCCAAACACATACCGTGTCCAGAAAATCCTTGTTAAACATCAAAATGTACAAGGAAATGTTCAGGAGAAATGTATATTGTGAAGTTTAGCGAACAAGGTCTCAAATACAAAAAACAGGCCTGGGGAACAGACGTGAAAAATGCAGACAAACTGACAAAGAGTGAAAGTACGTGTCCACAGGATCTGTGGTTTTAATGCCTCCCATTCATTGTCTATGTAGGAAGCTGACAAGTGTTTGCGTGGATGTCGGAGGGTGAAGCCTGTTTTGGTCGGGCGAGCGAAGCTGGGAAGGGTCATGTGGCCTCACGTGAAATGATGCCTCTGTGGATGCTCGCCTTGAGAGGGACAGGTGAAACTAATGAGCGCAATCATGACAGGTGGAAAAAAGACAGGAAGTGTAAAAAAAACATGACAGATGAGGATAAACCCTACAAAATAAAACAGGAAACAACTTAACTAAAACCCAAAGCCAACAATGATCATCCTTTCATTTCTAATGTCATGTCTGATGTTTTGAAAAGCCAGTTAGTCTGTTATCTTCAGTCATTTGCCAGTTGCATATGCCTCACTACTGTAAATGTTGTACATGTAAAAAATGATGCTGCAAGCTTATGGCGTTTTGGCACATTGTGTCAATCAGTGCTCATAAAGACTGAAAACAACATGATTAAAAACTATATATAGTACCTTAATGGTTTGGTTGCCAACAGCTGAAGAGCCAGAATCATAAAATCTGATTAGAGGATGTGAAGCAGTCTGACTCTCCATGTAAAGTCAAATTATCATTTTGTTGTTGTGTTTCAATACTCATACTTCTGCTAAATCTATCCCAGCATGCACTGATAAGACGGCTACGAGAGCCTGAAAATGGCTTATTAACAATCGTTCAAACGTGTACAGTTGTGTAGTTTTCCTCTGTCGGCCAAAGTCAAATCAGTGGCACGTAAAAAGCTGAGCTGACGTGCCGGGGCTGTCCTGAAAGCAGGATGTAAAGCAGACAGAGGACTCATGTCCAACATGAGTGTACTTCTCCGAATCCAAAGCGAGAGTCACACTACTGAAATCCCTGAGAGTCTGTGCTACAGCAGAGATGACCACTCTATGATAGCTTTTTATTTGCACTCACAGAGTGCGATAAAATCAACAGAGAAGCACACTGACTCTACAAAACCATCTTTCTTTAATAAATTGCCTGCTGAGACTAAATGGAGCTTTTAACAATCTTCCAGCGGATTGAAATTGCACAGCTCATATCAGCCACTCAAAGAAAAATCTGCTGGTGTATTTTAAGCAGCAAAGTGATTATGAGGAATACTGTTCCATTTGTAGATGCAAAAATAAATGTTATTCCAACTCAGGCACAATATAAGAGAAATCCTCCTTTCATTCACATAATACATCTCTGCGCTGTATCGTATGTACGGCAAGTGTCATTGTTTATGGAGTAATTAATCAATAGTTATAGGTGATAGCTTCTCTAACATCAAATGTACAAATCTTTTACTCCAGCCTCTCTTTCAAACTCAGAACAATGTTAGAGCACTGCCAGAACAGAGCTGGATGGAAAGTATTAAACGAGACCTACTGTGCTTTTTCATTTTTTTCCTTTCCTTCGGCGTGTTACATATGTTCTTGTGCGTGTAAAAGGTCTTGAAAGTTAAAAAGGTCAAAGTCAAACAAGTGCCAACGGGAGCTCCTCTCTCCCACAGACCACACTGCTCCTGAAACGCCTCATCAGTAACCTTGCCTGTAATTCACCTGACACCACACAATGTCACCTTGTCTCACATTTACATAATTTATGCCTAGCGGCTAGTGTGGCACGTTAGAATTGATTTAGCACAACTGCTCTGTTGTTGTTAGCGGTAGTGAGTCAGGCATGTGTGAGCTGACCAATCAGAGCAGACTGGGTATTTGGAGGAGGGGCCTTAAAGAGACAGGAGCTAAAACTGAGCGTTTCAGACAGAGGGGGGTTAAAACTGCAGAACTGGGCAGTATGAAAAAACAGATGTGTTTTTTGAGCACTAAAGCATGTAAACACAACCTTGTCCAGTAGCATGTCCACCCAGGTGTCATGTTTCCAATCACAGCCAATCAGAGCTGGAGCTGATAAACGTCTGTGACTGCTGCAGGGGCATTTAACACGGAATAGAAAATACCAACTGTACCCAATGACAGTGAAGAGAAAAGCCAGATGTGAGTGGGTGTTAGATTTTTAGGTAAAAGAGAGTGATATCTGACAGTTGCACTTCTTAATAAGTACATCCATTGCATAATCAACAAGTCAATTTCCATAACACACAGGAGGTGACACATCAAACCTTCAAAACAAGCACAGTCTCCTAAACAGAAACAACCTGCTGCAAAAACACTTATTTTCGCCATCTGCGGGCCCACGAGCCACTCAGAAGAAGCAGGGCGAAGAGATGTCATCTCACATCGCTTTCTGCCTCAAAGTTCAAACTGTTACCTCACGTGTCATTTCAGTCCCACAAACACGCCTCACGCAGCCACACCAGAGATGACTTGGTCCATCTTTGTTGCCAAAAGGCCGCGTGCGTTTCATCATCCACAGTATGTTACTCACCACGATGCAGCTGCCCTCCGTGTCGTCGTCCAGCAGGCCAAGTCTGCACAGAGCTTTCTCGTTCCTCAGCCAGTACTCCGACGAGTCCAGCGCGCTGTTGCTGCACAGCACCTGCAGCACACAGATAAACCCTGCTCAGGTACACAACGCAGAGACACACATGGAGCATATGACTCCGCACACACTGTTTGAGTCACACAGTCACTTTCATCTGCCACTCTTTGTGTCTTCCCCCTCTGCTTGTTGGGATCAATTGACCTTTCTCCAGGACCTTTATTTCAGGGTAAGAGTCAGCGGCACACGATCAATAATCTGTCAGCTAACCAGACACTGCACAGTATATATGACAGTTATTGGTTCCTCCCTGGAGAGACATTTTAATGACGCCTTCGGGGTGAAAGCTACCGTCATAGAGCTGCCTTTGTCAATGACAGACAAGAGTCTTTGTCCTACTGACTGATATGCTCATTTGTCACCGTTAACTATCGACTTTGTTGTTTTAATTAACCACCCAGCGTTCCGCAGGGATGACGTATTTTTATAGGCCAACCTGGAAGTACGCATCGTTAGTTCACTCGACAAAAAGCCAATGGGATTTTTCAATTGAATTCCAGATAATTGCGGAAAATAAAGTCTGAAGCAAACAAAAAATGTGGACATTTACACATTTTGCAAGATAATCTTCACAAATTACCCCTTTTTATGATTTTTGAAGCGTAAATGCAATATCGCCACAAATACTAAAAAGCTAACATTAAGGCTAGAAACACCACTTAGCTTCCTGCTGCTCTGTACTATACACAACAGATCAATCTACAGGTTGAGAGTTGTAATAGTTTGCAAGTTAAGTACGCCTTTTCGTGTTGGGCGTGACGACATTTAATGTCCCGACAACCTCTGAAGTCTCATTTAGCCACATGTTAGCAACCACCTTTTTTGAAGGTGCAATGTGTATAACTGTTCACCAGTCAAATTCATAATCCAAACGAATATGGGGCAACACATCGTCAGCGTAACTGCTAGTAGGTGACGGTAATGCCATAAAACTGAAAAAAGAAGAAGATGCAGGAACCAGCTATTATCAGAGGAGACGACAGACAAAAGAGACACTACCCACAAAAGTTAGCTCACGTGTGGGAGTTTTTAGGATTCCGTAAAAAAAGAATTTGAGTAATAGCCTAATTATTGTTATTGTTGTCATTATTTTCCAGAGATATCTTAACGATATTGTTATCATGAATTCTTAAGGCCAAGATAATTATGTAGTGAAAATCTGATATCATGAACGGAACATGAAAACCTTCACTCAGCCATCTAACCAAAAATCCATTCAAAAAAACCTCACTGACTTTCCTGCTTTTCCTACGTTCCTGCAGCACTCTATTACAATGATAAACACATTTATTTACATTACAAGGGTCAACTTAAAGATGTCTATGATGCTTATCACAGTCAAGGGTTTAAACATATGGTATAAATGTTTGTAAGAAAAACCAACAACAACAGTTGGCACCATCATTGTGCTGCAAGATTAAAGTCACATGCTATAAATAAAATCATTCTTATGCAATTACTTACATATACGACAGACAGTACGCATGTGTTGTTGCATTCTCACTGTGTATTTTTAGTGACAAATCAGGCCCCCTCATGCTCGCACCCCCAGGAATAGGCCATCTGTGCAGGCCCTCGGCCAGGTAAAGGTGACGTAGATTCAGCTGATCTCATCGAGAGCGATCGTATCAGGGGCTGCCGCCGCAGGTCAGCGGAGCACGAGGCCCAATTATGAGAAAGACATCACCTTGTGTCTCTACAGATCGCTCGAGTAGAAGTCAGTTAAGATCAGGAGTGTCGGCCTAATTAGGGAACGCACACATCAGCGAATCCACCTGCACATACAGTACAAAACACACTCTGAAAGGAAATTCAATCTAGCCTCCACCTCAGCCCACTGATCTGGACTATTTCCCCCTCCTGTCTCTCTGGCACTCGGAGATGATAAATCTACTGGGCTGACCCGGGGGCCTGGCTGTTCCTCTTATTACACAACCTCTGGGTGTCACCGGCATCCCGGAGGAGGAAATGAAAATCTCTTGCGCTGCTGCAAACACACAAACAGATAACGGTGGAGGCAGACATGATGGACAGGTGCACAGGCACACAGACGGAAAGATGATGTGGTTGACAAGCAGCCATAGAGCGGACAGACGGAGGGACACACAGGTAGATGTACGCTTCCATCCCAACACAAACACACAAGACTCAGCTGTGTTTTTGTTTACCTTCTTGCAGGCGCTGATGGACGAGGCCACGGTGCTCTCTGTGCTTCCTCCCTCTACCTCGACTGACTCGGAGCCTTCAAACATGGCAGACGACTGGAAGTTACTGC
The DNA here is from genome assembly GCF_965226575.1 of Pagrus pagrus. Classification (NCBI taxonomy): domain Eukaryota; kingdom Metazoa; phylum Chordata; class Actinopteri; order Spariformes; family Sparidae; genus Pagrus; species Pagrus pagrus. Next base: position 20,291,849 of record NC_140188.1, on the reverse strand, counting down.
AAGGCAAAAAGGGCACGGAGTTGAGTTTGTCAGAGCAGTTTTTTGTCAAACGCTCTTAAAAAAGGTTGGGAATCAGTGAGGACGGGTGTGACCGGAGCAGCCCATTTCCCGTCACGCTTGTTCCTTCCGTACAGCTGAGACTCTCTTCATAGGAATTGACTGGACAGCTATTGTCGGACAGGAGAATTATTTAATTATTATTTCAATCTGAAATTAATATTTAAATCTTTCTCCTGAACCAGTTCCAATTTAGAAAGTTGGGGCCAGGACAGCAGCTAATGCCCCAGTTTGTAGTGAAGAAATTGTACCAGTTCGTGACGACTCCCATCATTTATTGAAGATCGCAAAAACTTTTAGGATTTGTTCTGTGGATGTCAAGACCTTTTCATCACATTATTATTCATGAGAAACCTCTGTAGCACCTGCTGAAAAGTTTCTCCTGAGATTTCTGTGACCTCCTCTCTCTCTGCATGAAGGGAAATCAAACTGCATGCTGAACCCATTAGTGAATTGTAGCCTTATTTGCAGAAGGCTATCAGTGTATTTGTGACACCCTGCAGCTAGAGCTGCAACGATTAGTCAATTATTAAATAGGTTGATCGAATGAAAATAAATTGCCAGCTATTTTGATCATCGATTGATTGTTTCAGTCATTTTTCAAGCAAAAATGTCAAACATTTGCTGCTTCCAGCTTCTTTAATGCGAGGATTTGCAGGGTAAGCCACCTATTCCAGCACTCCGGGTGACGGCTTATACAACCAAACAGGACCAGCGACGGAAAATGCTTGAAGAAAAAGAGCTGCCTCAAAAAAACAAATAACAGGGAAAGGAGTCATGTAAGTGTGGTGACGTAGAGAGGAGGGAGAGGATGGCTACAGCGTGTGCAATACAGACAGGACAGGAAAACAACGACAACATGTACAGCAGCTTCAGTCGATTAATCGTTGAAACTAGAGTGACTCTCAGTAGAGAGCATACCTCCACCGAGGCCCAACAGTACTCACTTAGAGGTAGCATGCATTATTACCTCCGCCGAGGAGGTTATGTTTTCATCTGTGTCCGTTTGTTGGTTTGTCAGCAGGATTACACAAAATCTACTGAACAGCTTTCCACGAAACTTGGGCTGAGGATGGATATTTGATATTTAATTGAATTAAAGGTGACTGCGTGTTGGGCCTTGGCGAAGGTATGCGCCCTAAAGAGTGCCAGTCTATATCCCTGAGCAACTGCTAACAAACAAACATACAAACAAACAAACAAACAAACGGAAAGCGGTGAAAACCTTGTTGGTGGCAGTTTAATGGATACTGAAATCAATGGTTAGTTGCAGCCAGTCTGCAGTTTCTGTATGAGGGAATATCACACCTATAGCGGTGGTGACGGAGGATTATAGCGGGAAAAACAGGGAAACACAACACGTGACCACCATTTGGTGGACGAGAGAAGATGATTCAAGTAGTGATGAGAACGTCTGTCAGATGGCGAGCCCGAACACAACATAGCAAACCCAAAAATCCAAGGAAGGCGTCATTATCCTCCGTGCATGCTTTCACTGAGATAAGCCAAATCAAAGCTTATCTGGAATGGCATTAATGAGGATCAATTTGGAAAATAAAGAGGCTGGGGGAATGCATATTTAAATAGGAGCAGCTGTTTTTTTTCCCCCTGTAATCCACACATTTCAAAGCAAATTAAAAGCATTTCGTTTTGAAAGCCCCCCGAGGGATCACACAACTGCATCTATTTGCAATTAATGATCACGCTTGATGTATATAATTGTGTGACAGGAAGAGTCAGTTTTACTTTGAATGGCTGGACAGGGCGGGGAAAGGAAAAAAAAAAGATGATGTGATGCTGGAGATAAGTGGATGTGATGTGCTTTAAATAGGCTGCTGTATCTGCGAGGCACACATCAAACACACACACACACACACACACACACACACACACACACACACACTGACTCTGCAGTGAATATATTGGACGCATGCAGAAAATTGGAAGCTAAAACACTGCAAAAAATGGAAGTAAAAAAACACTGTAAAAAAAAGAAACAGCATAGACTGGTCTGATCAAGCAAATTCAGATTTTCACGGAGAAACTCAAGAGGAGCGGCGGGATGAATTTGTCACGCACGACCTCCTTTTTATAATCTTTGCGCTTGACGACCTTTCCATCACGGCACGGGGATGATTGACAGGTCGGTGCGCTCTCGTGCTGCCGGGGCCCCAGGTACCCAGCAGGCATCAGCCTGATGTGAGAACACAATTAACCCCTGAAATGTCTGGCTTTCCAAGGACAGCCCTCCGGCTCGCTGTTTTAACGTGGGAGCTCGTGTGGCTGAGGATTTCTCCAGGCATCCGAGGCCAGTTGGTCAGTTTACTGGCGCACAAACAGGCAACTTCTGGCTTAACTGCACTAGAAATGATGAATGTGACAAGTTTAGGTCCTGGACACAGCAGGGACATTTGATTCAAGCTTTCATTTTGATAATTACCCCTGAGGAAAAACAGGAAGAGGACTAAGGCTTATGTAAAAATAAATAAATAAATAAAACATGTAAAAGTTGAACATTTCTATTTGAAACGTGCCTGCTGTCCACCTCGCACGTCCATCCGTCAGGCAGGGAAACATTTGTTTACTGCACAAACGCTAGCGCGCTCTTGTGAGAGAGGCTTCACTGCAACACTCTGCGTGGTGCGCTTCTCCAACACCAAACACAAACTGACACACTTTGCACAGTCACAGATGCTTTGATTCGGTACAACAGAAAATATATGGTGGGTTTCACACTCACTTGCTTCCAGTGCCTTTGTAAAAAAAAAAAAAAAAAAAATCTAAAATATCTGTCCATATGTGTGATATTGAAGGGAAATGTGAGAGTGGCACCTCAGATTCAACAAAACACCGTGAAGTAGATGTTCACCTCAATAAGACGCACAATTTGCCTTATGTTGATTTTGTTTAACATGCGCCTGCTCATCGACATTTTGTCTGTATCCTGGGATGATAAATAGTCTCTTACCTCGGCGTTTTCAGAAGGCACTTTGCGCCTGCCATTCTGTCAGAAAAAAAATTAAAAAATAATAACAGCCAAACTGTCCTCAACCGGTGTGATTATTTCCTCTGTGGGGGCAGGGGGACAGGGAGAGGTGCAGCGGTGGAGCGCCTCGACGCGTAATTGTCCCGGGGACACTCTCCGGTCCAGATGCGCATCCCCGACCGAGCAACTGAAGGAATCCAAGACTGCTTCCACCGTGACTGGAGGAGGACTGTGATGGAGTGAGCCCCGCGGTATCAGCAGCAGCAGCAGCAGCAGCAGCAGCAGCAGCACATCACTGCCTGCCCTGCGCGTCTGTCCGCCAAGTGCCGAGTGCAGGCGCACGAGCTCCGCGTGGATCAAACGTAACGAGCTGCACGACGCAGGCAAGGGCATGGATATGGACAGTGCGCGCGTTCGTCGACGCGTGTGTACAAACAGACGCACGCACGCGCACACGTACGTCGTTGTTTTGTTACCGGTACACTAAATATAAAGCCAAGTCAGACACCTCCAGTGTGTTTGCTCTGACATACAGGAGGCTGTTTTAATGTATTGATCACTGCAGGCAAATGCACTGCTTCAGTAGGAGCACCAGGAGTGGAACAGTAAATAAATGTCTCCATCACAAGTGTTCACATGATCTGTGAAGATGAGAGGGAGCCCAGGCTGTGAGAGGACACCACAGACTAACTTTCAGCTACATGTGAATTTCACTTCCATTGTTTCGTGTCTCTTGTTCAGACACAAGGTCAGTGTAACAGATTTTATGGTCGACCTGCCTTTTTTTTTGCCTCAACAGAAGAAGAAGAAAAAAGCAAATGCAGAAACTTGAAAGCTTCCATTGAGCAGACTCCATGTGTTGTGTATCGTGTTTTGTGTAGATGTACATATATTCAGTCACTTTGTCCTGTGGTACCGGTTTGGACAGTGACACTAACACAGTGGAGCATGATGATGTTGTTGACAGAGCCTAGTTGAACTAATACTGGACAATAGAGGCCTCTGCTGACAGTAAAGCAATGTTTATATCAGATAATGTTCAGCCAGTAGGTCTGTTGTGAACATACATACACAACATATACACAAATATTTTAACTTAGCATGTCTAACTTGGTTATTAGATCATTTTCTAGTGGACAAACTATGTAATGGCATCTGTGATTGTGCTGCACATTTTACCACCATTTTGAGTTAATATGGTGGTTACATGTTAGCAACACATCAGGTAGACATGGAGAGACATTGGCGTTCATTGTTCAGGATGTTTCCTGAGGGGAATATCTGTTTCTTTAGTTGTTAAATGCTCCACTTTGTTCACCAGCTAATTGCTTTGTCTGCTATTTGGTGCTGAGCAAGTAGTGTACAGTTTATAAATAGCGTACAGCTTATTTTTTTTTGCCAGCTGTGTCTGGAAACAAGGTAGATGAGGGGGCGAGAGTGAACCAAAATACATAACCTAATCGCCAGAATAAATGTCGGCAATGTACGTTTCTGCAAACCAGGGATATGTTGGAACTTCATCTCTTTATGTCGCAGCTTTACTTCTTTAGGTTCAGTTTTCTATTATATGTTAGAACAATGCTGTGCTTATGGTCTGGTTAAGGTCTAGGCACAAAGACCACTTGGTTAGGGTTAGGAAAAGATCATGCTTTGACTTAAAATACCTGTTTTTGTCAGCACAAACATGGCTGGAAATTGTCTCCTTAAACATTTCCAATGGTGTCACATATCACACAAATGTTGAAAGTCTTGAACTGCTTGGCAGCCTTCTCGCCTGTAACTCCACCACCACCCCCTCCACCTCCTGTTAATCCTTTTTTTCAGATTATTGCAGCTGTAAAGTCGCATTTTACCTTTTTTTGTATTGTTATAATTAAGTCAGTAACTAATGAGCTAATTAGTTGTCAGTTTTCTGTGAAAAACCATCACTTTATTAGCAGAATCTTAACGAATATTAAAGTATCGCTGCACAGAGAATGAAGAGCTTCCATGAATACCTGCTCAAAAATATCTTACAGGAGACACAGTACACCATCTCACTGCACCCCTGGGACAACCAGTGTAAACTATAAGGAAAGGCAAAACAACCTAATGCACACACACACACACACACACACACACACACACACACACACACACAGCCATCTTCTCTGTCACCTTAGCAGCAGTACGAGAGCCTTGAGAGTGATGTATACGTTCTCTGTATCTGATGGTTAGGCTTAAACATCCCTCCTTGGTTCATTAACGAGGTCACCAAATAATCAGGAGGGGGTAAAAAGGAGCCGAGACCTCCAGTTCTCTATTCTCCAACGGGGACTGTGCCGGGGCAATAAAGCGGTGGGCAGAGAAATGAAGGAAATGGTGGGTATTCAGGAGAGCACAGAGAAAGCAGGGGTCTTTATGAGATCTGTGTATGTGTGTGAAATAGAGACATTATGCTTTTGTGGATTCAGACGGTGGCCAAAGTGTACGTCGTCTTCAATCTGCTGAAAGGATCATTTCTGCCAGAGGGAATGCTTATTTCCAGCGTGCCCTCTACCTCAAAGAAGATAGATTTTTACATGCTGTTATCAGCCACGGTGTTATTTCGCTCCCTCTAGATGCCATTTGGTTTCATTCAACAACAACAACTCAACAATATCAAAACCCAATTTCTGTGATGGCGAACTCAGTGCAGAAATGCGACCCACAGGGAACACAGGCTGGATGTTTGCAAAACACTTGCTGGGCTTCATCTGATAAAATATAAAGATTTAAATGATATACCTTTATTGTTCCTATATAGCTGAGCATTCTGAATTAATAAATAAATCCATAGATCATTAATCAGTCATTAATGAGTGTGTGAGCTCAGCCAGTTTCACCCAAATCTCTCACTAAAGATTCTGATATAAAGAGCAGCAGTCTTGCATTGGCCAGCACTTCTCACCAACTGTTCAGGCCCTCCGTGGTTATGTACTGTACTATCTCATTTCATGCCTCTCAGCTGAGGAAAGCAGTTTTTCCAGCTGAATGTTTTCTCTAAAATTATAACAATGAGGTGCTGAGGAGGCAAAATGGATTCTTATACCCGTTTTGACATTTTAAAAACATGGAAGTGTGATACCTGTACAGCTACGGGTTATCACTCCAAAGCAACCGACGAAGAATAACTGAAATCAAACTATCAGCAAGGAGAAAACACTCACTCTCTCTCTCTCACACTCACCACAGCCAGACACACTCCATCTTTCTCTGTATGAATGTAAAACCACCAGAAGATTGATGGGATGTCCCTCACCAGTAATGGTGAAATATTTAAATCACATCCTGAACATGAACAAATGTAAAAATGTCTTCCACTATATATGGAAAATAACGTGTTTTGAATACAGACAGTTAAAGCAAGACTACTTTTTCAACTTCCCCCCTCCTGCAGCTTCCCCTGCCGCAAACACAGCGTCAGCAACATGGCTGGCACGAGCAGCCTGGCTACTGCCCAAAGCAAAAAGCAACCTTAAGAATCCCCTCGATCTCAGTGTTACGTGGTTAAAACGCTGGTTTTAACCGTCTCAAGTCCCAGTAGTCAGAGGAAACACATATCAGCAGGGGAACACACTTTGACACAACACTGGGGCTCTCCATCGAGTGAACGCCCGTCTGTTCACCCTTGTTTCACCTCGGTTTTGATCACTCTCCATCTTCACCTTCTTTACCTCCTCCATCGGTTTCTTTTCTTTTTTCTTTTTTCTTTTTTCTTTCAGTCGCTCCAGTTAGATGTGAGAGAGGTACATAAAGAGAGGTTCATAGGGAACCAATCGATATGTAGATATAAACATAATTTTGCTACAGCCATTACACAGTGCAAACAGTATTTTACCTCAGAATAGGTGAAAGTAAAAAGAAAAAATAAATGTACCGTATTCACACTGGTCGCGATGGACCTGCTCTCTTTTCCTTAAAAACATCAGAGTCAAGTCGGTAAGTAAGGTAAAGGGGAGGTTGCTGACTTTTAAATGTTGATCCAGTAACTTGTAGGCCTAACTTCTGTAGACTCCTGTGAGGCAGGAAGGAAACGTATGAAGTAGTAAGGTATTTTGGTTTTGGCAGAACAAAAAACTCCCACATCATCTCCGAGATCTTTCTGTTTGGTGGTGTGCATGAGTGACCCAACGAGAATATCATCACAATCCCCTCTACCACCTGCACCGTCTAAATATAGATGGAGAGTAAAGAGCATGAAATATACCAGCATCAACACAAATCCAGACATTTTTGTCGGAAGATGCGTTCTGTGTTTGTGCTGTTGCACAGTACAGGATTAAGCATTATGTTAGCTTGAAGCTCAATGTACTGTTCACAGATGTAAACTGAGCTTTTAAATGATTTTGTTCACTACATGAAAGTGCAATAATCACTTCAGTGTACATTGTTCATTCTCATGTTAAGCCAATACCGGTTATTGGCCCGCACATACACTGTCTGTCTGGGCTAAATTGATTGACTGCGACTGTAACAAAAGCTCATGATGTATTCTGACAGTCACACAATTCACAGCTCTTATTCCCCGATGAATGTATTGAATGATCTTTGCTTTTTGTATCTGCCATCGACACACTAATGACTATTTTGTGGATTTGTTTTCTGCTAACTAATTTATAGGTGAGATAATGAGTACGACTGGGACACGTATCCCAGCACAAACAGCACGCTTCGAACCATGAGCTTATTTTTCAAAAACTTGGTGGGCTTTTATTTGTCCTTTATTGTCGCCTTGGGAGAGCGAGAGAGAGAGAGAGATGGGCTGATATGTAGCAAAGGGCCCAGGCTGGGGACAAACCCTGGCTGCTGCGGTCAGGCCTCAGCCCAGCAGTAGCAAAACAGACCATACCTGCTTTACGCAGAGATTTGCCTGTTCTCCCTCCCAATGCATCAAATACAGCTTAGTCAGTTGCCCTACTCATCTAACTTTACAGCATTTGACAGCGTTAATAACAGTCCAAATGATCTAATCGGACTTTGCAGGTAGTTTTTTGACTGTGGAGCCCTTCATACGCAAAACTGATGCCAGAGGGGTCCGTAGAGCATCAGAGTTTGAAGCGTAAGGCTGCTGACCAAGCTGCTGTATTTGTCGAGTTGGGAGTAATCTAATGGATGGTCATCATTCAAAACTTGCTGGCAACTGCTACTAGATGTTGCGCTGGTTGTGTTAGCTGGAAGGAGGCGGAATAAGGTGTCGTTTTACATATCCAGATACAGATCACATCTTAATGCCAGGTGTAAATGGGGTCATCATGTAATGTCACCAAATAACAGGTGTGAATGATCAACAGACAACCCATACACAGCTCCCAAAGCACCTCCCTGCGCTTTTGTTTCTAATAGAAAGCAAAAGTCTCCTGACAGCTCTGTGTGGTGTTCATGCGTTTAGCATTCAGGCTCAGCATGCAGAGCGCTGATGGTTCTGAAGATTTCAACACGAAATCGTTCCAGCAACAGATCGCAGGGCTTCATACTGGTTTGTAAAACTGTTTTAAACAGTTGCATAGCAACAGTGAGTTGGTTTCAGAACCAACAGATGGATAATAAACAACCAAGAAGCAGTTATCCAAGAAAAAATCCAGCACAAACTGTTGCACATGAAGCTGCACAGATGTTGAATACCAAACACCAACAGGAGTCAAACTCATTTAGTCTGACACAAACAGCAAATCCTTCTACTCCTTCACTGGTTCCCCCCGATCGCTCTTCAGCCCACTTCCCCTTACTTTCTACTCTTCCTTATCTTGTCCCCCCGCTTCCTCCTCTTTCTTCCTCTTCTTTATTTTCATCATCCCCTCTGTCGCCCTCCACACATCTTAATCCAAGGGCTTTTCAGGGAGGAGGGAACTAATCCATTGCACATGTTCTTAAAATAAAAGATGGAAGGACAACTAAAGTGGAGATGAAAGCGTAGACTGCTCTCATCAGCAGAGAGGGGACATCTGAGGGAGCTGGAGTACAAGCTCTCACACTGTCAAAAACTCTATTTTTAATGTGGTTACTGACTACAAAATAGAAATCGGTCAAGTCAGAGGAAGACCGTGAGGCACAGATGCGATGTTGAATCTGAGCGGTTGAGATGTAAAAAAAAAGATATTTATAGAACATCAGGAGTTCAGAGGGTCAGCCATGTCCTAGGGGAGCGGGTGAGTTCACAGTGAGAGTTCGGTCGGTAAATAAGTAAAGAGGTCTTATCAATATGAAAACAAGTCGGTAAGCTTGAAATCAGCTTGTAATTCTTCCTGCGGTTCATGTGTGGAGTTCTTGCTTTGATGTCTAGATCGCAACATGTTCAGGTGCAGATTCAACCCGCAAAAAAAAATAATAAATAAACACACCTGGTTCACATTTTTACACATTTGTTGGGTAGTCAAGTAAAGACGGCCAGTGTTCTGATCTGATCTTTTGCTGAAATTTAGCAATTCAAGTAAAACAAGTTCACCCCGGCACTATTTTGGAGGGGCATCCTCGTTGCATCTTGGTTTTAGCCCCGCCCAAGACGATTGTGATCGACGATTGTGGCCGTAAATTGAGTGTCACTGCCATAGCCGCCAAGTCGGTAGTCAGAATGTGTTGGAATACGATGTAGCCCTGCAAGGAATTTTAGCAAGAAATACGACTGCCCTCATATAAAAGCTATAGAGCTATAAATGCAAACAAACACTTGAGACGCACACATGCATGACTCCTGGACAGTGCAAGGTTGCTGCACGCAGGAAGCACAATATTTGCCAGCAGACATTAAGTTCTTGGAAGCAATTAGAGCTAATGGCCGTGTTAATCAGAGTAATCACAGCCCCCGCTCACCTCAGTTATTCCAAATTTATTTTTGTTTAACCTTTCCATCTATCTTCCTTTCCACCTGTGCTCTCACCATAATGGAAACGTATGATTACGAGACCTGATCATTAGAATCGCGTGAAAAGGTTAATGATGGACAGAGTCACTGCGTTGCTTCTTAGTAACATGAGTTATTATTAGAGTGTTGACTCTGTTTTCAGTGTACATACAGGACGATAACAAAGTATAAGGAACCATATTATGCAGGGTTTTTCCTCACAATGTTTTTGTATGTATAATTTCATTCTGATACAGTTTATTCACCTCTGGTGCACCCAGCCTGCTCATCAAAATTGTTATTACTGTCAGTTTCATAGTGTAACGTTCACCATTAGCTGGGCATTTTTGGATAAAACTCAGAGCTGTAGAGACAGCTCCTGTAAACCTGCTGTCTCTGTACTGAGACAGAATAACTTTCTCCCAGACTCTATCAGCATAATAAATGTCTCTAGAGATATTTCTGCTGACTGTTCTGCTGTTTTCATGCGTTTGTGTATTAATACTGATCGAGCATGCCTGCTTCGCCTCAATAAGAGTTTGGAGTTGACTGTTTTATTTTAGCTCATGTCTCAAGATCTCTTTACAGATGGGAAGTGGCCTCTTCTGGCTTCGCTGTGCTGCTGAAACTTTAAGGGTGAGTGTCAATGTTTAAAGTTTTATTTGAATCCTAACCAACCAGTAGTTTCAAACATCTGACTGACTTTAAGTTATTGAAGGTTGTTTGTTTTTTTCAAACCTCAGTTTATTGGTTTGCTCCAGGAAAGAAGTTTGGTAATAACCGATTACTTGCTTGATGTTATACATATTTTTAAAGCTTTTACTAACACACAACAACACAATATTATGTACTCAGGTATTATTTTAGGTACAAACTACCGTCAGCATTAAAAGGGTACTCCGCCAATGGCTGTCATGATGGACAGTTTTTTATTTTGTTCCAAAGTATCAAAATCGATGCAGCAGAACCAGATATATCATTTTCATGTTCCATGTTATCCATCTGGCCTGATACATTTAGAAAGTCTTTAAGAGCCACACGATTAAATCATTTAATCCCTATTAGAGTTAGCGGAGGGCTAATTCGGAAATTAGCTGCTCATCCGGCCGAAGTTTGTAGTATACAGTACACTGTATGGGCCCAATAATACAGATGCTTGAAATATACCCGTGACTCCGGCAGATCCACAGCCCCCGACTTTTCAAAGTGTTCAAACGTGGAAGTCTTCAGCCCTGACCACTGCTGATTCAAGTGACATCACTTAAGGCAATTTGTCAGATTTCACAGCTGGAGCCACAAAAGGCTTCATAAATTTTTTTCATATCTGCAGTTGTACTCCTCAATACAGTCTTTGATGTGTAAAATCGCTCAACTTCCCCTTTAAGCCTTTTTTTTGTTGCTTCAGCAGCACCTGGGAACATCTCCATTTACATCTGACATTAAAATCACAAATGTTAATAGAGCTGAGAACTGGCATATTGCTGCAATCACACACGAATGCTTCTTGTTTTTTTTCTTTGTTTGAATGTGTTATGAGAACGTATCTAGACACAATATCATTGTTTACCATCGGCTGTGGCATTTTAATATCGTTTCAAGAAACAATGAAGAGGGGGTGGTGGCTTTTGACTGAAATCTAATCTTTTCAAATGTGTCATGTTTATCTCTGTTCTCTTTCAGTTTTCTCCCCAAAAAATCCTTTCTGTTGTAACTATTTTACTTCCTCTTTATCTTTTACTTTTGATACCAAACTACAGCAACAGAAGCAGTCCTGAAGTTTGCCCCACTGCTTAAATCCTAATGTAAATTTTGAGCTTGAAAAGGGAGAGAATCGATGACGTGAAAGATGTTGGAAGCCCCAGTGCAGAGCAGTGCATAGTATTAGGTTGACAGGATGACAGGAATGGATGTGGGGCAGAGTGGTGCAGCTGATGCAGTAAAGAAGGGATTGATGAAGGCTGCCATGAGGAGAGGGGGTGATAGTGGCACAGAGCTGCACTGTACTACAGTAGGAGCTGCTGGCCGTGACAGATTGTGGTTCCGGCCGGCTGCTGGGAGGATGCCGGCAGGTTTGGGCCAGACGCAGCCAGTGGCCTTGTTTGAGCCAAGTCAGTGACAAGCCTGCTGGGTAATGATATAATAAGTTGTATTTAAATCTCATGAGTATGTACATATGTACATTATGTACTCCTTCAGATGACCTTGACTGAGCCGTCTGTGGGACAACATCCGAACACAATGAGATGTACAGAGGCTGAAAAGATGACACAATGTCTCGAGTACTTGACTGTGACATCGCTCTAGTCTGAGTGCAGACTTCATTGTCAGATCACTGAGCTGCAAAGCTCATTGAAAACCCAAGCAGCAGGTTGAATTGATTTCCTAAAGCCTCAGTATAATCTCTCCCTCTCTATCTGAGCTTCTCTCCCTCTTTCCTTTTCCTCCTCTTGGACCTGACTCCACTCTTCCTCCGTTCTCCTACTCTGAGTATAAACTGTAAATCTCTCCTCCACTCTCTCTATCCGTCACTTTGGCCTGCTTCGGCAGTTGATTAGCGTCTGTCCACCCTAATCTTCCTCACATGGCAGACAAATGGCTTTTGCAGACCTGCCAACCTTGAAAAGTCATGGAGTACCACCTTGTTTCGAAGAAATGCTCAGCTCATGTACTTGTGTGCGGGCAAAAAACAAATCTCTCATTGGTTCTTTTTCAGAGTAAATTGTAGCTTTTTGAATGAATATGTCTTTTGGATAAAAATAATGCATTCAGAAAAGGAGATGTTCATAAAATAAAAAATAATCCTGACAGTCATGTCGGTCTTGTCCGTCCGTCCCACATCCCTAAAGTATTGGCTTTAGCGCACTGATGTCAGGTTGGATGGTAAAATATCCTGCCTCCATTACATATCTCTGTCATGTCAAGTGTTTGATGGAGGGTTGGAGGGATTAAATTAAGTTCAAGAGTGTTGCTGTCAATTTGCAAATCCTTGCTAGTCACTTGAAATGACATTACGCATTTGTTAATCATCCCCCTTTCAAATACTGTTGGTGTGAGTGGCTGAAGGCGAGGGGATCAAATCTGGCACTACGATGGAGCTCCACTTTAGGTTTTTGGCAGGTTACACACTTGATGGTGAATTGCTGCTTCAGTACTGAACAATTAGTCAAATTCACAAGGCATCACCAGATTTTGTGTACTTTAGAGAGGTAAAAAGCGTCACAAATGGATTAATCTTGGGAGCAGAAAAACAGGCTGAGGCAAAAATGAGCTCATACAAGTAATAGAGTTAGATATGTAAATCTGAGGACAAATCGGTTCCACTTCGGCCTTAAACATCATCAGCAAGTCATTAAGTAGATCATTTTTCATTTATTTTCACCATGAACAATGAAACCTAATGCTGCAGTAATGCAATAAATACCTCAATCATAAAACAAGTTGTTTCTGCTGTTTCTATCTACCTCAAAATGATGGTACTGAATCAACACCTCTCTGACTCTGGCAGTGAAAATGATGCCTGATCTCTGCTGTTAATTTTTAATGAGTCAGCGTGAGGTGGCCACTGAGGGTGCAAAACCTGTTTGGTCATTATTGGTCTTTGCTGTAAGGCACATGCGTCTGTAGCCATTGGCTGTATGGACACGACCAGAAGAGGAAACGCTGCCAACATCAAGAGGGAACTTAATTAACATTCACAATTAACATGAAGAACAAATGGACTACCAGGTGCTTTGACTCCACAATTCAATTATTGCTTCTTACCGGCAACAGGATCAGTGAAGGTCAAGGCTGTGCCTTAATTATGTAGCACTGTGTGCATTATAACAGCACTGAGGATTATTGAGAGACAAAGGGCTCGCTTTAAAAGGTTAACTATGCCGTCCGTGGTGGTGTTTAATAAGGACAGTAAAAGAGGAGACTGTAAAACGTCACCTGCCAAACATGAGGAAAATGTGGCACCGATAGAGATAATTACTGTGGAGTATACCGGGTCTCTCTGAGCTGACAGTACGGGACACAATAGCCCTAATGATACAATCATCATGATACTCTGCCTCACAGACGCTCTCAGAGGCTAACAAATAGCTGTTACTTACATAATAATAATATATTTTGCGTGTTTTTCACGAGCACAGTGTTGAGATTGAGACTATTACATCTTGTACTGAATATTCACCATGGACTATAAGCCTGACTGCATGTTTGTGAACCAGTGTATCGTATAAATGAATGATTTAGCAGCAAGCCTCTTAGAATAATAACACTGATGACATTCACACTTTGGGTTTGGTGCTAATTAGCAAATGTAAAATGCTAACAGGCTAAATTGAGCTGGTGAACATGGTAAACATTATATCTGGTAAACATCAGCATATTAATATTGTCATTGTGAGCATGTTAGCATGCTGACTTAAGCGTTAAACTCAAAGGACTGCTGTGTCTAAAGACAGCCTCACAAAGCTGTAGGCTCATGTCTTAACGTTGTCTAATATATATAGACATGGAGCAGATCAGTGCTAATAAAACTCTGTTTTTAAGGCTGGATGTCCTTTTAACGTCTTGGATACCTCTCACTGTCTCTGTGTTAAATCACCTAAATGCTGCTGCTAAAAATGTGCCTTTGATTGATGCCTATGTACTTGGCACTGATGTTAAATTGCATTTCAGTTTCTCTAGACTAGAAGGCACTCATTAAAAATAGCACCAGAATGTAATGCTGTTTAGCAGCCAATTTGGAAGTCCCACATAAAAGACTTTCCATCTCAAAATGTGAGATGCGTAGTGGCAAAAATCCAACACCTGAATCACCTGTTACTTGGGCCAAACACGTGACACTCAACCCACATGGATTTGTATCGGTTTCAGGCACCTTATTGGGAAAGAGACAAATGACAACAAAGCCTCTCAAACTCAACACTGGTGAAAACAGATGCTGGTATGGTAGAATACAACTGGGCCCAATCCCAAAACACACCTCGCCCCTACCAATGAACCCTTTCCATTTTCCGTGATCACACATACAGGCAGGACAGATTTTTCTGTCGTTTCAATTTACTTTTTAACAAGCATAAAACAAGTGCTACTAGTTTTCTGATTTCTCAGGCGATAACTAGCTTGCCAGCTAACATTACATTGCATTTTGATGTATTTCAATGTTGCATTCCCGCCTTTGGAGGCATATGATGCCTGAAATTTAACTGAAGTCCAGCAGCAAAGTTCCTGCACTTGGTAATACTCCTCTAATACCAGAGCAGACTGGCAGTGAAGGAGCAAAGGTTTTAGCCTATAAAACACCACTACTGACAAGGTAATAGACACAGCAGCCTATTCACGCAGCAGCCATTCTCTTCTTACATCACACTCGGGAAGGGAGACTCAAAAGTAGTACTGCTGATGTGTCACTTTGCAAGTCCTATAAACACAGGGAATCTGACAAATTGTTATCATTTCACCACTTCCTGCTTGATCAACAACTGAAAAGATGATGAATAAGGTCAATCCAGAGGTACATTAGACCATATTTCAAAGTAAAACAACATATATCATAATATCCCTTTGCCCTTCCGAGAAGCTTTAACGTTATCATTCAACCCCTTATTTAGCCAATGTTACTGTTAAATAGCGTTACATGATAAGATAGGACAGGCGTAATTGAATCCTAAAATATCAATACATACTGTATCTTGGACACATTTATTGAAGCCTGGAAGTAAAACACACTAGATATCAAGCTAAGGAAGTGGTTGAATGCTAGCATTAGCTAATGGGTTATCAAATATGTTGGTTTTATCTTGAAATGTGGCCCAATGTCCCAGATGTTAACTATCCTTCACCTTTTCAGATGCTGATCAATTTCAACCACTACCCCGTGTAGCGCTGTTCTGAGGGGCAAGGGGGCACTTGAAAACGAGGGGTAGGGGTAAAAAATTGGTCATGAGATTGGGCCTTGGAGGCACAGAACAAAAGATTTGTGCGTCGGACTAAAGGTGAGACCAAGAACTGGATCTGGTTTTACAAGATAATTATCAGAAGCAAAGGTAATCCATTCGTGTCAGAGGATTTCATGGTTCAGTCTCAAAGAACAATGGCAAGAGATTAAACTGCAATCGCTCCGTCTTACTTTTCTGCATGCACACGTAGACACAGCCACACACCTGAAATTTGACCAGCCGTTCTCAGGCTAGGAAATGACCTCCGGTAGATCAATAACATGGACTCATACCTTATTTCTAAAGCCCAATCAATTACCTGTGGAATGAGGAAAAAGGACACAGTACTCCACCTTCAGACGTTGGTGGAAACAGTGATTCATAATTCATCACCGTCTATCAAATTAGTGATCACTTCAGACCACGGTAGAGTTGTAATGACTGGTCGCGGCTGCCTCTTGTACCGAACAATGTGCCAACAAGTTGCTACGAGTGAATTATGACTGGACTGGACGAGGCAGTAGTGCTAAAGATTTCCACAATTTTAAAAATTCATGAAGGAATGGAAAAGCTATGAATGGAGCAGCAGGCGCATAAACACCGTGATCAATGCTTGCTCTTTGGTGGGCTAAATTTAGCCCCACATTACCCTCCGTCCCACATGTTGGGTTTATCTGAATCATTTATCAAAATGTGTGACAGGCCGGACATCGCGGCTGCAGTAAAAAGGGCTTTTCTGGCTGTTCAGGAGGCATGAAATCACCTGGTGAGCGTGGGGATAACGCAGATGAATAAACTCTGAGTGGGAATATTAATCTTGGAGAAACATCTGCCCTTAGAGAGCGAGCTGCTGCTGACTCATTCTCTCATTCTGTCCCTTTCCTCACTGCTTCATCACACAACCCCCCCTCTATCCTCAGCTCCATTTGTTTTTGCCCCTTCGGTTGTTTTTTTTTTTTTTTTGTCTTTGTTCCCATCTGATATGGTCTGCTAATGTGCTTTCATGTTTCAGTAAACACTTACTGGGTGTACACTATTCTTCAGCTCTGCTACTGAAGTGGGATGAAAATAAACCTAGGAGATCGTTTTGTTTTATTATGATAACAGTCACGCTGCCTGCTGCAGTTTGTACAGTCGTTACTTGGGGAAGGGAGTGGGGGAGGCACAGGGGAGACACGAACCCCCTTCCAGTATATCAATGCAAACACAACTACGTAATATGATTAATAATTGAAATACCATGTTTATATGTTTGAAAAGTTTGCGACTCCATCCCTTTTCCTCTCAACCTTTTTTCTTTTTTTTCCAGTGACTCCCAAAACAACATATATCACTGTTCCCAATGAGGTTGCAGCTCACAAGAGACGCACTGGACCTGCATCGTTGCAGTTTGGTTGGGTTTAGGCATGAAATAAACGTGGTGAGGTTTAGGAAAACATTGTGATTTGGCCTAAAATAACGATAGTACTTGTGTAACTTCTGTTTCAAGCGCACCTACGCTGCGCACATAACTTCAGTTACCTTATGTTACGTGTTACGTCAGTTACCTTATCTTATATCTTCACTATGTTAGTAAAATTAAAATATCTCACCGTTTCGCTTTCACACTGGACATGAACAGCAGTCTCCTGGGTTAAAGTCCTGTGTTTGTTTGGACCAACTATCTGTCACCGATCTCCTCCCTATGCAGACTAGTTGCTCTCTATACTATTTCAACTGACCTGGTCTTGCTGTTGTCATAATTATTACGGCCACTAGAGGTCGCAGCCTAACAAGAAACTTAAATATGGATCATAATAAGCTGCTTTCACAGTCGACCTATATGGTTGTTTTTCTGATGAGGACAGCCTGAATAAAAAATGGTCCTACCCATTGAGTACTGAGTACTAATGGCTGCTGAGTAGTCGTGGATCAGAACATGAACACGTTGGCAGGCATCATAGCTCGTTGCAAGATGTTCTCTAGTGTTAGATAGCGGGTAGCTGATGTTTGCCAAGTAACAGTAACTAGTGTCTGCAGGCGGTTTGAATACGAGTCGGCGAGAGAAGCTGGCAATGCAATGTAGGGTTGCTTAGCTGGCAGGATGACAGTGTTCGTCAGTTACAGCGCTGCTCTCGGTGTGCCCTTCAGCAACTGCTCGAGAAACTTTCATGTAATTGCCCCCATCATGACATCAGATTTTTCGCTGAATTGATTTGATAGATATCTGCGATAATTAAAGTTGATACTCAGCTGTAGGAATTTCGACTTAGGCTATTTTGTTCACTCTCTTCATCAGCCTTGTCCATCCTGACTGTGATCCCCTGAAACAATTTCGGTCATTGTTTATCATACAGCGGTGAGAAAACCCTGACAGTAAAACAGTCAGTGTTTGTTGATGAAACACCTTCACTAAGTGACTGATGCTTTTCTATCAGCAGTGTGTGTCCAGCCCAGCGGAAAGACGGCAAACACTAAATGAAACAGTCACTCTACACTCACTGGTGTTTAGACAGGATGGCACTCCTCCACCCTCCTCTGCTCTCCCTGCTTCCCTCTTTCACCTCGCTGGAGGCGACTGAGTGCTCCTAATCAGCAATCATTTTAAAGGTCATGAATGAAACGACTGTGGGAGAGGCTGCGGGCTGCGAGCTAACAGTTTGTCTCAGTCAACTACTGCACTGTGCTGGCACTTCTTCAGCTGCAGTTTAGCTAAATTGGCCCGAGACGCCCTTCACTGTTGATGCTTTTATTACAAATACAAGTGGGACGAGCATTTTGTCTGATGTCTGACATCAGACACGTACGTTAATGTTGGTGTTAATGCTGTCTGTCCAGCAGCTGCGTCCACTAATTGCAGCTTATAAAGTGCTATAAGGAATAGTCCGACATTTTGAGCAATAATCTAAGTGGCTTTCTTGCCAAGAGTTATATGAGACCCTCTTACGTTTGTGTGTTAAATATGAAGCTACGCCCATCAGCAAATTCGGTTAGCTTAGCCTGCCAGAGCAGCTGTTTACCACTGCTTCAAGTCTTTATGCTAAGATAAGCTAACCGCATCCTCGCTGCAGCTTCCTATCTATGCAAGTTTCATACAGACCCAAGAGTGGTATCGATCATCTCATCTAACTCTTCAGCTGCAGTGAAGCTGCTTTGTTTGTTTGATCACACTAAATACTTTAAACAGTTTGTCAGACTTTGTCGACTCTCCTCTGAACTTGTATAATCAAAATGCCTCGGTAACTGTGTGCAGACTGGTCTCAGAGCCAGTCTGTGTGTGGAGAGATGCTGGGACAGATGGCTCGAGCCAGATTTACTCAGGCTTCCTACTGTCTGCAACCACAACGATGTCTCCTTCAGTACAGATACAACCGTGTCCATCTGATCCCTACGACCACACAGCATCTGCTAAGGCATTCTGGTCCGTGTGTCACTGTGTGTGCGTCTCTATGAAGTGTGTCGTCGCATCCAGTTTGTGTTGCTTGTGCGTGAGAGTATAGAGTACAATATGTGAAGAATGCCAGTATTTATCCATACAAGAGCATATGTTCCTTCACTCCGCTTGATAACATACAGTAAACTTTACCACAGTGACATTAAAATCACTGTAATCACTCACCGAACTTAATGGACTTACGAAACAATAAAACAACAAGCGATAAAACCGAACACAGCACCCTATTCACCCCACACAAGCATTTGTAAGAAAACTCCACTGGCAGTCCATCAGCCACCAGTGTGGAAAAGACCCTCGCTACCTCTAATGACCCTCAGTCCTGCTTCTCATTATTCCTGCTCTTCCATGTGGCAAGCCCAGCCTGCCCTGCAGCTCAGCAGACAGTCTTCCTTAATGCTAATGTTCTGTGACATGGGTCCCACCATATCTGACACTGCAACACTACTACAGATAACTTATCATGATCTTATCATCAAGTCGTAGCAGGAATAACTAAAATGGGAGCAAGTTGGGAGTATTCTGGTTAAGCCGTGTCAGCAGCGTGGCTCTGGGAATGCTTAGTCTGTCCACGACGTCTGTCCAGACTGAAATATCTCAACAATCAGTGAACTGATATTATTGTCACCCAGCCACAGTTGCAATGGCTGCAAAGTAATCCTATGAGGCAACTGCGACTGTCAAACTTGCGTCCACTAAAAGTGCTTGTTTTTGCCACTGACAGGCTGAGGTTGTTGCTTGTCTGACGACAATACAGAAATGATTCTGACGATAGGAGTTGTTGTTAAGTAACAAGATCCTTTTTGTAACCAGAAACAGTCTCGCTCATGGAGAAGTCTCGCTTTGAAATCTCACAGGAGGTGAGTTGTTGCAGGAAGACGATGGTGGAAACATTAGTCACAGTTGGAGAGAGGCGTTTGGGGTTTCCCTCGAGGAACTGCAGGCCAGAATTTATTTCCAAAGTCATGGCTGGATATTTAACTAATTTTGACAATCTAGATGAGGCAACAACTGTAACAACTCATCTCGTGAGATTTCAGTTGCTCCAGTTGGAGTTGCCTGAAAGGATTATATTGCAGCCATTGTAGCTGTGCTGCAGCTGCCAGCTGAGGCGATCTACTGGACTTATTCCAAGAAGTTGGATAAGTATGAATCATTTACACACCAGAATATGTAAACATAGGTTTTAAAATATCAGAATTCTCCGTTCAACCTGCAGTGCAAAACTTCTTCTCCTCCTTCTGGCAGTGAAAGCAATTACAGAAACACTCTCACGTGCTTGCAGTATGATGCCATAGGCTCCACTCTGCCATACTCTGAGCCCCACCTTGTTCACTGCAGCATAGATACACTCCACAGCTGCGTTTTTGACTTCATCAACCCACTATTTGGTCCAACGAATAGATGTTGCCTGGCTTCAATCTCTACCATCACAGTGATCTCCTCTTCCAAAAACTATCTTGGCTATTCCTGACTGAACTCTCATTTGTGTTGACATTGTATAAGGGGAAGTAAGGCTTGTGTGTCAGTTTTAGTTTCTTTGAGATTTATAGATCACAGGTGCGCAAGTTACAAAAGGGAGTCTTAGAACCTGCTTGAGCAAGGGTTTGTTATGCTCAGCATCCTTTATAAATCATATTTAAGCTTTAACATTTACATAAGGCCTCTGGTGATCGTTATGTAGACCATCTAAACATTATTTGTGTGAAAAGGTTGCCAGCTCTTGATTTTTTGCCCCGCAAGACACTGTATCAAAAACTTTTCTACAGACAAATCACGCTCAGTGCACCTGATCTGCTGCCCCAGTTTTCCAAACAGTTTCCTTGACCCTTGTGGCAAAGTGAGAGGTGTGATGTTGGCACAACACATAACTGAGCCTTTCTCACCTCCCACCATCGGCTTGAAAAGTCAAAGTAACTCCTTTGTACCTCCGCTGAAAATCAATGTTTTTTCTCCTTTACGGACATTTCACAGTAGAGGGTAGACATGAGTGCAGAAATACAGTCTGTACAACCAAGAGTCAAAAGAAAACTGCCTGCAGGAGAGCGCTGACGTTTGGCCCTCCAACCCAGCTGCACTGCTAAAGAACCTAATACATCCATTAGATCTACCTGTTTCATTAACTCTGACAGAGAGAAGGATAGTAGACCTGAAAGGAAGTGAAACAAGACTGGAGATGGAGGAAGGACACAGAAAGCTGAAAGCAGAGCCGGATAAAGCCGGAGCTCAGCGAGGGCAGCGTGGTCGGAGGGCACAGGCCCATTAGCATTGTTCTGCTTAATGGCGAGCTCATTCATGCAAAGAGAGACACAGAGAGAGGCTGAGGAAGAGAGCAAAAAGAGACAGTGAGGAAATAATTGCTGATTTACACCTGCTGTTTGAAGCCCCATCTTCCCTCTGATTAGTCTACTTCAGACATAGCCCCCTGTGCACTGATTACACGCTTACAGCTCCAGACACCTGCACACCGAGCACCAACTACAGCCCTGCTTACCATACGTGCATGAAGAGCTCTTGATTTGAGACAGATTCGTGTTTTCGGCAAAAAAGCAGGGACACTGCCTCAAACGCTGGCAGCCATTTCCCACCAGCAATTTTGACAGCGCCTAGACCAGCAAGCTGGGGTGTCACACCATATGGGATCACTGCTGAGTACAACTGTACGTCTGTTGAGCTTGAAGCTAGACTGTGTGGATATGCTCTACGACTGTGTGCCAAATGCTTGACTCAGGATTTCAGTGCTGCATGTACAGGAGTGCTGACTCCAGTCTAGCTGCTGGTGTTATATCAGATACCTCTCGTGTTTGTTTTGTTTAATAGCCCGTTTAGGGTTTCACTGGTTAGACTTTAACAGGCTATAGATGGCAGGCAAAGGTCAATGTGCAGTCAGTCAGCAAATGCAACATAATGGTTTAAAGGGACAGTTCACCCCAAAATCAAAAATACATATTTTTCTTCCTGTAGTGCTAGATATGATATGAGTCTGCCTTCTCGCTGATATGATGGAAACTCTATAGCAATGTCTCAAAGATATCATGACCTGGTTGCTCAAGATAATCCACAGACCTTGTGGTGAATGGTTTCATGTAGGAACTATTTTTCGGCTGAGCTGTGTTGTTAGCTAGCTTAGTTGGTTCTCATCTGTGAATATATGGTTGCTTCCTTCTGCAAGATGATGCTTAAAGACTAGGACACTTCAGTGGAGGCTGGGGGATGGGTACGAGAGTATGTCAGACGTTACTCATAAGAAATTAGATTAAATGCAATTGTCTATGTCTATAATCTGCTTCATCTGAATTTATTGTGTGGTTTTAGCCATGCTAGCAGTGCGGCTATAGCACATGGAGTTGTGCAGGTAAAACCGAAGACACCAGACCTGAAGCGTAAAAATACGCCCGTCTAGACAGCTGGATTGATTTAATTGGAAGCACATCTGTTCCAACAGACGTGTGTGAGACGGACAACTGGAAATTGTGAATTCATTCTTGTTATCATTATTTCAAGAAGAAGCAAAATGACAGAAGGTAATCTAACGTAAAGTTTTTACCTCTACCAGAACTGTGAGGTATTAAGAGTACCTGATCTCCTGAAAAATAAAATAAATCTGAAAAATGTTCAGGGCCAGTCAAGCATATACTGTCTATTATAAAAAAACAGCTTTCACGATGTGGTGCAGTTAGGAGTTTGACATCCTAGATTTCCGCCTGTGCCATGATTCATGAAGATGGATTGTCTTTAGTTACTGCAGATAAACAACCACTGCTTACAGCCATAATACTGCCCCACGCTTGTCCACACACACAAAGACCAGCGATGACAAATGAACCCAATTGATGCACCTGTGCACACGTACACATCTGAGTTGTTCTTGTCCCAAAGTACATTTTGACCTACAATTATCTTCTGCCCTACTTGAGTCAATCCCAGGTGAGTCAGCCAAAATAACCACGGTGCATCTGAAGCAGGTGTGTCTGATGCCCTGCACCATTTATCACCATTGTCCTTCAAAGTGTGGTTTTGAATATTCCCTCAATATTACCTTTGTTCTCAATTTCCGTTCAAATCTTGTTATTTTCATAGATGTATTAAAGTCATGGCATTCAGGTGGAAGCAGTCTTACCAGTGGTCATTGAAAAGATTTAAATTGCCTGGCTTTCACATATTCTTCTGGCTTTTCCGCTCTGACTGCTGGCCAACATGAGTAACACAAAAAGCTGAAAAAAAAAGAACATTACAGTTTCCCCAGGATGTGAAAACAAATCACCTCCAGCAGCAGCAAAGCCCAAAGCACATTATCTCAACCTCAGCTGCTGCCAATGTAAAGTTCTCATCAACAAAACATCCGTTCCTGCTCCTCCACCTTCCCCTTAATATTACATAAAATCAAACAATGCTCCCACTCTCTTCAGCATCTGTCTCATTTGTTTTCTGTCCGACCCCGGGGTTGTGGCACCTGTTATCTGGGCCTCGCTGCAGAGACGTCGGTGCTGCTGCTGCTGATGAGGTGTCTCTCAGAGGCCTGTGCTCTCCCAGCAGCCTGCCATCCATTAGTGCTTTATGACCAGATCGCTGCCTCAGCAGTCCCAGTGCATGCACAAGTGTTTGCCTTTTCATTTTCCTCCCTTTCCCTGAATCCCCTGAGGGACACCGGCTGATGATATATTGAGGCAATTAAGTGTTGTAATCACCCCCAGACCGGAGACAGATGTTAACGGGGTGGAGCGACAGAGTGCGCCCCCATGTGGTGGGGAGGGAAAATGCTCTAGTGATGCCAGGGAAGACTATTTTATCATGATGTGTTAATACTAACCAAACAAAAAGGCAGCATTAACAAAACTTATTAAATTTCATTTCATTCATTCAACATTCAACGGGAATGTGAAAGGAAGTATCAGAATGACATTATATAGTTGGGTTTGGGGGTAATGTTTTTCATTGGTTTTATGTATAACAGTGCTGGCTAGTACTGTATGTGGGCATATAACTGCATTGTTTAAAATATAAACATTTTGCAGTTGAACATGCAGTTTGCAAAAGCCTTGTCGTTATTTGATAGCAGTGGCAGAGTCAGGATGTTTGAGGGGCAGGGGTAGAAAAAAATAAAAAGGGCGCCAGCTCAGAGAAAGGGCACACGAAGGGCACTTTATCATGTTTGATCTACCATAGCAGCATCCAAAAAGGATATTCCTTTTATTGATCTAACGTCTGCATGGTGTAGCTGTAGATTTAGCTTCATGATTCAGGACTCTACCCGTTTCTTTGAGCTTCTTTGGAAATAATTCACGTGGAGCCTTTCGCACTTTGATCACATCTCTGCCTGCTACTACAGAGGGATGGGAAGCTGGTGAAGATGTGGCCTCAGACAGCAGTAGCAAAATACATTACGTTAGCGTTGAAAATGTTATGGATGTGGTTGTGTTGTGGTTGTGTTCCCACATGATTTATTATCTAAAAAGGTTCATCTGCCACTGTAGCAGATGTTGTTCTGTGAGCATGTTTCAGCTGGAGTGATAATACAGTGTCGATATAAGTAAAAATACACCAACTTAAACATCTACAACATGACGATAACAAGAGAAAGTGCAGTTCTTACAGTTCAGTGAAGGTCCGCAGCACTGCGAACAGTGATGACAACATCTTCAGTCCCTCTGTGTTCCTCTGCTAAGTAGTTAGTCCAGGTTTTTTTTTTTTCCCTTTTACCTGAAATACAAAAGATATAGCTAAATGGATAAAAGAGTTGATACAACACATACACATACACACTGTATCAGTGTCAGGAGCGAGGACCAGATGGCTGCTGTTCTTTGAAGTCGTCTCTGTCCAGCAGTTTTCCTCCGCATCATCTGGCAGGTGGAAGTAAGCAATTTAAAGCACAGCAGTATGTCCTAACCTCTCCGACACACGTAAGTGAGCATGTATATGCACCCACACACACACACACACACACAGAAGAAAGTGAGGCATGAACGGACACACACAGCTATTTAGAAGGAGAGCACAGATACAGTGTTTATACTGTATAAGGTGATAGACAGAGATCCTGCTTCATCTTGCAGCAGTGAGTCGTTTTGCAATTTAAGCTCACTATGATTCACACAAGAAAGACGGACTAAACTTGGATACTGAATATTTTTCATGGCCAAGGTGCACGAGGCAGCTGTAAAACTAAGTTGGCACAAAACAGAAAAGACTGCCAAGTGTTTGACTTAATATTGTGAATTTGTAGCTTCTTGCTGTCTGAGAGCCAAACAAGTTTTGCATATCAGCGTTTCCATCTGGAACATTTGGCCCCTTTACACAGACTGATGCGAGACACTGGGTTTAGTTGCATTGGTACAATTGCCACATCAAAACAATCATACTGTATATTGTGTGAGTTTTTTGTTTGTTTTCTCTGATGCTCTTAAATAAGCCTCCACATTATAGATGATCTAAAATGGAATAATAGAAATGTTCCCATTCATCAGCCTCACACAACATTACAGTCATCCCACACTGTGCGCACTAGCGTTTACCAAGCCCTTAACTCTTACTGTGGATTTTCCTGCATAAACTGTGATGGACATGCTTTTAAATTAAGTGATAATAAAACACCAGTTTTGACAGTTTTATTCAGTAACTGTCCAAAACAGCCCAGTCGCCAGAATAAACTGTTGGCTGTTTTGCAAACTACTGATATGTTCACATCTGTGGGACTCATAGGCTGCATGCTAACCCTACTGACATTTCTACGAAACGTGTCATATCATATTCACATTACATGTTTATGACCTGACTGTCATATCGAGAGGTGCAGGGGATGGTGGTGGAGTTACAGAGGGGAAGGCTGCCAAGCCAGTGACCACAGCATCACACCACTGGGAGACCTTGACCTCATCTTTGTTGCAACCAAAACAGGTATTTTTTAGCCATAAAATGATGTTTTTACTAACCCAAACCAAGTTGGGGTTTTCTTGTGCCTAGACCCAACCAGGCCATAAGCACAGCATTATCAAAATCAGCATTATATAAAAGAAATTCAACATATTCATGGTTTGCAGAAATGTACATTGCCAAGAGTCAGTGGGGCGACTGGGTTGGTTCAAAACTGTGTTTTTTTGCCATAACGTCATCAATTTATCCTATTTGACATTTGTATGTCAAATTTTATTGTATGTATTGTATGATTTTTTGAGTCATGGCCAAAAATGTGTTTTGTGAGGTCTCAGTCACCTTGACCTCTGACCTTTGGTGACCAAACTCTAATCAGTTCATCCTTGAGTCAAAGTGGACATCGGTACCAAATTTAAAGTAAGTCCCTCAATGTATTTCTGAGATATTGCATTCAAGAGAATGGGATGAACGGACAGACGGACTGTCGTCGGCATGGAGGCATAATGACTAATAGTAATATCAAGTAATTTGTAAAAACTAATGAAATACCTTACAAATGCTGCAGTCATATAGAAGCAAACCCAGGCCAAAACCACAGTCAGATGCCTGTGTTATGTAAACACCACTAAAGTTATATCTTGTGGTTTATGTTGCAAAACCACAGCAGACTGTGGACGAACAGGTACAGAAACATCCGGGCTTCAGTTTATCAGTGTAGGAGTCACACAGCACAGTTGTCACAGTGCTATGATGAGGTCATGGAAAATTGTAATGAGGTTGCCGCACACATTAATGAAGTTATTGGGCATTTTAATGAGGTCAGAGCACACAATGATGAAGTCATTAAAGGAGTGTTGATGCTTAAGTTAATCTCACACACACACACGCACACACACATACATTAATTTGCTTCCTGTAACACAATAAGGCCACATCCTCTCGATGATTGCTGAAGATGGATGCAAACTTGATTAATCCTCATTAATGCATTTTATGCAACAGCACACCGTATTTGAATAACACAGGCTGAGAGTTGAACTGAGTCAGTTTGGGAAATCAGCAGGTGGAGAACTCAGATTGGGTATTTATAAGTGCGACGTAAGGAGAAGTTAAGATAAGCAGTCGGCAGCCTCTTCTGCTGCTGCTACTTACAGCTGTCTTTGCCATGGGAGCCCACTGTTTGTTTACTTTTTCCCACTATTGGATAACTGTGGTTACCTTTAAACATGATCATGGTTGTTCTTTGACCTGTTAGTATTGTTATTATAAAACTTAGCCTCATAAAAGTAGTAATGTCAACCCAAGTTGTTTTTCTAGCTTTAACAAAGTATTGTCATTCTGGAGGGCAGACGCATAAAAAAAACAAAGAAATATTCAATTAATTCGGAGGGCTCGATGCATACAATGCATATTCATTCAGGTTTTAACTCCTGTCATCTCACTGTCATCTTTCCACTTCACTGGACTCAAAAGTGAAAAATGCGCTCTAAAGAAGAGGAAAACATTAAAAGTTACCCCTCGGTATTCTGACACTACTCTCTAATTCATGAATTTGATTACCAACCATGCAAAACAAGCAACTGCCCCGGGAGACTCCTGAGGCCCTGAAAGCTCCAGGCTTCGTTTGAGCTTTTAGGGCCACTAGATTGTGCTCATTGCAGTGATAATAATTTAGTTTGGTAGTAGCAGTGGTTGTAAATATGCACCAGTAAAAATCAATATCAGCTGACATGATGAGGTCCTGACTTGAACAAGATTGCCGTGTCAAAATCTAGTTTTTAGGACCATTAGTCTGTCTTCTGCTTACAGTACATGTTTCATCCTCACAACAATTCAGGTAATATTGCATCAGAGAAGAACTGTGTGTTCAATTTGCACAAGGAATGGTAAGAACAGGAGATTAATAGAGGCCCAGAAGCTCGTATTTGTCCTGGGGCCCTCTGACAGTCTAATCCTAAGTAGAACAAGATGCTTTGAAGCTATGAACACACAGCAAGCATACATGTTACATCATCACTGTCTCTTCACACATCATCACTGGACTTGTTTCAGTTTGTTGAAGACGTTTCACCTCTCATCCAAGAGGCTTCTTCAGTTCAGCTTTACGTGACTCTTCAAGCAGACCAGTCCTGCCCAAAGGTTAAACCTGCAATATCAGACTCAACTTTTAAGCTGATACCGCAAACTTGTTAGCAAGCAGCTGCTTATTTACACCTTCAGTAGTTATGGTGCAACATTATCATTCATTTCGAGTCATTTTTCTGACCAACTAATAAAAATAAATACAATATTCACTCTCCTTTTGCTCCATTTTTGGTCCCTACAAACTCCTGTTAAATGCTCCACTATGTTGACCCAGCTAGTCACTGTGTCTGTCTGCTGTTTGGTGTTGGGGAGGTAGTATACAGCTGATTTTCAGAGCTGCCTGCTGCAGCCAATAATGAGGCTATGAGAGCTGTGAGAGTGAACCAAAACAGTAAAGTTGGAGCTGGACAGCTAAACGATGGCCTAAAACTCACAAATAAGCTCTGGAAAGCTGAGAGAGCTGCAGATTTGGGTAATAAATCTCAATGTTCCTCACTTTGAGTGATCCCCTTTTCATTTTGTTGTCACACTGTCATCTGTTACATTGTTATCATATTGATTGTAGCTGCTTGACAGGTCCCATATTGAGCTCATTGTCAGATTCATGCTTTTGTTTTGGCGGTCTACGACAAAATGTCTACATGATTTTAGAAAAACACATTATTCCTCTCAAACTGTCCCTTCCTGCATCACTTCTATTCACCCTCTGTCTGAATGCTCCTGTCTCTTTAAGACCTGCGCCCCAAAAAGCCCAGTCTGCTCTGATTGGTCAGCCCTCACAGGCCTGAGTAGGCACAACCCATCGCGTTTCTGCCTCAGCTCTGCCATGTCTGAGGGCTGTGACTGTAAAGTTGTGACATCTCAACCCTTCAGAGGTCCTGGCGGTTCGTTTAAAGGCAGTTTCTGAATACGGTCTTTGTGAATATCTCCGTTGATTGAGCAGTATTAGAGTATTTATATTAGACCTGCTTTATCATTAAAAAAGTAATCGAAATCTCGCTTTATACAATAAAAGACCTTTAAAAAAAAGTAGGTCTGTACCATAAACCTGCAGGGTTATACGTAGTTGTTATTTTTTCCTCTTACATCCCTGTGGAGGCAAAACAGTCCGATTCTCAAGAAAGCAATAAACAGAGGACTTGTCAATCTAGCCTTTCAGTGGAAACACAAATAAAAAAGACAATCATTATGACAGATTATAGATTGCACTTGCTGTATTTCCTATATTAGGCCTACATGCCTTTTTCATAACGTGTTGTTTTTTTTTCCTCCACAGCAAGGCAAATGTCAAGGTGACACAAGGTTAATGAGCCACTTCAGTGTCTTGGGGCGTCTCCCACAATATTGACGAGTGCTGTTATCCACGTCATGAGCCTTCACACATCCCAGCTGTGACACCCTCAGTGTCTCAGGTGTTGTATTGCTGTGGCGCACCAGGATGTCTAGACCACGCTGAGAAGAAAAGGAATTGCCAATAACACTTAGCATTTGTTTTAACATGTGTGGAGAGCCACATGGATGGGATTTGCCACATGGGACATCTAGTCGATGTTTACAGTGTGAGTGATTATCGTGGACTTTGATTGATTTTTACGCGACCAGAATTACAGGGAAATACAGATAATCTATTTCCTACTGTCAGAAAAATCATTAATTTATGTAAAAGTGATCTCTTGGTCAGGTCTGAAGAGGGTGAGAGAGAGTTTGAAGTGGGGCTAAGGGGGCACTGTGACAGTGAGCATCACTTGTTCTGCCTTTTCATTAGGCGCTAGGAAATCAGGATGGCAGCTCAGCGTCACAGACTGAGCCACACGGCCCTTCTGGCAGTTTTTGTGCTAGTCGGGCTTCAGTATGGTGCCAGGTCTCTCTACAGTACCTGCCAAAACCAGTCTACTCTCTTCTCCTCTCTTCTCTTCTCTTCTCAAATTAAAGTAGTCTTCTTTTTTCCTCCATTATGTTTGAATTGATGGAACCAGGAAAAACAAGAAGAGAAAGGGGGAAGAAGAGAAAATAGGAAAAACCAAAAGTGCCTACGTTCGTTAAATTGCCAGCCTGACAGTCCAGTGATGGAGCTCCCCTCTCGCTGTGAAACTTCTGCTGACTCAACTACTCCATCTTGGTTAAGTTTGATAACCTTCATCCCTCCATCTTCCCTCCATCTGTGCACCGTCTCACTTGTTCACGTCTCGCTTCATTTGTGTGACGCATGGTTGCTTTTTTTGCGGCTTATGCTTCAGCTCATAAAACCACAGTCATACATCTCCGCACACAGCGAGCTGCTTTTAGAATATCTTGAACAAGACAACATAACAACAAGGCCAGCATTTACTCACTATGATTTTCTCTGCTTCGGTTACACTGAAGCCTCTATAAGCTCAGCATGTGCATTAAAGAAAATATAGTCATTATAGTAATAGGTATTAATTACTGTGCTTAAATCACTGTAGCCCTTAACTGCTATTTAACTAATCAACATCGCAAATGAACGACTGATCTTTGGTTGCAGTCATCATTTTCGTTGTAATTTCAAATGTTAAATTTAACAGAAAAATATGATATGTAAGAATTCTGGATTAAAATGTGTAAAAATGACGAGACCGTTGTTATATATTTTGTTGAATTGTGTTCTTACATTATCCCAAATGTTTCTAACCTTGTTCAAACCCTGAAAAAGTTCACTCAAGGTATACATTTAGTCGCCTGTCGCTACTCCTGGAATAGGCAAGTCGGTAAACGGGACTAAACTTAATGGGAATAATACAACTGAAACGTGTTTATTCGCCCCAAACAGCCTACAGATTACTTTACTGTACATCGACTGTAAACTAGCAATGTGTGTCTGCGTGTTTGAATTCAGGTCAGCCTCTCACTTTCTCTCTTCTTTCCCCCGCTCCTCTCTGTAACATTGCTTTCATGAAGTAAAGTACTTTTCCATCCAGCCCCAGTAAATTAAGATTACAGTACATAAACACCCGACAATGAAGGTCACCTCCGCCGATCGCTGCTGCAGTTGATAAATGTAAGTGAAGATAAATCCACTTTTTAATCTGAAAAGATTAAAAGTAATGTCGGAGCTCTCCTCCCGTCGGTAACAGCTCCTGATCATCTGTGGGTGTTTATTCCTCCAGAAGGTCTGGCTCTGCACTGACTCTCTACTCCAGCAATCGCTTGGAGCTGGCCCCCATTCTGCCTGGCCCTCTCCACACAAGACTCAGCAAATGTCTTTTGTGTTGTGAGACCCCCAGCTGCAGAAATTACATACCGTGCGTTGAGCTGCTCTATTAAGGTGACAACAAGATTCAGCGCCTTGTCAAAGTGCGTAAAAGGAGGTCTAGACTAACTGCGACTTTCTCATCTGACCCAAGCAATTAAGTCAGTGACCCTCTGGGCACAAGCCTCTCTTATGAATTCCTTTAACTACTTGTTCGGCAGGATAATCAGTGGCAAAATGCTAAAATCAGCTCGACATCATTTCGGCTTGTCAGAAAGTGACAAAGTGGCACCAGGATGGAGGGGTGGGGAA
The DNA here is from genome assembly GCF_965226575.1 of Pagrus pagrus. Taxonomy (NCBI): domain Eukaryota; kingdom Metazoa; phylum Chordata; class Actinopteri; order Spariformes; family Sparidae; genus Pagrus; species Pagrus pagrus. Next base: position 20,260,103 of record NC_140188.1, on the reverse strand, counting down.
ATGCTGTCAGGCAAATGAGTCATCAAGAGGAAGAACCTGCACGGGGAGCCTCAGAGGCTGTCAGTTTGGAGGAGTGCACCAGTGTGTGTGTGTTGTCACAGTTTGTTGTGCAAATCTGTGAGAGACAGAGAGAGCTGAAGAGGCACTGCTTGTTCTGTAAAAACTGCATGTTGTTGCTGCTCAGACTTGGGAGTGCTGCATACTGTCTCTCACTGATGTTTTGTCTCATTATTGGCTCCAAGCTGCAGAGTGACTGTCGAAGTCTTATCTGAAAGATGCACTGACTAAAGTGACTCACTGGATCCACTACGGCTGCTTTTCTTTACTGCTGTACAAGCACTAGAAAGAACAGAGTGATCAGTCGTTTCTAACTCCTACAACTGTAAGTGAAACGAAAAGGAAATATTTGTGGTTGTGAGTTTGGAGCTGCACGTACGCAGTCTGTGAGGTTCATCTCGGTGTGAGAGACGGACTCCTGCAGCCACAAAAAGCCACATGAAACAAAAAAAGGAAAAGAGGAGGAGAAAGGACAACACCAGAGGGAAGGATAGGAAGGAGAGCACGGACAGATGAACTGACATTTCCCAGCCATTACCATGGTCCACAGAGTGTGTGCTCACTCTGCCCACAGACACTCCTGCCCCCCGGCCACTATGTGAAACGGTGTGGAACACAGACATCCTGTAAATGGACTCATGTTTACAGAGAAAACTTCAGGTAACAAGACAAGGGCACAGTTTTGACGAAGTATGGCCCACAGCAAGTTTTAGGACATGCTTCAATAAACTAAAGCTCTGATAAAGTGCCATTGCATGTGGTAGATTTATTCATGAACATGCGCCAGGAGTGCAGAGTAGGCTACATACAGTAAATATCCCACATGGAGTGGAATAACGATCTTGTGCTTGCACAGAGATGAGAACACAGATATGGATGCTAACATGCAACAAGGTTACTAAAATGCTAGCAGCTCAGTCACCTGTATGCATGTTTAATGTTCCACGACATAGCTACTCCATCACTCCACATGGAGGGCAGCGTGACGATCAGACTGAATAGCCACTTCTTACACTTCATTCATTCAGCCTGGTTTCCAAACGATTTAGCCTGTAGCCAACGTTTCAGGGCATCCGGTGTAGCCAGCCATTATCCAGATAACAGATATTCGGGTCAAGACTTCCTCTTCTGTTCGCCAGCTATTGTTTAAAGTCCGATTAGCAACTTGAGGCACAAGAAAGAGGCTGGAGTTGAGAGACAACTCTTATTTTATCTGCAAATAGATGCAGATCATTTTTTTAACAGAGGTAATAAACTCTTCACACAGACTGTTGACCTGCATGTAACCAAAGCTCCATCAAATGTGATTTGTCAATTCTACTTGGACTATAAAAACAAATTAAAAAAGACTACAGATTCTGCATTCACAAACAGAGATCTGTTAATAGAGACCACATCATTTCTTACTGTTTTACCTCTTCCACTAGAAGCGAGTGACACTTCAGTCCTACCGACATTATTTTCAGGGGAAGTGGTGGTAGTTGTTTCCTGCAGTATTTAAAGGTGCACTGTGTAGTTTTGGGGATGAATTTTTAATCAGAAGAGAAATATCTTCATTGAAGCCTGAACGAACTAAATAAACAAACTGTCTTTGTTTTCATGACTGAATAAACAAACAAAGTAAACAGTATGAAATTGGACAACACCATTTCATACTGTTTCACTTATGAAACGCTGCCACCTTTCTAGCTTCAAACAGCGTTCTGGGGACCTTTTTTTCGACAAATTTAATTGGACCTCTACAGATGCTTTGATCATAAATAAGGGTAAGCTATGTAGAAGGGTGATGTCCTTTTTTTTCAAAATCCTGCCTACAAAGTTGGCTGCTTCTCTAACCGGCAGAAACAGCCTTCGACGAGCACAACACCAGACCTTAAGCAGCCGAATCACTGCACAAACTGGGGGTGTGGGCAGTGATTCAGAGGTCTGGAGCCAGACTCAGGCCGTGTGCATGTCCAATCTGTTTCAGTCAGAAACAATAAACAAACAAAAGTGCCTCCAAACTAGCGAGGGTATGACTTTTACTGAGGAGAAAAGAAGAGAATTAATAATTTACTGTTAACGGCATGCAGTGATATAATGACGTTAAAAGTAGAGTCACAACCAGCCTTAGTTTTATGCTTTGAACGACATCAGCTGCTCAGTGCACACTGGCAAACGTTAGTATCTTAACAGTACATGACAGTGAAGTGACAGCTGTACTGTAGGTGGGACACTGCATGTGTTGAAGGGTGACATAACTCAAACAACACAGTTAGTTCTTTCTATAATGACAGCCTGTCTGGGCTTGAATTACCATCTAAACCTCAGTTTCTTCTCATCACTGCTTGTCATTTTTTTCTTCCTCTTCAGTGCCATGCCATCTCTCTTTCCTCCCCCCCCTGCTGTATACTTACTGCATATTTGATAGCCTAGTGTGTGTTTGAATCCACGTGCCCAGCCTGCCTGTCTGGAACTGTGAAGACTGTATTGAATAGAGAGATTTCTTAATGGGGCTATTGATTTTGTGTCTGCCTTTCTGTGTATGGTTTCAGCTGTTCTAAGTGCTGAAACATACCCAGACTGTTTGTTTATTGCTGTACTAAGTAGCCATACGGTGTTTCCTTTTTTTAACAGGAAAAGAACTTAACATGGTGATTTTAACAGGCGTGCGTGTCGCAGTAAGGGCGAACCCCAAATCTCTAGATGGCGCGACGCCGCTGCCTCACTCTACATGTGCGTGAGATGCGCGACTCACGCCAGCAGTGCGGCTGCTCTAACCTGGAAACATGGACGCCGAAATGAAAAGCAAGACGTTTCGCCACGCACACATGCTGTTCATGCAACCAGCAAACTTGGTAGCTGTAACACACTGTAACATTCTGCTGTCATAGGAGAACGTTACAGTGTGTTATAGCTGCCAGGTTTATTGTGAAAGATATGCAGGTGGGGTTACATCATTTCTCTTTTGGTACCCCCATGCAGTCCAAGCACTCAATAGTAATGTGTCAATGCCCAAAATCACTAAGGGTCCAGTTCATAGAAGGAGATGCACTGTTTTCAGGAACCACCAACAGTTCACTGCAGAAATGATGCCTCATCTGTGAAGGACGGTGGTCTTTCATCTTGTGTCTGACGCAGTTATGTAGTCATATAGTCTTCTGTGTCAGTAGCAAACGCTGACTGAATGTAACCACAAATCATCCTTTCAGCACTCTGACTCACACAAGCCCTGTGTTTGCTTCTTTTTGTCTATTTTTCTGTGTTCCTCTCGCTTCTTTATCTCCTCTCCCACTTGTGTTTCGCTCCTAGCCCACTCTCTCAGTGGGGAGGAGGGACAGACGCTGCTTAGCTAATGCTCCTGCTGGCTGGGTGTTAGTTTTAGTGTCATTTTTTTTTCTACGTGTAACTGCAAGTCAACTAACAAATGGCCATTATTGAAGATGTAACCAGATCTTAACACGTCTCTAGCTCACAGCGGGATGTCTGGAGAACTGGGCACGTTGAAGCTGAAGAGTTGGTTGCTGCTTCAGGATTTGCCCTCATAAAAACAAGTCGGTTTTCACTAATAAGCAGCTTCTGTGCATGAAAGTAACATGAAAAGCTCCTTTCAACAAGCAAAAAAAAAAACCTTTCTTTTGAGATGATAAGTAGCATTTGCCAGAGGATCATTCATGAAGAAAAGTTGACTAGGAAAATGGAATGAGCTCAAGACTTTCCTATTTGTTTTGTTTCCTCGCCCCAGTTTCTCCAACATGACATGAGCCAGATGTGTCCTACACAGGCTTATGATCCCCCAGACTTGCATGAATCCTATAAACACAAAATAACAGGAGGAAACAAACACAGCTTTGTTTACCTACCATTGCACACATTGCATTGTGCATATCCATATGATTTAGCACACACGTGGACTGCATTTCCTACCTAATACAAAACATTTGCAAAGACTTTTTTTTGCTATGTGTAACTGCCCTCTGCAGTCAGCAGAAATGTGTGCGCCCGTGCTCATGGTGTGCATGTGTGTCCTTGTACGCATTACTTTTCTTCTCCTCGACGTGTGAAAAGAGCTGACAGAGTGAAAGGGAATATGGGAGTTGTAAGTGGCCGTGCCAACAAAGACCTCACACATTGGGCAGTCACTTTGTTTACGCAATACTGTTGAAGTATGTGTGTCCTTTGAATGTACATTGCAGGTACTGTGTGTGATTGTAGACATGTACAGTATATCTTATTTTAAACTTGCATTGTGTGTATCCACTGTACCTCTGTGTATGTGTGTGTGTGTGTACATGAACAGTATGTTTGCAGGCGACTGTCCGTCACTTTGCTACTCCCCTTTGAGGCAAGGACCCTTCACACCAATGTGTCCTTTCACACGACACAGGAGCATTTCCTCTCTCTACGGGATCCTGACCTTTAGAATAATATTTAGCCCTCTGAAAAAGCCATCGCAAGGCAGGCTGAACAGGTTTGCTTGAAGGACAATCACTTGAATCATACTGCATCAGAAAGAAGAGACACAATGTGAGCAACAGGTAAAAAACAAGTAAAAAGGACGAGTAGTCTTTGAGGTAATGATAACTTGCTTAAAATGACAATGCTACAGTGCTGATACCAAGCGAATGTATCTTTGCCATGATGACCATCTCTGTTTCATGTCTTAGCATTTGCTAACTGGAATGGCACTCAGTAGAGTGCATACCTCTGCCAAGGCCAAACATTCCCCTTAATTCAATCAAGCCTAATGCGATAGCCTTGCACCACTCTAAAACATACATAACTGTTGTTAGTTGTAATTATAATTAGAAATTAACGAAAATTACGAGTTTTTGTGCAATCAAGTATAAGGTAAATGTATCATTATTATTATTATCACCAAAGTTAATGCAATTCATCCTCAGGGGAGCATGAATATGCATGCCATATTTTTATGGCAGTACAGAAAAGCTGATGAGACATTTCATTCAAAAACACAAATGTCAACCTCTTGGTGGCACTGGAGGAAGAGTTCACTGAACTCAAGAAGATTCATCCTCTGGGGACAATGAATGTCTCGTGAGAATCCATCCAGAAGATGTTGAGATGATTCTGTCTGAGCCAAAGTGGTGGACTGACATTGCCATTCATGCAACAAACATTATTTCAAAAGTATCACAGGATTTCAGTTGTATTTGTATTTGTAGTATTCAGATGAGTCACAGACAGGTTTGTGTTTCCCATTTTTTCCCTGAAAGATCCAACTTAATTCCCCAATATGCAATTGGTGTACAGCGCTATTTCTATCACACCGTTTCGGTCTGTGTGGTCTGCACTACAACTGTAGACAAGGGTGGCAACAGATTAACACACATCATGAACAGGGGCTTTGAAAACACTTCCTATTGGCTAAATGGACTGTGACAAATCTATCTGTGCAGGCAGAGTTCAGCAATCTGACACAGATGGATGCACGCCTCCCATCAATGACAATGAACTGAAAGCAGAGAACTGAGACTGACATAATGGATCAGTATGACTGGGATCAGGATCAAGATTGTGCACAGCAACATCAGTAACTGCCAGACTGCTATCTTTACTTCAAGATGAATTGTTTTAAATATCAACCGGACCATGGAGGAGGAGTGAGAACCATTTTTAATATCGGTTTGAATCCCCACAGAATTTGTGTCCTTGCTTGTCTCCTTAATGTTAACGTTCTTACAGCCCCTTGTGGGAAAAAACAGTATATTTGATTGTATTAAAAACGTATTACAAGCATACTTTACCTTTTATGCTTGATTATATGAAGTGTATCTAAAATGTACTTTTAAAAAGTGAACTTCAAAATAGATGTCATTAGGTTCAACTTCAGTGTAATAAAAACAAATAAACTAATTCAACAATACTTCAAGTGGTATGTTAGTGTACTTCTAAAATGTGTACTTTGTTGTAAGTATATTGTGAATGTACACACACATTACACAAATACTACAGTAGTAATTTAGTGTACTTAAACTAAGCATATTATTTTCATGTCCTTTGTAATACACTGTCAGAATGATTTCTTGCAGTGTACTGATGATTAGTCTGGCTTCAAGCATTCTCAAGTATACCAACATTTAATATACTAAGGATTTTTTTTGTTGCTGAGTTATTGTACTTATTTCTAATTTTCACTTTAATCAGGATTTCTTCCTGCTTACTATGATTGACTGAAGCTAAAAATAGAGTCGTGATTCCTGTACTGCTCCTCAGATGTTTTAAATATTCACCTTAGCTCTGGAAACTCAAGTCGATCCAGTCGAACATTTATCCCCGTGTCCATCCGTCTGAGTCACCTCAGACGCATGTACACATGTACTCTTGTTGTTTCACGCACACATTTGTTTGTTTGTAAAGGTCTGCTCTAACAAATGTGCGTGCATGTGTGGATGGATTGGTGGGTGAGTGTCTGCCTGTCTGATGTGGCCTGTCAGGTGCGACCATGCAGTGCCCAGTGGGAGAGGACCGGGGTGACTCAGACGGACACAGTAGTCTTGTTCCTACTGCTGGAAAAGGGCAGGGTGCGGACAAGAGAGAGCACCAGAGACACATGATGGAGATGGTGTGTGTGTGTTTGTGAAGAACGGGAGGGCTTTCATCAACACACTCACTCAAAGAAATCCTCTGGCCTTTGAGCTGCTGTCCACACTAATAGAAATGTACTTGACACTTGGCTGTTTTCTGTGTGTGTGTGTGTGTGTGTGTGTGTGTGTGTGTGTGTGTGTGTGTGTGTGTGTGTGTGTGTGTGTGCCAGCAGGGGAAAAGGAAACAGAACTTTGGTATTTTGGGTTTTCTCTCCCCCACCACACCCCTGGAGGTGTGAGAGTAATTAATGTGTTTTGCTCCAGCAGTTTACATGCAGCATTTGTGTGCAAAATGTGAACTTATTCCTCCCAGCTGTGTGGGACACTGTTTTGTGCGTGCACACATGTGTTTCTGTGGCGCTGTTGCAAGGCAGCGGTGGCTCTATTTATAGCACAACCTGATGATGTATTTATCTGCCGGTTATGGTCATGGGGCTCAAGCAGCACAGGTCCATGCGGCACTTAGGAGTAAACAGAGCCACAAAAAAACGATGGAGGTGTTTCAGCTGCATTTACGTTTTCTGTCTCACATCGTCTCATAGAACAGATACTCTTTTATTATAACCAATGTACCTGTCTAAAATGGTTGTGCAATGCAATGACTGTTAGTAACCGTGCCGCTATAGGTTTATTTCTTCTAGTTTTACAGTAAGTGCATGATTGTGTGTTGGGTTGCGACTGCTGTCAAAATGCTATTGAGTGCACAGCAGTACTGCAGCTGAGTGGGTACAGTGTGGACGCTGACAGAATACTGTATCTGCTGCTCTGCTGATGTGCGTCTGCTGCTTTTTTTTTTCTTTCAAGAAAGTCTCCTGGATGACTGCAGATAAACTGCAGTAGTCCTCTCCACTACTTTGTGGTAAATGTTTAAAACTACACAGAATATTCTTAAATATCACAATTGAGAATGAATGTTGGTACAGTTGCGTATGGCAGTTTTTTGTCACTTTGCACTGCTTACTGCACAAAGCTAATTGATGGTTTTGAGACCTCCAGGTTGGCTTATCTTGACGGACAGCTGGATACATGAGATCACGTGATTATATCTCAAGAGTCCATCTTGACAGGCTTCAAGACTTTATATATTATTATATTGATATATAACACACTGGGGTTGAACCAATTAGCATCCAATGAGAACTACTGGCAGTCATTGACTAAGTTTGACTATGTTGACCACTGATTGATTGGCTGTTAATATGATGGCAGCTCCTCAGGACGTTACTGCAGATGTTGATACAGCATCATGTGTAACCAATAGCGATGATTTTAAGTTACGGAAATTAAGTTACACGAGTGATGCATTTGCGTAACATGGGTTTTGTCACTTGCATAAGTTACATTACCTTGCGGTATGTTAGTAGAGAGACTGAGCATAGTTATTTTAACCCTCAGTATGATCTCAGGGTAGTTTTGGAGCCTAAACCGGACCAAACCACGACCATGTGAACTGTTTGTCAGCTTTGATCACTGTGTTAGCACCGACCTTATGCAGTGAACAAAAGGCAGCCACTCAGTGTGGTTCCAGTGTTTGCACTGAATGGGAAGATTCATTTTTGGATGTAACCACTGTTCCCTGAAGGGGAGAGACTGGGTACATGAGTACAATAGTTTCATCAGGGGTCATCAGTGTTTTAGGCATTACTGAAATTATCTCTGTGATGCGTCGGGGAACTGTTATGTTGTTATCTTGTTATCTAGAATGAATTATTTAGTTGCTTTTCCAAAATGTGCAACAAAGACCCTTAGAAATAATTTAACATCATTATAATTAGCAGCATTTTTTATACTTTTTATTCAAAGTCTGATCCATGTAGACGCCCTGTATAGACAAACTACTCACACAAACATTTCCTCTAATTTTCCTTCATTCATCTACACGTGTCATCATCCGTCTCTCTCTCCCCTCCTCCCTCCATGCGTTTGTTTTAGCCCTCTTTAATGGCCCCCTCTGCATTATTTACATCGCAGGGCTATTTTCAGACACCTTGAATTATGTACATACGGCGCCTAAATGAAGCCTGCCAGCAACCAGGAAGTGTTTGATCGCTTTACTGATCCCTCGCATGTGTGTTTGGTTCCTGAGAGTACATACGCTGACAGCACAGTGTGTTTTCCTTTTGTTCTTTCTCTGGACAGATGTGTGAGGCTGGATGCATGAATAAAATAGTGTATGGAGAGTAAATCAAAGTGTGTATTTTTATGTACACTATGTAAATAAATGTGTGTGTGTTTGCCTGGCAGCCTGATGCCATGCGTTCCAGTAATACTGTAGAGATCAATTGTCTCCGTGTCCATTAGTGAAGCGGTCTGACCCTCTGGGATAAGTATGGAAGCGGATGCCCGCACTGTAGCAGCCCAGTGTGTGCTCTCATCCATTTAATCCCCGTCTGGCCCTTTGTCTCTCTCACTCCCTCCTTCTGTTTCACCCCTTCCTCACCCTCTTACATTTTGTATCACACCACATTCATCCCTTTCCAGGCTTCGCATCCTCTCTTACACTGATTAAATGCTCTCCACCCGCTGCACAGTTTAGGCTTTTAACTTAGACATTAATACGGTGGTGAATACAGTGCGATGCACAATCAATGAGCAGATGAGAGTAAAAGGTTTTGCTTGACACTTTTTAACAGGATGCAAAAAAGATGAATCACATCAGCGGCACATCTGCTGTGTCAGTGAGGCTGAACTCCACTCTGGCACAGTGCAGCTGAAGTAGGCTATTTTTTAATACAGTACTTGTGGGGCTTATCTTTAACATGTTTGTCATTCAAATGATTTGTTTTGTCTAAACAAAGGTATCTCAGGCAGACCTTTCAGTCTTGTGTATTTGTGTAGGTTTGTTTGGTTTAACTCCTGCAAACATTGGTGGTATCCAGACCCCGTGACGAAAACCTTTATTAAGTGAGCTCTCGGGGACATGTTAACAAGCTGTAAACATAACACTAGCTGTGGTTACATTGATAATATTTCTTCAATCGTTTTTTCATGTCAGCCCTAACCCCTAAACTGACACAAATTAGGCCACAGACTCCTATTTGATAAGATGTTGTCCCATGGTCCCACATCTAATAAGAATGTGCTTTTAGATGTTTAATTACAGAACATGTATGAAACCTACGACCAAAACAGTCACTGTTAATCCAACTTTCATTTTCTTTCCCTCGTTTTTGTGTTCCAGGTGGATTCTGGCGCTTTGTTCACCTTTTCAAACACTTTGAACAACTCGCTCTCTCAGGTGTTTTCACCACCGAGGTGTTCAACGTTCTTTTACTCTTTAAAGAGCTCCAACAAAGAACTTGTATCGGCCATGCATCAGTTCTGTTTTCCACCGCCATGTTTCTGTCCCTGGTGGAAGTGACCTCACCTGGCGTTGTCCCACGTAAGGTGAACATGCATCACATCAGATTAAGCCTTCACATGAGAGTAATGAGAGTAGTTCACTATGGAAGGGATTATCAAAGGTTTGTCCCTCTCGATCTGATTGAAAATTCATTAGGATCAGGCCGGATCGGATCAGTTGTTGAGTTGTCCGTTTCTATTTTAAAGTTGAGTACTTGAGGTAAAGGTACTCTTTTGTCACTTCACACTTCTTGCCTCTTGAGAAGTTTGATTTCCAACACAGTTCTGCTAAGTTTATTGCCCTCAGTCAATTGTGAGATTTTCATTTGTATCATTCAGTCGTTTTAATCCCAAAAATAAAATAACTACTTTGTTGTAGCTGTAGAGTGCTGAGAATGTGGCTGAAGGGAAATGAATTTGACCTCAGTTATCCTGTGCTGCATTTGCCAACATCCTGCACATTCAAGTCTCTTGAGCTTAAATGGGGCGAATATGAAGACCACTTCACATAAAATCGTGATGCATTAAATTGGCTGATGCGGAGAAGTGTCCTGCGAGAATGAGTGTTGATAATGAGGGATAATAGGTGAGCGAGACGGAAAGAGATGGGTAACGACGGACGACGTTCATTGCTTATGTGCCGTAAAGCAGCTCTCTGCATAAAAAGAGCTCGGACTAATCTGTGCTAGTGTTTAGTATCACTTAAAAGCCTGTTGAGGAGAGGAGACGGGACAGAGGAAGGTAGTGTAGGGGAGAAAGGAGATAGTAAAAATGATTGAAGTCGGTCCAATGAAAGTCCTATAGCTCCTTTTAAAGGTGTCGTTTGTAGAATATTGCCAGAATTTGAAGGTAGCTCCAAAAACAAAGGGAGCAGCCTATCACCAGGGTGACCAGTGCAGCAGTAGCTAGCTAATTAGCTCATGGCTCCGTTATCCTGGGGTTTAACTGGACCGAGACCTTGGATCACAGGAGGAGTCACCACTGGCAACCCTGTTGTTTCTGTATTTAACTGCTAAAAAAATATTATTTCTTTTTCTGAGAAAACTGGAAAATGAAGGTAGAGATGTCAACAAAACAAAGCCAAACAAATTGGGTCAAAACTACTGCTGATTTGCTTCCATTTATTATGATTTGTGCTGTACTGCTATGATAGACTGTTAGTTACAATGTACACATGTTACTAAACATGTAACTTGTCCTCTTTATGTACAATCGCTTATTGCAAAGGGAGCCAAGAGTTCTGTCTAATTGCTTGAGGAAAAATAAACACGAACAACAAACCAAGTCAAGTCCTCGCTCTCATTTCCCGTTTCAGAACCTTTTAAAAGCCTTGTCTCTTTTCTTCTGAACGCTCGTCAAAGAGATTAATTGATTACATACTGTAGATCTGGCTCATTAGCGGGCTACTTGCCCACACATGTGAGGTTTAACGAGCTCTGCAGCAGGGGGGGGCTCAGCCAAGAGCTTGTTAGGGTTTGTCAAGGTCCGTCTTAATTTGCTCCATCACGCTGTTTGTCCTGTTTCTCTGGTGACATGCTTCTTCATTAGCTCGAGCAGTAATCTTCGGCTATAGAGCCAAACTCATAAGCCACATGTATGTGTACATATATATGTATACATGAATATGCATATATGTGCCGTTACACACACGTAAACAAATGGAAACTACATATACACACTCACATACACGGACATATTTTTGCCATCATGCTTCGAACATGCATGTATGATGTAAATGTTGGTTTGTTGAGCCTGAGAAAAATAATTTGAATACGGCTTGGTTACGCTGTCAATTTGAAAGACCTTCCAAGTACATGGATGCAGCAGTACAGCCATGGCTAATTTAAAAAAAAAGAAAGCCCAATGGCAGGAAGCCCAGGAGTGGCTCACCATCAACATCCAATCAATCGGATTTTTTTGGTCAATGGCTATTGTCAATCAAATTTCAGCCAGATTTGTTGGTAGGCCTAACTTTCTAAGAAATTCGAGATTGTGGAACTTTTCTTGAACAGCGACTTGAAAATGAAAGGATACAGGCACGTTCATACCCTTTGTTACATTTCCAAAGACTCTCCTGAGTCTGTCACCACCTTTCACCTTTTTGACTGCAGACATTTTGAATGTGCATAATGAGAAAACCCTGGGTTTTACTCATATTATTAACAATGGCTCTGTTCTACGCAAGTATCATGGTAAGTCAACAAACTATGTCACGGGGGCTTTAAACAAGTGCCAGAGACTCTTGAGCTGCTAGTCTGACCATGTAATTACTCGCAGGTTAAGAAGGCTGTCGGTCCCTGCTGGAGGAGGATCAACACTACAGTTCTGTTGACTACACGTCGTTGTAGGGCTGCAGAATTAATCGCATTACAGTTGTGATTTTGATTCATACCTCTCAGCAGTCTCATTACATGACGATTCTGCCACACTTGCATTAGCAGATCTGATGAATCAGAGCAAGCGCAGCTACTTCACGCCCAAAGCCGCATCAACAAATGACAAAATGCCACGTGAGGAGCTGTGAAAAGGCAGGAGTAAAACTGTAAAAGAAAAGGCTTTGGACAAATAGCAAGCAATGTGTTTTTCAGTTGTTGTTTTTGCCCAGGATTATGCAGCCTGATGTTAGTCTACAGGACGTGCGAGCGAGAAAATATAACCGAGTTTCAATTTAGTAGATCCCTCTGGAAATAAATGCGAAGACTACAAATTAGGGAAACATTAAATAATGAAAGCGTAAACACTTCTCTAAGTGCAGTGTGTCTACTCGTGCTGCAGGAAGAGAAAACACTGCAGAGGAAGAGAGGGGAATTAAGACTTCAGAAATGTGACACGCAAGTAGACACACAAGCGTGCTTGGGGCGAGCACACACATTCACAGTGATAAACGCGCAGGGATTTGTAAGTTAATTTTATGTACGTATAAAACAAAAAAACACATATAGAGCATCTTGCTTGTAATCCTTGAGGCTTAAGTTGATCCATGAAACTGTCGTGTGTTATCTCAGATCAATATCTATCAAAGCAGCGAGGCGGGCCAACATACCCACGACAGATACCCAAACAGTGAAGACAGAGCAGTGTGATGACACAACCATACAGTAAGTTATCAAGGGAAATATAACGGGTGATATCCTGCATAAAATGGTACGATGCATTGCCATCGCTAATAAACAACACCTTGTGAATTTTCCCTGTAATTCTCAGGACATGCTGTACAAATCCTGGTTTAAGACATAATTCCACACAATGAGTATAAATGTACTGACTTTGGGGAGCTGGTTATGAATAGCAGATGGCCAGGGTTGGGTCAGTTATTGAATAAAAATTACATGGCAATTTGTGTAATCAGTAACACTGGTGCAGCGCCCCGCTCCAAACATGCTGTTTGGCCCAGATTATTTGGTAGCTCACAAACTCGTCACGGCCGCCCGATAATATCAAAAATGCTTGATATTTAAAATCTGGATGATTACATCCATATTTTCCAAATCAGATCACATCAACCAACGAGAGAGGTGACGGTAACATTCTAGCGCTCGATCCAACGTTAGCTAGCATACTACTGTTGACAGACACTTAAAATCTCTCCTCCAGTTCTCACTGTAGAATAGAAAACCTATCTCATGTTGTTGTTGTCTATGAGCCCATGTTCACGTCATTGGTCACACCTGTGCTCTTCCTGCGTTGACTAGTCAAAATGTCTGCCGTGAAAAGGGTGTATTTCCTAACACACCAGGGGGACAAACCACTTGGCCATCTCCTTCCTGGCAGGACATCACCCAACTAAAGCACACTGGTTGTAAAGAGGAGGTAAAGCGGTCATATTTGAAGCCCAACATGATCCCTCACCCTTGAACATATCAGCTGTCACATCTTGCATCCATTATTCACAAGACCACAATTTATCATCACCACATAGAGTGTTTTTGGCTTCACATGTAGGTCAGAGCATATGGTCAGCTACATGCGACTGCCTCTGGAAGCTGTATGACTCTCCTAAAACCAGGTTCTGTCCGCTCACTATACTAATTACATTTTTGGACATGGCTCGAGTAATGTGTTTTTGATAGTGTGCACCACACTGTGCCTCGGTCTTGGTACAAGAGCTCTAATTTGATATAGCACACTCGCTATCACCCAATATTGTCACTTAACAGCCCTCTAGCTCTGAGCTTTTGATCTGCCACTTGATCAATTTTCTGCCCTGTCAAAACCCATTAGCCAGTCACAGCCTCTTACATGGGTGTCAGGAAACAGAGAGGAACACTGACAGTATCACTGAACACAGATCATATGCCGGTGTAAACACTTGGACAAGACAGACATGGCGCGGCCAACATGCAGTCAGTACAAACAGCAGGCAGAGAGGGGAAAGCGGCAAAGGAACAGTGCCACACCAGTGAGCTGGGATTTTCCAGGGGGACGTTGACGTTATTCCCTCGTCTGCACCGGTTGGGTATCTCAGGGACTCGCCGTGCACCACAATGGGAAAAGAGCTGCGGTTAGCAGGTGTGGCCATGTCAATCTTAATGCCAAGAGAGAGTGAGTCTTCACGGCCTGCCAGCTACAGACAGCTAAGCCCACTTTTCCATGATCATTCATTTTTAGTGACTAGAGAAAGAAGACCCATAAAGTTTGTCTAAAATCCCACATAATAACATTTTTATTTATGTTTGCTTATTTTACATGTGATTACACAGGGGAATAATTCGTATTCAGATTACTTATGAATGTCAATCAGGCTGAATAAAGATTAATTAGATTAATAAGATTAAGACTGATGTCTTTTGTCTGATGCCTTCATGACAGAGAGATTGTAGTGTTTAAAGTGAGGATGAAAGTGGTGAACATGATCAGCCATGATTGTCACAACCTCTAACACGCTGACCTAAAATGTCAGATAGCATGTTCTTCTTGATCCCAGCCCTGTGTGACAGGCAAGCCTTGATACAAATGTTTTGTTTGACAGACCCCCCACACACTAAGCCTCTACAGTATTTGTGCACCTTGTACTTTCCAATTCCAATTAGTCGAGTTTGTTATTTGTGATTGTTTTAATACAATAATACATTTTTAGAAAAAGGAAAGTTGTTCAAATAGTGCAAGAAATGAGCTGTATAAGTGGTTAAATGGCACTTTGAATAAACATGACAACCCAATGCCACATTTTAAGTCACTTTGCAAAATCAATACCAGTAAACAGCTCTGAGTGAAGTCCTTTCATGCTGGGCCTTTACACATGAGCTGAAATCCTGTTTTTAGTGGGAGGAATATAATGACAGTGTGCTTAATGAGCTACCTTTTCAGAGTAATGAGCAGAGCTTGCTTGAGCTTTAATCAGATGGCAGTTTAATTGTCCAGTCAAGGCGAAGAGACAGATGATGCAGTGACTTCCTGACTCTGATGAAGACTTATTGAAGCATTAAGTGTTATTACCAACAACAAGATAAGAGAACTAAAGTGAAAGGAAGTGCCACTTCTTTCTTTTTGGAAGTTTTCTAATTTGGTGTCATCCTTTGCTTCATTATACAAACATGAACTACTTATTGCACATTAACGTTGCAATGAGGCGAATCTGGTCACATACATTTGCAGTCCCTCCAGATGTTGAACCACTTTCTCTAACCTCTTTCTCAGTGCTAAAACCTGAGTAAAGCTCCGTCCCACTGCCTCATTATACATGCATTAGAACTAACTTCTCATCAATTAAGCCAGTAATTTTATTCAAACTCTACAAGCCGTCACTTGCTGTAAACAACAAAGGCAGGGTCGAAGGTCACGACATTACCATGCTGACGATATAGCTTTATCCTTTTGCCAGCTTTCTTGATGAATTTCTTTGTCAGTCAGTCTTTCATCATTTAATGGGTAATACAGGGCAGAGATGTAATTTGTGAAAAGTACGATCAAAAAAGGTGCACATCAAATTACTCTTTAACTTTCACACATTTTCTCTTGACTACCCCTCAATAACCCAACATAAATCCAACATCGCCTCAGATTAGCCCCACATTAGCTGAGCAACATGCTAACCTAAAAAATAAACCGTAAAACAACATAAAACATGACAAAATGTACAAGTTTGAATTGGTGCCACCAGCTTGAATGTGTGTCTCTAATTAATTATGCAGTTGTCTTGAGTAGTACCTCTTCTCCCTGCAGACCTGTCGCAGAATAGTCGCTAAAAAAGCTCTGCTAATTGTCATTTCCTATCAATTCTTCACAATAAAGTCCTCCATTATTAAGTTATTTAAATGCTTTTATTATGAAGCAGAAAATCAGGAAAACCAGAAGAGAGCCAGTCAAAGCCATACATTAGCATTACCCACAAATCAATACGCCTCTGTCTCCTGTTGCGAGGCGACTGATATCACTGATAGTGGAGTCTCCTCTACCTCCAAACCTCTGATGGTATGTGCGCTGTACGAGAAAACTGCACACACAGATAAAGAAGATGTGTGTATCTGTTTTGCATGTCTTGTCCTCTGTGTGCGTGCTAGTCAGTTTGATGTATACGGTACAGTCTGTATGCAGAGATGTTACAAAGAGAGCTCTTTGTCTATTTGTTGACGTGAGCCCCTCTGATGCATGTAGATAGCATTAAATCATGTCAGCCTGCATTACGCTCGACTGCGAGTGAATATGGCAAATAGCTGTGGCTATATTTGTACCCTGGCTGCATTATGTATGTATATGTAAGTGTCTGTTCACTGCGCTGTGTGCGATGTCACGTTTACAAGTTTAAAAGCACGAGAAACCGATGAATCTCCAAAGCAGAGAAAGGCGGAAAAGCTGCAACGGGCGGCACAGAAAACAGATTTTCCCCCTCGTGTCTTTTGATGCAAATAATGCGAGGTCAATGCAGATCAAATCCATTTGGTCTCTGGAAATACTGTGTAATTAACTGCTGTAATTAGGGATGGCACAGATGACAGGTTGTAAGATGAAAGGGAAGAAGGGCAATGTGGGCGTAAAGGGAGAAAGACACTGTGAAAGAACCACCGTATAGAAAGAGTGAGACGGAGACAGACAGAAGAAAGGAAGACAGACGTCTGAATAGCTGTAACATCTACTAATTACAGTGGAGCAACATTCATGCTCCTTTATGTCGAAAAGCTGCAGCAGTTAAATGTAAATCTCCATCTATATTTGAGGCTAAATGTATAATTCATCCTTTTTGTAACTTCAGCACATTAGAAAATTGATGCATTTGGGCGTCTCCCTCTTGGGACGTTTTGCTCTTTCTCTCTCCCCTTCAGCTGATATTTGATGCCAGAGTCCCATCAATATTAGCTACGTAATGTGGGAAAGGTGACCCTAATGGAAAATCAAAATGATGCCACTCTCTCGGAAAATACTGCACACGACCCCTTAACGCAATTAGTTCTACATGTCCAAGATGATTGATGGCTCCAGTAATGTGTGTATATTTTTTCCCCTTTGATAATTGTATTAGAAAAACTAAATCATACAGAAAGAAGAAGAAAAATAAAGAAATTAGAAAGTAAAAAAGGGAAGAAAGAGGGGAAAATGAGATCGCCAAGAAAGTAACTTTTAGAAGGACTTTTATCTGCTAATCTTAGGCTTTGTCATCATCATCATCATCATCATCACCATCATAACTATTATACTCACAAAATCAAGCATTAATGTGCACCTGTTTCACATAACAGCCCGTTAAACTTACCTTACATTAGTGTTTCATTAAATTTGCATGGTTACATCACATTAATAAGGAAGTATGTGCCATGACAGGGCTCTGGGACAGACAGAAAAACTCTCATTCCAAGTTGTTTGAGGGATGGCAATGTCCTTCACTGCCCGCAAGTTGGGCCAACACTTTGGTCCAGAATGAAAAATCTCCAAAACTATTGGATGGATAACCCGAATGTTCCTGGCTCCACCGAGAGGTTTTTCATTTGTGGTTTTGAGTGAAATGTCTCCATCACTGTTGGATGGATTGTCATTAAAATCGGTGCACAACTTCATGTCACCCTTGTAATGACTTTTTCTCTGGCATCATCATTAGGTTAAGTCTCACAGAGCCATGACAATGGCTGCTAACTTTCTTGTATGTTTTGGCATTTTCTCTCTGTTTCTTTGTTAACATTCTGTTAGCGGATGTAGAGTTAGGTCATATGATGATTACAGTTAGGCGATGAGACATCGCCTAACTGTTTTCCTTAAAGGTAAAATATGTAAGAATTCGCCACCTGTTGAATTCATACTCCAAACAAATAGGGGGCAGCATATCACCAGGCTACCACTAACTGCTGCTAACGCTTTACGAACAGGAATTTGCATCGTGTTACCGTGGTAAACGCTGGCGCATAATTTGCATAATAAGTTTTCATGGGTACATTCATGACTCTAGCTGCCTTTAGCTAGTTGGCTCAGTTAGCCGTGCAGCTTGCCAGACTAACGGGGAAGTGTTGGTGTTGACACGAAGCCCCCAGGAAGAGCGGCAGTCTTTGGAAACTTTCATAGTGGCCAAACCGTGTAATTACAACATCACGTGATACGCTGGGGCCATAAAAGACTTTTTCCCATAAGCTTACATTGTGAAACAAGCAGCTGTTAAACAGTGGATAGATCTTTTTACTAAGCGTCACAAGCACCACAAAAATGACTCTTTGACGATCATAATTTGAGCCATTTGGTCTAATATAATCTGGAAAGTCTAGAAGAGTTGCAAGATTAAATCATTTTATCGCTATTCAAGTTAGCCGGGTGCTGAAGTGGATGTTAGCCTTATCGGCGGAAGTCTCTAGTGGGGTTCCTCCTCCGAGGCTGTATCCAGATTTTCATATAATATCCTTGGGACACAGCTGCGGTTAGCTAGTTAGCTCAGTTAGCCAGACTATTGGGGAAGTGTTAGCACAGGAGCTTTACACTGCTGGCAGAAGGAAGTTTTAATGCACGGGTTGGCAGGGGCCCAGCGGAGAAAATGCAGTGCCAGAACAAGCACCAGAACAATGCCAGACAAGAGGACAACAGAACCGGACTCAGCAGCCTCTCACTAAACACAGCCGAATAGATTAACCAAAGCATATTAGATTATCCATTATTGGTCTGTCAGTCTATTTTGCCACACATTTTAGTGCTTGAGATGATCATTGTGAGTTAAAATCACCTCGTAGCAGAGATATACTGTATTCTTAACGTCCTCAGAGAAAATCCTTTCTTCAACTCACAGCTTCATTTTTATAAAGTCAGCAATCTACAGTAAGCCAGACATGAGTATATACAGACTACAGTTATTATTCTCCTCATCAGCGCCTCCATCTACTCGACACAATAGCATCTTATCCCAGCTACATTACACTCCATTTACAGCCGAGAATTGTAGAGACCTGATTACAAACACCAATGACTAAATGCATGTATACAGTGAAATGTGTATCAGGGTTAGTAAAGCCTCTCCTTTCTCACAGTGGCTCAGATTGTGTCTCGCTTTCAACGTGCAGAGCATGTATCCAAGATGTGTGACACAAAGGGAGAGAGAAAAAAACAGAAGACGTGAAAAATGCCCTATTTCTGCTTCGTGGCTGACTCATCAATTGTGTGAGCGTTTAGCCGGGGAGCAGAAACCGTCACTGAGACCTCGAGTGAGTATGTGCTCCACAAGGGGGGCTCGGTTTTGTTCTATTATTTCTTGAAACAGTGTGATCACGCTTATTGTCTGATCTGCAAACCAGACTCCCTGTGTCACTGCTCAGCTTCAGAGCTGACACACACGCACACACACACACGCACGCACACACGCACACACAAAGAAAGTGACAGCTAACAGCTGGAGATGTAAGAATAAAACATGAATGCATGCAAATGAGGGGTATATTTGTGGAAATAAATGTATTTGTGTGAGTAAAGTGAGAAAGTAAGTGCCACCATTTAAAGTGATTAACTATATTTAGTTCGTATGTGTACGTGCAGGAACTCTGTCTCCTATAAAATACATTTATACTGCAATGTATACATTGCTCTGCCAAATGCATGTTGGACAATCAATACTGCCTGGATCACTTTTAGTGGCAACACTTGTGTGTTGGTATTATTATGCTAGGAAAACAGTTTGGTGTCAGGTGAGGGAAAGATTAAAGAAAGTTGACATTTTGAGAAATAACCTGAGAGTTATATGAGAACATTGATGCCACTCTCATGTGTGTGCAGTACATAATGAAGCTACAGGCAGCATCTGGTTAGCTTAGCTTAGCATAAAGACTAGAAACAGAGATGCTAGCCAGCTGCTTGATTTTGCTTCGTATTAAATGCAAAGACATGGTACCAGTTAGTGACATTAGTCAAAGCAAAGACCATGAGCTTTTCCTTAATTTAAAGGGACAGTTCACCCCCAAATAAGAAACACATATTGTTCCTCTCACCTATAGCGCTGTTTATCCATCTACATTAATTTGGTGTGAGTTGTCGAGTTTTGGAGATATCTGCAATAGATGTCTGCCTTCTCTTTATAATGGAACCAGGTGACACTCGGCTTGTGCTGCTTGAAGTGCCAAAAATAAAATACATTTGAAAAAACTCAACAGCAATGTCTCTTTCCAGAAACCCTGAGCCAGGTACCCAAAATAGTCAACAGACCGTGTTTTCTGTAGTTTCACGTAGGAACAGTGCAGGATGTAAACATTGACAGCATCTCCCTCGGCTGAGATGTAATGTTGGCTCACTTAGTTAGTTAGCCTCTCGTCCATTAGTAGATGCTCAAAGGTACGAAAACATTAGTATACAAATGGTAATAATGCTTCAGAGTTAATATTGTAGAAAAGAGAACTGAAATATGTTCAATATTTTGAATTTTAGAAGTATAAACATTTTATGTTGGCAGTGAATGATTTAGAAATCTGATCAATATTAACATTTCCTTGTTCTAATGATTAAAGCAATATAATGAGGGTGACATTTTGTGTCCAACAAAACACATTCACGACTGCAGACAGGCTGTGTGTATAAGTTACGTAGCAGATAGAGTGTTTTTAATAATACACTACCTCAGACAGACATGATGCTTTTCACATACTGTACTGTAACATGCACAGCCCGCCTGGCATTAGTTTAAGTTGTTCCTATTAATATTAATAGAGGATTAATATTAATGCATTCTTCACAGAGCAATGAGCTCCGACTGTAGCGGGGACCAAAGGGCATACTGTATCAGAGCCGCAACCTGATACAAAACAGTAAGTTCTGAGTTAAAATTCAAATCCAAATCTCTTCTCAGTCTGACAAATGGTTCGCCTCGTAGACTCGATTATCATCACTGGTTCCAGCACGGTTTTTAATCGGCCACATTTACTGTCATCATGCTCTTACGAATGATTAGCTTAGCAAGAGATGAGACGGACAGACAGGCCTCACAGACAGCAGAGATCGGCAGATGCACTGGGAGAAAGAGAGACCGAGAGCATCTGTCTGCGTTGCTCCCGGCGGAAAAATGTTTGTCACCACAAGCTGCTCAGAATGAAACTAGGAGCCAATTACAGTTAATGGTAAAATGAAGCATATGCTGAGATTACATGTCTGTTCGATTCCGCCCTCAGAGGAAGAAGCAGGGGCTGAAATTCACTTACGGTCCGCCTGATCCACCCAAGCACTGCTCTGAAAGTTTACCTGTACTGCACGGGTCACTTGGTACACTCTGGAAAAGTACCCAACAGATTGAGCCATGAAGCATGATAATTAAGGCTATTGCTGTCTACAGGACGTAGTACATAAGGACATGAGATTTATTATTATTAAAACAAATTTATAAGACTGGAGCAAGTCAGGCTCTCAAGGTTTTACTGTCAATTGCTCGACAATTAGTCAAATTATTGTTAGACCGCATATAAACACAGAAACTGTTGATTAAGCAGTTTACAAAGCACTAACTCCTCATCAGATGCAGCCATTACAAAGTGATTGTGAGAGGCACCACGATGACGTTAATTGAGTTACGCAAGAAACAAGACAAGGCAGACGAGAGATAATGCAGGGAGGCACTGGAAATGTGGAGCCCCCGGGTCGTTACACATGCAGACAGAGGAATTATGTAGCGACGTGCTGAGACCTCGGGTGGTTCATGAATTTTTACTGTCACTTTCGCAGCGATATGAAATTTAATTCTGAACTTTTAAATTGCCTGTTAAAGACGAACGACAGGCGTTCAGACGTTCAACATTTTAGAATCACCTGTCAAAACATCTTTTGCATTGACTGTCATGAAATTTTGCACAGAGGAATGAATCATACTGACTTCCGTGATCCTCTGATGTTTCCTCAAGTGCCACCATGAGGTGAACATTTATGGTTTTGAGCAAAATTCCTTGACAACTGTCTGATTTTGTACAAACGTTCACTGAGAATTGTGATAACTTTGATCCCCTAACTGTCGATGTATTATATTTTGGTTTATGAAAAGCCCGATCTTAGCGGGTTTAAGGGTGGAAAAGTGGTATAATATTGCAACACATAATGAGATGAGATGAAACATATGAAGGGATTTGATTTAGATTCATATTCAAACTGTTTAATAGGTTATTTTGGAGAAGAAAATGTTAGAATCACGCTTTAATCGAATTATTTCTAAAGAAAAGCATCCTGCAGTCACCTCATGGAGCGCTGACATTGTTTCACACTGACTCGGATGTTTCTTGATGGATTCTCAACACCTCACACTGACAATTTGTCACGATGAGCTGCCCACTAAGAGTCTGAATGAGGTTAAAAGAGCATAACGAACAATTACAATCAAGAGAGTAATTTTGGTTTTGAAAGGGCTGCTGATGAAGGAACGACAGCGAGGCTGTGACAAACAGATATAATAGCACTGACCTTTAACAATGTATTTTTTGTGGGAAAGGTCTTAATTACAGAACAACATTTACATAAACAAAAGACATGAACATACTGTACAGGTGATGCAGTTTTTCTTTCTCACATTAAATACATTAAAGTTACTTAATGGATTCCTGCTCTCAAAGGGAAACATCCTAAATGATCCATTTAATGTTTCTCTCCTCTTCTCTAGCTGTGCTGGGTTTAGTTTCTCTCCTCTTCATTATCACGATCTCTTTATTCTCTTTGAGCCTCTGCTCTTCTCACCAGCCCTGTCTCCTGTCCGTCCCTTCCACTTTCTTCCTCTCTCGTCTGATCTTGTTGTCTTTGCTCTTTGCCATGCCCTCTTATTTTCCTCTTCCCTCTCCCGCTTTGTTAAACCGTCTGCTCCAAGTGTGTTTGGAGGAATCCACACTTAATTTTGCTGGTAACAATTCTCACTCCTCATGCGGTTTTCACATCTCATGCTGCTCTTTAGCCTTTAACTCTCGCCTCTGTCTTTGAAGTCTTTCCAGTCTCTCCATACTCAAAGAAAAGTACAAAAAGGCAATAAAATCACTGGATACACACCGCAGTGCCTCCTTTCTCAGCAGTCCATCTCTAAGTCTGTTTGTTTGCAAACTTAATTCAAGAGACGTCATTTTAGGATTAAGTCAAAGTGTTGTTGCAGAGTATGAATTGACTTCATTACTGCGTGTTTGAGCCTGTTCTTGCAAACTAAACTCCTTTTTTTTCATCTTAGCGGGCAAAGACAGGCTCAAAAATAACTTCAGAGATACTTTTTACTTTCCTCCTTTCCCCTCCTTCAAAAAACACACAAGCTCAGACGCTACTTGTGAGTAGGTAAGAGCTTTGAATTCTCCTCTGATGCTTTTTTGACACGGATCTAATGCTTTTGATTCTAGCGCCATAAAACGTTGGATCTATTAATAGTGTGTGTCTCTGGGTTGAGACGGAGGAACCAGCTGCAGCTGACATTACAGCCTCCGCTCCTGAGGGCCTCGGCGAAATCATACACATGGGCCATGAAATGAGCAATCTGCGGGGGATCTTTAGAGGCTTCAAGCGTCTAAAGATGCTCGGCACTGAGGCTGGGGTCATCAGATTTGGACCTGAGGAAAGGATGTGCTGTGATGATAACTTGTTGTTTTTATGTATTGGCTCCCCTACATGGTTACCTTTTCTGTGTGTCTGCCATCACCCCACTTAGCCTCCCCATATGTGTCCCTCTCTGAAGTAATGAAGAAAGATAAAAAGATTCCCCCGCTGCTCTCGCAGTCTCGCTTTCTAAGAATGCATTTTAGTGAAACAGCAGGGTTTTCACACATTGGTTAAATATTGCCCATACACTGTATCTTTAGTTCCCCCAGGCCACAGTAGATGATGGCTTCACCTCAGGACATTCACAACAACGTCCCCCTATCTGCAGGGAGATAGCACCATTACTTGCCTACTGGGGAGAGGGAGGGGAGGAAACAGGAATTTAATCTCCTTTTAAAGCCTGGTGAGTCACCCAAGCAAGAGTGTTTTTTGTTTTCTTTATTCCTGAGTGAGACGGCGGATCCACTGGGAGCAAGAAAAGCCCACTCTGACCTTTCTCTAAAAAGGCATGCCTTTTGGTTTGCTTTCTTCCCTCTGGTGCACTCACACAGGCAAAACAGAGCCATGCCCACCGCCTCAACCCCCTCCTCCTCCTCCTCCTCCTCCTCCTCCTCCTTCTTCATTTTAGGAAAAGAAATGTTTCAGAAAAAAAGGACAATAAATAAATAGCGTTTCCTGTGCGGGCTGACTGTTGTGACAGGTGGTAATTTTTTCTTTCCTGCTGCATACTAATATTAGACTGAATGGGGAAACATGAAAGCTGAAGGCTGGTGGTCGGACAGCTCGCATGAAAAAACATATTTCTTTCGCACTCAATAAAATGTATCAAAGTAAGAAGGAACGGACAAAGGACGGTTCACTCAGAACTTAAATTAAGTCTGTCATGTGCTGCAAAGTGACAGAAAAATGACTTATCATGCAACACTGAGTATCTATCATCCACGGCATGCTGCTGCGCCCGGCAAAGCAGAGATGTAATTACCAAAATTCTTCATTCTTCACTTCCCCCGGCTGTTTATATGCCTGGAAATCCACGCGTTAAGCTCATTTACCGCAAACCGCTGTAAAACCACTCAAAGACAGAGGGTTCAGGTGTGTGTGTTTGTGATAGATTAAGACCATGTAAGTCAACCTCTGCTCTTGACCTGTGTTGCAGGCAAGGGGGCTTATCAGCAGCAGGAAGAGCGGCACCACTGATCTTCTGCATTGTTCGCTCACCATATCAATTTAATTAAATGCCATTGATTCCACAGACTCACTCTCTCTGCCTGCCTTTTGTGCACCGCTCCCCTCTGATCCAGCTAAGTCCTTTTCAAACTGCATGGGTTTCGGCGCACAACATCGAAGCTTGTCACCGTCAGAGTCCCCGTCCTTCAGCTCCTCTGCAGCGCTTACATTAGAAAAAAATTAAAATGGCTTAGACGATGATTGATGATTAAAAGTGCCATCACCAAATAAAAAAAAACAACATGCAACATGTCTTAAAGCTGCTTTGAGGCATTTTGCACGTTGAAACAATTAAAAATGCTGTAAAGATTGTGTTTATTTCCCCAAAGAGCAAAGGACAGTGAAAGACGAGATCTGTGGCTTCAGACCATCAGCGGAGATGGCCTTTATCACAGGTAAGTTAATACTTTTGCCTGGAAAATGAAGCGAATCAGAAAAGTGCTTTTATTGTAATAAAGAAATATGGTCCGACTTTAAAACATCAGATTTCCAAATGGAATCTGGTTTAACTGTCCCCCCCATAAGTTGTAATGACATTTGCTCCCTTGGTGACCCATGATGAAGTTTTCCATCACAGCACCATTAAATAACTATTCTGTCCTTGAGCTGGTGTAATGAAGAGTAAGAAAGCAAAGGCTACCAAGTGAGGATATTAAGTATTGGCTCAGGTCTGCAGCCAGAGTAATGTCTTGCTGATGAATTAAGTGGATATCAAGATGAACAAATCTTACAAAAGTCTGAATGAGCCTTAAAGGAACACAGCAGCGCTTTGTGAAATAAGCTTATCTATAGTCATACTGAGCGTTACATTAGAAGATCAATATTTGTAGGAATCTATTTAGCCTGATTTAGTATAAAGAATAGAAACTGGGAAAACAGCTATCCTGTCAAAAGAGTAAAAATAAACCACAAAGCACGCAGAGAGAAGTGGTGATAGCCTCAATCGTTCAAGAGATAAACTGCTAGATTTCAGGCACACTGGTGCGACCAATGAAAATATTAAGTTGCACGATAGATTTTTCGATACATGTGTGACCAAAGTAGATACCCTGGGCTCCTGAATATGTTATTTGCTCTCTCGTCAAACGCCAGATGACAAAATCGACATCTCTCTTACATCTGTCCATGTAATAAGAAGCTATAGCCATCAGCTAAGCCTAAATTTAAAATTAAAAAGACTAATCAGCATCTCTTAATCCTTAATAAAAGATAACAGGTCATTTTTCATGCAATGTTTTGTCCAGTACCATGTCCTGAGGTCTTGTCAATCAATGAGCTTTACAGTATCCCTTGAAACAAGGTCTTGATTTATCCTCTTAGAAACACACACACAAGGTTTGTAACAGAGAAATCTCTCTCAGCTCCTCCACAAAAGAGAAACCCAAAGACTTAATTTCAGTCCTTGTCAGTGTCCACACCAGCAGCAGCATGTCTGCTTAACAAAAATGCAACAAGTGGAGCTGATGTTGTAAATCCCTCGTTCGAGCCCCACTGTCCCCCGTCACTGCTGCCAGAGGCGGGACAATCTTCTCCATCGACGGGAACGACTGAGTTTACAGAGTACACACTTGAGGGGCGAATCATGTATTCATGGCATTTTATATTTTCTGTGTTGCTGTGTCGTTTCTGCATTTTAACTGGTGGGCAAGTCTGAAATGTTGTTTTTTTTCCTTTCCTCAATCATGCCGTTTTCTCCTTCCAAATGCAATTCAGACTGAGTTGTGCTTGGAGGGCATTTGAAATGAAACTCCTCAGAGGCCCTGCTTAGGAATTGAAATTGCCTTGGCTATGGCCTTTTGTCACGTAGCGCCACAGTGCATATTAATTATCTGCGACATGTGGCGTAGCACTGCGCTGCAGGATTCAGACAGTGACACAAGTCTAATCAGACTCGCCGCACATTCACCGCCACTGTCGGTAATTTGTCTCCCGTCTCTTTCCTGCTTGTTTTCCTTTCAACCTGGTCTAATTCTCTTTTATTGTGAAGGTCCTGCAAGAGCCAGTGGCTATTAATAAAGCTGTTACATTGGTTTCACTTTTTCAAAAGTAAACAATACAAATGTTTAATTATCATAAATGACAGCATCACTAATCAGAAGAACATCTTGTTCTGAAAATTTGCCTCCTGAACGACCCTTTAACTCGACTCTACAGAGAAATGAACGACTGATAAAAGAGCTGCAACGTGAATGTAAAACAGTCACTGGTGGCAAGTTATAACTCGAGCAGCAAATAACCTAGAAAACACAGCGCTCACAGTGTTGGGCATGGGTGTTATTTCACTACTAAACACCTAAATCAGTCCACTTTCCAACAATCAATATAAGAGACCGCGTCGGCTTATTGCTCATATTTCATCACGTCACGACTGAGCACACCAGTAGCTAAAGCAATTTTCCAGAGCTGGAAGTACACTGCGGGCATGCAAAGCATGCTGCCCGATGTGCAACAATAAATGACCTGCCATGAGTTCACAAATTGTGAAAGATAATTATCACATTCGCCAAAATAGATTTAAAGTAACATGAGTTCTGCAGAGAAGACGGCCATTATGTCTGAACTTGTCAGAATTGTGTTGACACAGTTGCAAAATTGTTGTTTGGACTGTAACTACTTATTATTTCATTTTTGATTCACACTTTGTTCATTTTTCTAATCAATCAAGTAAGCATTTAGATGTACAATGTAAGTAAACAACGAAAAGTTCAACTCAAAAGCTCTCCGAGCCAAAAAGTGATATCTTCAGGATGTTTGTTTTGTCCAAAAGCCCCAAATATTCAACTTACAATTATATAAAACAGAGAGAAGCAACGAAACCATACATTTTAAGTGTCTGGCAACAGTTAATCAATCATCAGAATTCCCTGTCAAAGAATTTTGGGTTAATTAACTCGTTGTTTTATTTCAGATGTCACCGCACAGAGCAAAAGTTTCTCAATTCTTTTCAGCAAATTAAAGCAACATTATGTAGAAATTGGCATTTTGTGTGAGTTGGCGCCCCCTAGAGTTCATGAGTGCAACAACACTGTCGTAAATACAAATCCCAGCTCTGTAACAATTAGTCAGATGTAATGTAGATGCTACAACTACAAACAAAACTCATTACATCATGACACTGTTATGTGTTGAAAACTTGTATGTTGATGTGAACATGTATGTAACGCTGTGATCCTACCCTCTCACTGGAGTTACATAGTGCAGAAACAAGTGATGAGGGGCTGAGTGGCTGAGACAGAGTGCTCATTTTTCTAAAATATGTGACTTGGAAAATATTCTTCCTTGCATGACCTTACACAAAAGAAAAAAAAAAAAATCTGTCTAAGTCTGAAAGAGGATCAAAGGCTCCGACACATTATTTTCCCAGAGTCTTCCAGAGAGCTATTATTTGGAGTGCAAGGCTAAGAAAATAATGTAACACAATCTGAGATAAATCTCCACCGTTGAGCTAAGTCCGTCCCGGCTGGATGCATGCATGGGAGGATAGATGAACATTATTTCAGCGTGCACTCTATCCTAATGCTCCTCTGCTCCACTTAGTGTACATGCCTCTGACAGGAAGCAGAGACACCGCAGAGAAACGGGACAGAGAAAAGGAGAAAGAAATAAAGGATAAATGACTGTAAACCTGCAGGGTGAAATATGAAATTTCAATTATCTCCGCCCACTGTGCAGCAGCTGGTACACAGAAAATACAGCAGAAAAGAAACACAGACTCATACACTCATAACAATACGTCTCTTAATACAGTCCACAGTGAAGACTCCTGTATAGAGGTTGTTTCTTAGCTACCAGACTTTAATCTCTTGCGGTACAAAGTGATATTACAAGACAGGATGGGCCAGGGCTAGCTGTTAGCATGCTAACACAGATGACTTTGACATAACATCAACTCTGTTGTTTCTTCACACTCTGTTGATAAAGTAAGTCCACTTTTCAATGTTTTGAACCGTATCTTACAAAATGCTCTGTTAAAACATGCAACTTGAAATGTGTTTCAAGGTCAGGGCAATCTTTACAACCCCCGAGGGGAAGGTGGTTACACAGTCTGCAATAACACAGTCATCACACCAATCAGCACACAACCAACCAACAGAAGAAAAATGAGAAATCTTGGCCAGACATGACGCTTTTTTGTCATCACAGAAAGAAAGGCTCTGGTTAACAGTCCCTGTGAAAATGACTTGTGTCCCTGTGGAATAACAATGTCCACACGTTTGTCTTGTCATTTGTCTGCCCTGCTGGCCGATCTCTCCAATCACCCTGTCAGCTAAATGCAGCAATTTCCCCACTCTGTGGGAGCTTCAGCACTGTTGCCCTATTTGAAGCTGGGGAATGGCAATCAATTCCCATACTCATACACACACACACACACACTCACAGATAGCCTACCTGCACATCATGTACACATTGTGTGTGTGTGTGTGTGTGTGTGTGTGTGTGTGTGTGTGTGTGTGTGTGTGTGTGTAATATGTCTCAGGGCCCCTGAGTCCAGAGGCTTCAGGCCATATTGGACGAAGATGATTATATTTAACAGGAATAATTGAATTCCTTCGCTTTCATTTCACATGCAGGAGCGGACACACTGCTCCGATACATTCATGCCTGAGCATCAGCTTTTAACCAGAAGGCTGTGTCCACTATTACTGCTTTTCTGGTGTCGACCCGTGGAGCTGCTGCTGGTGTGCGTGTTGACAGTAACATGGATCAGAATAATACGTTTCTTTCTATTTACCACTTTCTTTCTCTTACATTAAGGAACACAGTAGAGCAGTGCCATCTTTCATCAATGATGGCTGGCAGTCATTGACCACTGGGCCCTCTACTATCTTTACGTTGTGAATTAAAAGGCATCAGAGCGCGACAATTAGTGTTTACCCTCAGAGTTGCAGTGGGGTAGCAGTTGTTGGCATTTATGACATGTTGGAGAGAAATTAAAAACAAGTTGTTTTCTCGGTGAGCTCAGTTACGTCGAGCAGCTGTTTGTTCACTTCTTTCAGTTGTACCAATCTTATATAGCTTTTCTTTCCCAGTATAGTGCTAACTTTGTTTCAAGCTTCAGAGGCTGAACACAACTAAGTTACGGACATGTGTTGTGGTGACAAAGATAACACAAAATCAGCCATGTTATGGCAGCGGATACTTCTGTATCCTTTGCCGGATGGCAGTAGGGTGAACAGACTGTGGCTGTGGTGGGTGTTGGTCCACTTTTACCAGTTGCAACACATATATTTATTATACGCATTATTCTGAAACAGCCCTTTTCTACATAATGCATGCTTTTAGTTTTGGTTCTTAAATATATTTCCATGCCAATACTTTTACTCAAGTATGCAGGAACTATACTTAGAGTATTTCTACAATGTGGTATTGCTATTTTCTGAGCATTTCTTCAACAACTGCACACTCCTGATTAGATGAGTTGAGTCTATTTTCTGGTGTGATTTAGACTACATGATTAATTGATATACCATAAAAATATTTTTTGTCAATATTGAAAATAATTCTTCGTAAATAACAAGAAAAATGTTGTGGAGTGTAGTTTTTGTGCTGCTATTTACCAATTTTCAGCACATTTACACTCCCTCCTCCTATAACTGTGAGTTAAAAATGGCTCATTAAATGAACACTGACCCAAAGACAAAGGTCATATCAGGTAAACATGAGAGTTGCACAGACGTGTCAGTAGGAGTTTAATATTACTCTCCTGTGACAGACAGGTGTCTCCCAGGTATAAGGAAGTAAAGTAAAAAGAGAGAGAAAAGGTGACAGTGTGAGTGTTTTAGAGACTCAGGTGGTGACAGAGAGAAGAGTGACAACAGGAAAGAGTTGTGGCATGACACGCCCCACCCAACAACAATTTGGTGTCAAGCTAGAGGCCGCGACCTTTCCTAATGCAATATGTGTAGAAGCAGCCAGCCATGAGCGGACAGACCACACTCCATAGAACAAGATTAAAAATCCAATTCCATACTGTTGAAAAAGAGCCAGGCACGAGGTAAAGACTGGTGTGTGTGTGTGTGTGTGTGTGTGTGTGTGTGTGTGTGTGTGTGTGTGTGTGTGTGTGTGAGGGAGAGAGAGAGAGAGGAGAAAGACTGAGCGGTAGAATAAGAGAATTAAGTGTTTCATTTATCACAAAGTGAGAAAAAAAAGCCCATTCATCTATAATCCATTAATCTAGGACACTTGTGAGAGCCTCATCGGCGTCTCTCTCTCACTGTCTTATGACAAACGGAGCTAATCACCGAGAGCAGAGAGGAGAAGCACAGCTCAGCCTACACTGTAAAAAGTACTGTCTCTACTCGGACATTCAGGAGGGCAGCTGGCTCTGCAGAAAGCTCCGTCACAAGGCCCCAGAGCACATGGTGATGTTTCAGATTTTTCAAATCAAGCTTGTTGGGGATTGCTTTTTATTGATCTTTAGATCGAGAAAAACAAACAGAAAAAGACACATGACCCAAATATTAATTGAAAAAAAAAAGTGGCACATAGTCAGTACTGACATTGTGCATCAAAGCAGACAGCGCTGCTTTGAGAGTGTCCTAAAAAAAACTGAAAGTTCAGTGCAAAGTGTATACATCGATCCATATCATCATCTTAAATATGTGCCTTTACTTTGAAATTCCCATGGCGCATATGTGTCAACTTCTATATCCTCCTTCCTAAACATTCAAACAGTGCTCGTGCCAGGCGGAAAATGGCAAGAAGCCAAGAAAAGGACTATGATGATATTTACTCCTTTAGTAGAAGATATCGTCTCTTATCGATCACAGGGCCCTAAATTGAATCGAACCGAAATCATTTTGTTACAGACTTTGTGATATCTGCAAATATCGTATAATATTGTGATAAAACTTGTGATTTACACCTCTAGTAGGTAGTGTCACAGAGCTGAAAGCATTCAAATGTCCCAGGGAGGAGGTCATGGTGGATGGATGGGTGGGTCAATAAAGCACTGTGACTTTGGAGCAGAGGACGCTGTTTTCATCCTGTGTCATACCAACAGTCAACGGGGGTTTCTTCTAACCATGATCCTGATCTTTTCCTGATCCTGATTAAGCAGTTCTTCTTTTAAACGTGGTCAGGATTTTAGGTCTTTTAGTACACCAAACCTCAATATTCCTCAAAACTAACTGAGAAGGTTTTGAATCATGACCCAAAAAAATGGTCATAATTCATTTTTGCGGTATGTGTTTTGGAAACGCTGACATACTACGCTGTCTTGCCAATGGCACCAAACTACACCGTCCTCATAATTGCAATATTTGAATTTGGATTGTGAGGAAGAACTGTGGTGCCAAGGAGCTGAATCTCTGTGAAGACTGCATCCAAACTTGTCTGTTTTGTTTATGAGAAGAGGAGCTCCTAAATCCTGTCGAAACTTTTATTTTTACATTTCCAAATTGACACTCTGTGTATAGCCAAACCACTGAGCTCTACTGCTGGCTATATTCAAATGCTATTTATTTAAATCATATCATGATTTGTCTGGCTTTACAACATTTACATGTGGGAGTGCTTTAGACTAAGGTGCAGCTACATTATTGCAGAAAATATTAATATCAAATCAGGACTCAGTGATGGCAGACTCAGATGTAGGAAGGGAGAAACACTTGATTTAGTGTTAGGACACCCCTAACAGGCCTCATGTATCATCAAGATAAATATAGCATATAATATCGAGCTACATATGTAAATTGCCTTTTTGTTCAACCTACCCTCCACATGGAGGTCACAGTGCACAGAGCATCGCCCCTTGTGTATCAGTGTCTTATTCAGATCAGGCACCTGGCACTGTTGGTTACTGTCCAGTCTCCCAAATCACTGCTCAACACTGTAACTTCATTCGCCTCTACAGTATATTCTAGGACGACATGGACTGTAAAATTTCCATCACTTTCATCAGTGCGGGCCCCTCAGTGTAATAGAAAACAATGAAGAGATTGAGGGAGAAGGTAATCGGCTGCTGGGTGATGAGCCGGGGGATCCAGGGGCTCCTTGGCCAGCTATGATAAGGCCACACTCATCCCACAACACCCACTGCTGGGATTCAGACTCACGCTTTGGCTGCCATCTGAAAATACATTCGTCTCCACACTGAGGGGCACTGCCAACTCACGAAATTATCATTCACACAGAAACAGTCCTTTCAGCGGAAAAATAAACACACACACATCCTTTAGCAAACAGAGGGAAGACGAAGAGCAAGCATCCAACATCGAACATCCATTTACTGTACAGTCACATAAAGTTATATCTCCAAAGAACACTTAAAGTGTATGCTGATACTGAACGCCTTGGGGTGTTTGAGTTGTGGTGAGTGATTTGGTTTAAGTGCATGGTCTGGTTGTTTGATATATCCTCTCACTGCTGCTCTCAGTGCCTGAAGAGGGCAAAGGAGTTTAATCAAACAAGATGATGAGTCTAAGTGGAACATTTCTCTTCCACAGTATGGCTTCTTTTTTAAATTAAATGTTCACTTGTTTTTTTCAAGTCTGTCTTAACACAATACTCTCATTCTCATAGGTGCATTTAAAGAGTCACTGGTCCCTGTTGTCATCCTTCCTGTATGAAAAGATGTAATGCGATAGATTTCCTTTGATTCCAAGTAAGTTTGACCAACTCAAACTGGTGAAGCCTCATATTAACTTCAGCTAATGAGGACTGGGGATTGAGGACGCTCTGACATTCACACCTTCCAACTGTGATTGGTCAGCCGTGTGGAGGTGAGAGAGGAGCCAGGGTTTGAACTCTGTCTGTCACTTATCATGTGAACAGCTGTGTGCAAAATTATGAATGTTATCCAGGTGAGACTGTCTGAAAATGTGCTATACACGGTATTTACACTGGAATTGCGTTAGGAAGGGTCATTTGTCTGGATGAATGGAGAGGAGGAACAATTGCAGCAACACGGCAGCAGCTATCATTATTTATATTAACAGTTAATTCATCAATAATTGTTTTCAACTGGATTTTAGGGGTTTATACTTTTCTTTACCATAAAATCAAATTTCGGCTGCAAAGATCCCTAAAATTTGGTTAATTAAAAGTTGTCAGTATATAAATTCATTTGTCAGTGTTCCGTGGTGGACAAACCATGTTAGGTTTCTAAATTACCACAAACATCTCTGGTGTTACTGTAATTTCTTGTTGCGTATTGGTGGACAAAATGCATTTGCTGATGTATCTGTCATAAACTAAAGTTAAGAAAAGTATTGATAAATAGCTTACTAACGACTATGTCTGCACGATAAAGTAAAAAAATCAGATTGCAGTTTTTTTTGACTGACATATCATATGCAATATGATTTACAATCAGCAGGAATGATCATTTTTGCTTCGCAATTTTCTGTTCTCTAAAAAGAAAAGCTTTAAAATCACGATGATGTGACATTTGTTGGGGTTACCAGAAAAGAGAGCAAGATTTGTAGGCCAGGGTATCTTTGGATTACCTTTGTGTCAATCAGCTCTTTGATTAACTAATTAATTGTTCTCCAATAAAAAAAGATTCCCCCATAAATAAACACACTCCCCCTGCGGTGAACACTTAATGTGCTGTTGCTCTACAGACAGCAGCAGCAGATTAGCTCCGAAGAACCTGCTTATAATAAAAAAAAAGGCTAACAGTGACAATGCGAGAGGATTCAATTAAAGGAAATCTATGGCATGTTGTAACATTTTTCAAAGGCCAGGGAAGAAAATCCCTTCAGAGTGACAGCACCAAACCGCCAACCTGATCTCCTCCTCTCTAACAGGATTACAACACCCCTCCCTCTCCTCTGCTACCTTTCTTCATCCCTCAATGTCTCTCCGTTGCTTCCTCACTTTCTGACTCCTCTCCTCTTCCTCATTCGACTCTCTTATCACCCTCTCACCATTTACTCCCCTCCACCTCACTCCATTTCTACTCCTCCCGCTTCTCACTCTGACACTCTTTTCAGCATGTTTCCTGTCACCTCCTGAGAGCCGATACGAGGTCAAAGGCAGACAAAGGGACAGGAGCAGTGACACGGGAGGAATCGCCCCTGTTTATGAAGGAGATATGGGGAACCAGCGTCTACATACTGACTGTATTGGGTGTGCGAGGGTCCCTTGTTGGGTTGTGATTCAGAAAATCCTAGAAACACATCCAGCACTCATAATGTTACTTATATAACAAACATACAGCAACATGATAAAGTCATAGGGCACTAAAGAATTACAAAGTCCTGTGAAATCTTGAATACAGTTTTTAGCTGGACAAGGCTTCACTATGATTACATTTAACACTCAAGCTTTTAAGAAGTTGTTGAAACATGTTCTTTCAGACAGAGGTCTGGAAGCAGGTCCCATCAGGTTTGATGAGTTGAAATGGCACTAGCGTTTCTTCAGATGTAGCCTAGCTAGCTAGCTAATTAAGCCGTTGTTGTTTTCAAAGATTGTTTATTTAATTTTCTTGCTGACTTATACAAAATGAAAACCCTGTAAAAGGGTCATAAGCATGAATATGGATCCCACTCGTTTTCTTGCAAGACCTGTCTGTCTCTGATTGGTTGCCTTCATTGGTTGCATCTCTACGTTTGACTCAAACTGTTAACTCATACTGTAGCTCTGGTTCAGTCTGTTTTACCTGCGGTTCTGATACAGTGGTTTATGGGCTGTAGTTTCCCTGGTAAACACACCAACCTATTCGGCCTCCCTCCCAGTCTGCTGCTGCTCCTCCCGGGGTCACTCATTCTCTGGGGCTGCTCATAACAGACTACCAGAGCATATAGGCATGTGTCGACATGGCAGGTCCCTTCTTCGTGTTGTCCAGAGGACTACCAGAGTCATGCAAATCTCATTTCAGATTTATTTTTTTTGACAACTGGAAGAAGATACTTATCAGTTGAACTCTTAGTAGCCTTCTCTCATCAAAAAAACAGGACAATGAAGCTTTCATCATCCAAAAATGATAGACACAAGCCAATCAGAGGAGGAGCATGGCGGACCTTGCAAGAAAAGTGGGATCCATAATAACACAGTACATAAATCTGCACATGATGGCTACCTACATGATGATCCATGTAGACGACAGGGAAATAACTTGACTCCTGTACTGCAGGACTACTACAACTAGTGTAGAGCTACTTAGTCCTTGTATTGTAAGAATGATAAGACAAAATGTGAGACCACCTATTTTATTGTATACCTTTTATTTTTATATCTGCCTTTTGTTTTCTGACATCTAATTTCATGTGACCTGGTATAACTTTTTAAATTATTGTATGCTTCCAGATCTGAATGACTTCATATGGATAATTCCTGGAAACTTTCTCTTTTTGGGTTATTACACACACACACACACCATCAAGCACCCTCATTATTTCATACTATTTTTTGATTCACGGAGACATTAACACTGCACATTGCGATCTAAACACAATTAGGGCTCATGCCTCATTAGCATGCCTGGGCTGGTATCCTGTTTATTCCCGCCTGTCCATTCGGCAGCACTCTGGAGAATGTCAGCTGTCAAACTGCTGCTCATACTGTTGGATCCTCATCACTGTCCTGACAGCATCCTGCACAACCCCAGTCCCCTCTGTACACTGTGGTGCCCCCCAGCAGGCATTCAGATATTCACACACTGACACATTCACAACGAAAACACACAAACATATGCTGCTGACACACATGGGAAAAAAGTCACACATACGCTACCCGCCTCTCTGCAGTTGAGGACATGATGGATGGTCCTGCGAGGGACCATTTCACCTCTGAACGCACCCTCTCTTTCTTTCTTTCTTTCTCCTCCCCCGTTGCCAGGATACTGTGTTCACATTCAGATGAGATAATGGGTTAAAAATCACACCAACCTCAGGTGAGGTGACATATGCCATTAATAACAATTTCTCCTGCACCGTGGAGATTTTGGTCAAATCATATTTGTTTGCTTGGGCAGTTGGCATATATAGATTAACTGATATGTAATCAGAAAATCAATACAGGAGTCAGCGCTTCAGCTAACCACACACCCAAACCAAATTCAGAAAGAAATTTGTCAAAAAAAATCAATACAGCTGTCAAGAAATTAGCCTCTGTTGTCCTGTGGGTCGTATTTGTGTGACTCAACCCGCCACGTCATCCAATCACAGACCTGTATCGATCTGTGCATGTTTCCACACAGATAAAAGCCAAACCTGCCACAGTACCATACTGATGTCACCAATAAACATGCTACTAATTTAAGAAGCATGGTACTGAGGTAGTTCTGACATTAGGGTGCAAGATTACATTGTTACACTGACTACTAGAAACATAGTGCGAAGTAGCAACTAACACTGCTTACTCTCACTGCCTGATCAAAGGACATACCTGAAGCTATACAGTGTTTGTTCACATGGACAGGCACTCATATAGTGTTGTTGCTGGATTTAGACTAATTATACTGACACTGGCATTGAGGGACATAATGCCCACTTGGCAGCATTTCAGTGAAAAATGTATCCTACTCTGCCAAAACAGCTGCCCTGTGTATCATTGCCCATTGTTTACTGCTGTTGGTGAATTTGGGTCATAATGTTTGAAATAAAACATACAGTATAGATTATTTTCTTTAGTTGTTGCCAAACAAATCTATCACTTTAGTTATTACATTGTCTGAGAGGGAATAGCAGACAGTGTATGGTGTCTTATCATGTCATCTTGAAAAGAGTTGGAAGAGTTTTCATGACAGTTAATTTTAAAATTTTAAAATTTAATTAGGATTGGTTACCACACAACTGCTGGTCTGTTTCATGGATTCCTTTATCAGCGTCTATCAGCTAAAAAAAACTTTTTTTAGGCACGTTCAGAGCAACTTCTAACCAGAAAAGTTTTATATTCAGGATCTCATGGGATAGCATTTGAATAGCATACCACTTTAAGATCAGTTCAAGTATAATGTCAGTAAGCTTTGGACGTGCAGGAAAGGATGTTTTTCATTGTTATAGTCAAGTGTTTGTCACCCTGGTGACAATAATAAACATGTGGTTAACATTGTGAAATTGATACATTTTGGTTAGGCTGAGGAACCAAAGTTATTTGGTTAGGTTTAGGAAATATCATGGTGAGGATGAGGGTAGGGGATTAAAATCAACAGTCTAAGAGTGATTAATCCGCACAGGCACTGGTCTTTGCCGTGGATAATGCTCATCCTTTTTGGGAACTCCCTGATATACTCGGGGCCCCATAAGAAAAAATAGAAATAAATAAATAATCACGATAAAAAAACAGAGGGGATGAGGAAAATATAAATGTTTAGAAACATAAAAAAAAATAAAAAAAACATGATATGAAAGGTTAAGCTTAGCAAAAAGGGGATGCTGGCAGATTAAAGTGGCCAGCATCCCCCAGCATAAGGGTTATATTAGGCAATGGTGATATGATTCTATAAAATGGGTTTCTGTGAGCGTTTCTTTTTTAAACAAACCAAATCAATTTTCAAATCAATTTCATTTATATAGCCCAAAACCACAATCACATTGCCTCAGTGAGCTTTACAATCTGCACAGTGAACAACATCCTCTGTCCTAAGACCCTTGATTTGAGTTAGTTAGCACATTAGCGCAGTATGTGGGCCTTCAGGCATTAATGTTTTAGTGTCTGGAAGTCTGTTTATCTCAGCCGGTTTGCAGGTTTTTTTATATCACTGGCTGCTTGAACACTCACAGATAATCACAGATGGAGGGGGCAGAGTTGTCCAAGTTATGCGGTAGAATAGATTTGTTTTTGTTAGTTGGCTAAATTAACCTCGGGGAATCTAACAGCCAAATGAAAATGTCCTCTGCTTGCAAGTGTGACACCACAGAGATGAAGTAAAATCTCGGCTTTACACTCTTTTAACAGGGGTTAGTTCAAGGAGAATGGTGAGCGTGGTAAACACACTTCTGACAGTGGTGGTAAATAAAAAGCTGACCTCGGGCAAGTTACTAACAATACTGATTCACTGTCAAGTCTTTCCAGTGAAGTCTTTCTGTTAGAACGTTCTTGTAGAAAAGTTTTGCGTCCTTGAGTTTTTCCTCTTAATCCAGTCACACATACCAAACACAGAGGGCCTGACTGGCTAGAGGAGCCACACTACAAGCCATAGCTTTAACATGACTGAATATTGTCAATATATCCATCCGCAGCACTTTGGCTAACATTTGTACCAAAGTTTGATGAGGCTGCCTCAAGGCATTCTTGAGATATGGCATTCATAAGTAAGGGCACATGGACAACCCAAAAACATAATGCCTCCATCCACTCCATCCATTTATGGATTTAGTTTAATTGGGATAAAGCTTATTGATTAACAGAAAAATAGACCTTCAACAGAACTTTACTTTCTATATGTCATCTGTTGTCTGATCATGTTTATTAAAAAAAAAATAACATACACAAGGGTACACAAGTTCACTTTCATTATGCTTTATAGCACATCTTTAACTGAATATGCTGTTTGAAAGTGATGGAGACAAAATTAGTCATTTCAAAATGTTGTGCGGAGACAAATGTGCTCAAGATAGCAGAGTAAAGGCATCTGAGGCTGAGCTTAAGTTGAATCAGAGAGTGAGTTCCCTCTCTCTCTCTCTCTCTTCTCC
Organism: Pagrus pagrus; assembly: GCF_965226575.1. NCBI lineage: Eukaryota > Metazoa > Chordata > Actinopteri > Spariformes > Sparidae > Pagrus > Pagrus pagrus. The sequence continues at coordinate 20,220,376 of NC_140188.1, read as the reverse complement.
CGCGTCCGTCACGATCAGCTGACTCTGGGTGTTTACTCTTTCAGCTTAACCAACAAGATTATGCCACAATCTCCTTAAGCCAATTAAAACGTTGGTGCCCAACTTTAAATCGGTCCTCCTCTCTGCTGCTGTCACTGTCATCTCAGTGAGGAAACCCTTCTTCACTCCATTTATCTCCAGCGACCCGGGTCTGAGCTCACCAGAGGCTTCATTGACCCCTTAAAACCACATTTCTTTCTTTATTTTGCACATGTCAATAATTACTCACTTGTAACAAGTCTCTCCAGATTGCAATCATTTGCATTTCAGTCCGAGTCATTGTAAACTACTGAATTGCTATGCACAGGTGTTGAAACATGTGCATGTGATTAATTTTGCCGTAAATTACTGTAATCAGTAGCTGCCTGGATCAATGCAGTGCAGTCGTAGTGCTTTATTTATGGCAACCACCAACAACAACCCTTTAAACAAGCCTTTATGTGAAGGATTCTTGGAGCTTTGTCAAAACTTCTCATTTACTCTCTCAGAATGGACAGGAAATAATCTGATCCGCGACCTCTGTACTGTTCCCGCAAAGTTCATAAATAAACACTTGTGAATTGAGGCTCATACGGTCGTGTTCATCGATGGCGACACTTTCTGCCAGGACTTTGAATAATTTAACACCCCGCATTCCCCCTCCTGTCCAGAGATGTGTTTGTGAGAGAGGGCAAGGGATAGAGATAAGTACCCAGAAAGAGAGGCGAGAGAGAAATCAGATGAGAGCATCAGCGAGCGGAAAACAGTGCGAGACAAAGCGGGACAGAGATGAAAAGAGACCTCTGTTGTTGCGCTCTGTTGTCATTATCCTCCATTGTTGAGAGCAATGAAAGAGCACTGCAGCAGGGAGCAGAAATTGGCCAGAGAGGGTGGACTGGTGATGTAGATGCCATTGTTTCCTAACTATTATTAACTCATTGTTCCTCAGATCTGCGAGGGACATTATATTACCCTGTACAGTAGCATGTTATTGGAATGCTCAGTAATTTCCCTGCTCTGTAATTGCGCCAGGCTGTTCATTAGCCTTCTCGCACATTAGTGCTTCCTGCGAAGATTAGAACAACTACTAGTTATTGAGAGAGATAAAGAAAAGAGAGAAGGGAGAGAGAGGGCAGTCAGACAGCGAGGTAGGGATTTGTGAAAGTGTGGGAGTCATTGTGAGAACGACTGTAAGTAGGTTACTCATTTTCTGCCTTCAGTCTTCATCAGTGTGTGTTGATAAACTCTCCAGAACAAATAGATGGTGCATTTGTGGGCCACATGTAAAACCACTGGGCTCAGCACACAGGTTTATAAATATTGCACAGTAGTTACACTTGGGAAAACATTTAGAAACCAAATCACATCTAGATAACACTGACTGCAAGTGGTCATGCTCAGTACTTTTTGACAGCAGATCAGTTTTAAATCTGGCGGGAAGTATCAGAGCAGCCACAGCGAGCTGCAGGCAACACGCCGCACACATCCAACTACTCAGCAAGCATTAGCCAGTTAGATGTAACAGTGTTACGTTATTACATTACAATTTAAATGGAATCGTGAGACATTTCAGTTTCTGAGAAAAAATGTGTCATTACACTACAAATACTTGTTTTTAAAAGTATAATTTGTTAAGAATTTTCTGAAAAATACCTTGCACCACATTTCAGCTAACGAATGAGAATGCTTTGCTCTCCATCAGCACCTGCTGAAACAAGCTGCTGATTCTGGTAAGAAATTCTTTCAACCCAGGACCTAATCTGTATTTTACACTATAAAACAAGGCCAAGTAACAGCTACAGCAGGTGCATCAAAGGTGCTGTTGTTTATTAGATAACAGATGTAATCAGCATAAACATTAGATGGACTTTAAAAAGAAACCTTCTCAAGTTGCACTCTGTGCAGCAGAGCCTGTCCATATCAAGCCACTAATTACAACCCATATTGATGTTTGTTGTTAGACATGTATGAGGGTGTTTTGGAGCAGCATGACATCAGATTGTGGTTGCTCAATGCATGATGGAAAAAGTCCAGTTATTGACCGACTTCAGCTGCACTGTCAACAGAAACAAAAGTTGCTCATCTGACGTATTTCTAAATAAGTGGCTGCTCAGGGAGTGTTTGCTGTAGTATTAAACTGCACTTGTAGCTGTGATTAGGTGACAAATCCACTGCAGCCTTCAGCTCTAGAAGTTGGAAGTTTTTTTATTATTATTTTCAAATCAGTAAAAACTGACACTTTGCCTTCAAACAAGAGTGGAGAAGTCATCCCGTCTTCATCTTTTTTGACAGCCATAGATTAAGAGACAAAAGCATGAAACATGACAGCACAAATATTAGAGCTGAAACTCTGCAGTGACATTGATGGCTGCACTGACAGGCGCGTTAACTCGCTGTAACCCTGGGGTGAAACACCTCACTCTCATAAACAAAGTCGTCACACTATCATCATCCACAAATAAAAGTGAAGTCACAGGAGGGTAAAACTAACTTAACAGCAGCAGAGCAGCCACTTTGGAGATAACATATTTGTAAAAGGCAGATAAACAAAGCTGGCTGGACTGAGTTTAGTTTGTCTTTACAGTGGTTCACACATCGCCTGTGGCGGAGTCCGCCATTCCCATACTAGATTCAAATGGCATCCATATCCAAAGGTTTCACAACAAGGAAAGAGAAAACAACCGTCTGAGAATCAGTTTCACATCCCCAGAGATAGAAGTGTGTAACTTCGAACCATAGATCTAATAAGGGAAATCTGGCTACAGCTACAGAGGCGGAGCTCTGTTCATTCCTACAAAAGCTGCTTAGCCTCAAAGCCCAGGGCTGTTCTAAGGGGCTTGTTTCAAACAAAACTGTGGGGCATAAGTATAAATAAGACACTATTAGCATCACCACCGGTAAACACAGGTGGCCCAAAATAAACTGAAAGGGTTCTGCCCCTACAAAATACATATGTATGATCCAATTGTACAGTTACAGTATGCAACATTTTGAGTTGTTTATTCATTCTTGGACACAAAGTCAGACGCAATATTAGGTTTTCACATTGTTTAAATTAGCATATCTACTGTATGAACACTGAAAATGTCTAAATGAAGTCGGTTCAGTAACATGCGTACCAGGCCAGTCCATCATATTGATCATAAAAGAAGCAGCTTTTCAAACTGAAGCTATCTCTTGGTGGAAAGTAGAAATTGAAGCCAAAAGTGGATCGATGTGTTTGTGTGTGTGTGTGTGTGTGTGTGTGTGTGTGTGTGTGTGTGTGTGTGTGTGTGTGTGTGTGTGTGTGTCTGTGTGTGTGTGTCTGTGTGTGTGTGTGTGTGTGTGTGTGTGCGCATCATCAGTCATGTGTCATCAGCCCGAGAGTTTGCCTTTGGTATATTTTATTTTTTCTCTTTGGTGTCATATTTCATGTATGTCTGTGTTTGTGTGTGCCTGAGCTGCAGCACATTGAAGTTTTTGCTAAAGCAGCAGCAGCAAGGCAGCAAATGAAGCAATCCTCGCTTGGATAAAGATCACAGGAACAATATGAAGCAATCTGAAGTGAACAAGCTGAACCTTTGGCCTTTGGGAGCTTCAATTAAAAGAACACTCTCCCGACCTTATTTTCTAGTGTTCCTGAGGTGCTGTGGGTGGCAGCTGAGTAAAGGCCGATCACAATCTTGTTCTTCCTTTCTCTGTCTTTTCTGTGGATGTAACTCGTCCTTTCCTTCACACACACTGTCTTCAATGAGTAAAGTAGCCTCGCTCTTTCTGAATCCTTCTTTGAAGCTCCCTGTATTACATTATTTGTGTGATATTGATTGATATTAGAGATGAAACAGAGCAGATTACTCAATAAAATAAGCCAGCAGAAGACCATTAAATTGTTTTCCTTGAGCGTTACAGCTAAAATATGTCTTTGAAGTGGAAAAAAACTGACAGAAAAACGAGACACCGTTAACGTTCCCTCTACTGAAGCTGCAGGAAGCCAGCTAAACCGCCTTACACTAATCCAGTTAGCGTCCCCATAATTCCCCTTTGTGCTAAACAGTTACAGCAGTCATCAGCCATACAAACATGCACTGTCCTCCCAGTTCACACATCTAAATTCAATACTGCACAGTAGTATGCAGTGTAAAGTCATAGCATTCTGATGTTAGTACACAAGATATCAATCAACAGGTAATCATGCAACACGCGCCCTGATGAAGTCAATCAATCTGCGACTGCGCAGCAACTGCTAGTTCAACTCAAGAGGAATGCTAACATGCTAGTAGCGTGGCTCTAACGCTGGCAGTGTTGGACCACCACTTTGGTCGAGACTGAATATAAAAACTATTGGCATGTTTGACATTAGAGGTTGGCTATCTGGCAGTTTGTTATTTGCGATTGATCTACTTGATTGACTAAGACTATCAACAGAGCGTGAAGAAAAGACAATTCTGACATTATTTCAAAGACGGGGGTGATAGTCTGACTAGTCTGACTTCCTGACTATTGAATGGTTGCCATCAAATGTCTTGCACACATCCATGTCTCCTTAGGAATAAGTGTAATCACTTGGTGATCTATGGTCTTTTTATTTAGCGCCGTCATCAGGTCAACCGTGTCCAATACTTTGATTTATACCTGAAAAGCTAATGACATCAGCCTCAGCCGTACTTTGTTTTAGCGACAATTAGCAAATGTTAGCATAGTAACTGAAATGGTGAAAATAAGCATGCTTGCTATGACATTTTGAGCATGTTAGCAAGCTTACAGAGCTGCTAGAAGACTCTTAGTCTGAGTGTCTATTAAAGATCTTGCTTGAACCATCCTGTCTTCAAAAAACAATTAAAAGGTTAAATATACGAGTGATTTTGAACATTAATACACCAGCAACCAACAACGATTTGCAATGCAAAGTTATACAGTAGTGGCGTCATGATGTTGTGACCTGAACAGAGAATGACGTCTCACTTCCTCTCTAGGTGTTATAATCTGAGGTAGATCTGCTTTTTATTTTGGTACACAGGCTGGCTGCCAAAACAACTTTGAGTGAATGACATGCGCATTTCTTTTGGTCTGAGATGCTGGTGCTATAGTACGTCACAATTGTGTATGTTGTACAGTAAATAGCTCTTATATAATCAAAAAGTAAATTCTTGTGAAGTACTTGTGAGGGGCACTACAAAAGGATCCTCAGGTGACAAAAACTGAATGTGAAAGACGAAGACTGTAAAAAGAGAATTACTCAATATGCATTTTGGCACTTGGGGTTTTTACAGGATGAGTCGAAGCACCGCCTCCTAGATGTGCCAAAAAAAAACCATACAAATGTGAGATAGATATCCTAATGAGGTCAAGACACATGGAGGTAAAGCCTCCTATTGACACAGACATTCAAAAGTAAAATTGAACGCCGGATAACCACAAATATTATCAATGTATCCAATTCCTATTAAAGCATCCTGGTGAAAAACACTGAAATGCAACTGGGAAAGATTTCTGAAACTGATCTGCCAAAATAATCTCTCCTTGGCATGGTGCGTTTGTCTGATTGTGCATTTTGAGTGCATGAAGTACCATTTCATCTTTTGATTGATGCCACTCGTGCTGCCACATGTCACAGGAACATTTACAACAGAGACAGAGTGGGAGGGCGAGAGTGTGAGTCCTCAGTTGACTGATGGTTGCTCAACTGTCTCACAAGCTTCGACTCTGCAAACTTAACTAAGCGAGTAGAAAAGGCTTAAAGGCGCTATATGTAAGAATTTGGCACCTGTCGAAATCATACTCCAGAGAAATTCAGGGCAGCAAACAGTACCACCACAAAGTTTCTTTTTTTCAACAACTGTCAGTAATGTTATACAATTAGCTACATTTATAAGCTAATGCTACATAGCCAACAACAACAGGTGTTTACCAGTCTAGAAGAAACATTGTCAAGGTTAGCTGATTAGCAAGCTAACTTTAGTGGATATCTCTCCAACACAATACATAAACGCCTTTGACATAACATCAACACTGTTCATTTTTGGCTAATATTTGAATGTTTTAAACAAAAATTCTAACATTAGCCCCTTTAACAATATTTTCTGACAAACAAATGAAGAGTCATTGAGATTGAGCTAGGCTCTGGCCGCTGTACAGTGCTGAATTTAAGGTGTGACGTCTTTAGAGACCTGCTGCACACATAAAATGTATGTGCATGCAACAATGTGGGACCATTTAGTGTAACATATACCAACACAACACTTGAGTCATGCAGCAGCGATGCAAACAAACAAAGTGTTTGCCTGAATATGCTAAATTTAATCACTAGGGTGCAAGGAGCCAAACAAGAAGAAACAAGTAATTGATCACAAAGACCTTTCATACACACACACACACGCCATACACACGTAAATATCAAAGGCATATGCACCCACCCGCCACCCACGCTATTGTTTACATCCACAGAGGAGGCACATCAAACAGCAACAGGTATTATCACAAGATGGTCAAAAGCACTCACCACGATCTCGAGGATCGATCACATCGCCTTTGTAGAGCGAGGTTCGACTGCTCTCTCTCTTTCTTTATAAACGGTACTTTTATAAAAACCAGTCCCGGCTCTCCCGCTGCTTCTATCGCTACAACCTCTCACTGAGGCTCAGGATAGAGGGTATTTGGCTTGTGTTTGTGTGTGTGTTTGTGTGTGTGGTTGTGTGGTTGTGTGCCTAATCCCTGCTGAGTAGAGTGGGTGCTAGGCAGCAAATGTTCACTGGAGAGTTAGACACACAAAACAGGGGCTAAATTGGTATTTGTTATCTGGACCTGTTTTCTGATGGTGGCTCCAACTGTCCTCGCTGTTAGTTTTATGGCATTTTACAGGCTGATCGAACGTTGATCAATAATTACCTTTCACAGGTACATGTAGTTGAATTAATCAAGAAATACCCCGTCTTTAGCTCTGTGAAATTCCCATATGGATTCTTTTTACATTACTACTTTCTTTGTATGGAAGTGCAGACTATCAAGTAAGTACTAATAATGAGTAATAACAGCATCACACTCATTTAAGAGGTAAATTCGTGCCCACACAACAGGTCAGATCACTCTGTTCTGTGACTGAGCAGAGTAGGTGTTGACTGTCAAGCTATATACTGTCTAGACGAGTAGTGATTCAGTTTTGTGTTGTCATTCGTGTAAGAAATGCTTACCAGCCCGCACTAGAAGAATTTGAGTGAAAGATTGGTGGATTATATGTCAGGTCCACCTTCTGCTTGTGACATCTTGCAGCCTCTGTGAGCCCCGGATCACCCATGTCTAGTCCGAGGACTCAAATGCATTTCAGTTAACTAGCACGGTGTGGCTCACTTAAACCAGAGTTGGTTACATGAAGTAGTCTGACTCACTGGTGTCTAATAACCAACGACCAAGCAGCCTACACGCTGAAAATGCAATCTCTGGAGGTATAGCAAAGCTTATGATGCATACAACCAACCCAACTGTCCCCCAACTCACATGTTTCTTGCTCTTTATACTACTGTACTAAAGGGGTGCTTCACAAAGTGATGCTACAGGGGTGACTACAGCGTCAGACTTCGAAGCGTAGGGCCGCTGGCCACGCTGCTCTCTTTGACGGGTTTGGAGTGTGAACGGTCTGTGTGATACATACGTTTATTCATGAATTGGGTAATGTCAGTTTGCTCATCTGTTGTCAACAGGCATTTCTTGGCTTAGTCAGTGAGTTGACATGGTAAGGGTTTTGAGGCTTTTTCAAAAGGCATCCCCCACGTCTACCACCCTCATTGGCAAAAGCAAGTAGAGTAGGCCACCATGACGTTGGATGATTACGTTATGATAAAAAGGCTAATTCAATGATAACGGAGCTGATTAGGTGTTTGTATCATTTCTCTAACCAAAACCCTGCTGATGACTATCCTTCATCAGCCTCTACACGCGTAAAGGACATCAACATACAGGACGTAAACAATAGTTAAGTCTTTTGTCCATCTCTCTATAACAAAGCCATGCCTAATAAACACAAAACCCCTAATGCACACACGCATACATGTGCACCCCATGAGGGTTTAAGTGGATTAGTGGGCAATACGATGAGCCCTTAACACGACTAGTCCTTGACATCAAGACCAGCGGAGCAGGACAACAAGTCCAAACCTCGGCAACATCCCAAACTCTACTAATGTTGTTAGTTATGGTGATGACCTATAGGCTACGGAGGCAGGCTTGTGATCACAGGGTTACCTTCCAGGTTACCACAGGGAATACTGAAGGAGCATGAACCTCTGCTCTTACACAACAACCTACACTGTGTCCTTGAGGAAGGCTTTCGACCTCCTAGTACCTCAGTGAACTGCAGCAATACTCTAGCTGAATGAATATATTAGAAGAGATGCCTTCACATAAAGAACACTTATTTGATCAACATGCAATTGGATATAACATATACATATATATAACATATACATACATATAACTGTGCAATTACTTCAGCATACAGGAGCTTTATATTGTAAATTTCAATTACCTATTTCAAAATAATTTGATTTACCAACACTGTAGTTATAGTGCACGTATCTTTACGTGTTCGTATTGCTTATTCATATTGTCTGTGTATATACAGTATAGTTGTCATATATCATAGGTGGAAATGCATGTGTGGGCAGAAACAAGAGCAATCATTACAAACATCTAGCGAAATACATACAGGCAGAGAAATAAACAGAAGTAGTTAATCATTTGTTTCTTCATCCACTTCAGGTGTCTCATGGATTTAACTGCACAACCATGATTAATGATAAAAAAGTAGCAACCAGCCTGCTGATTGTTTAGTAAATATGGTTGTGTTCATGAATTCAGTCACAAATGGTTGTTCAGAGCATTCAGAGCATCCTTTGTAAGAAGGATATTTTGGGTCATAATTAAAATTCAAAGAGATCAGATTTAAAGATTATTATTCACTACACGTCTCAGAATATCAGGCTATATTTAAACGGAAAGAAAAAGGAAATTGGAAAACCTAATTTAAAGTGTTTAAACATTGTTGCAAAAGCCAAAGCTTAAACGGAATTGCTGAAATTGAACGCTTAAATTGTTCAGATGAAATCAAAATGGCAATGGAAAGAAGACGAGGGGGAACATCAAATGTGAGACTCAAAATGGGGAAAGAAAAGCTAAAAGGGAAATGCTTAAAAACGTATATCAAATCTTTGTCTTCCGAATCCAAATCTCTCTCTGATTGTCAACATTGACGTTTACAACTGTTACAATCATTTGTCCAAATATGAACTGTTTCCAAAATCTGTCATTGTTTTCCTTTTTCTCTATATTCAGATGTTTTTTTCTGTTTATCCTTTTCTGGTGGAAATAAAGACCGGAGGCGTCCTGTGACATTTATCAATCATATTCCACAAGAGAGAATCCAGGAACTATTTCAACCCTTGTTCAACCAGGTCTGTTGACTAACAGCAAACAGACTGTGAGGGCATTTGCAGTGAGTGAAGTCGGGTCAACCACGAACCCACAAACACCCCGGGGCTACCCACCACTATCACATATGCGAGCAGCTGGGGGTTCTGGGCATAAGGGAACCTCAGCTGCTGCCTAAAAGCCTGCCCTTAATTTACTTTCTTTACTACTGCAATCAAAACATAGTGTCCTGTTACATTTCCCCTCAAGTTTCAATATTTTCATTCAGGAGGAGCACAAAAATTGATTGCAGCAGACTTAGAGTCAGCAACCGCTGCTGCTGATGCTAATTACAGAGTCAGTCGAGCAGAATGTGCTCTGCAACTTCAAAGTGTCCAAAAGGAAAAAATACAGGATTTAAATAGTTATTCATTCTGCGTGTGCTGCTTGGCGTCTACTCCTCATCATCATGAAGATATGCAGGTATGAATCCTTCACACAGACAAACACACACCAGATATATCCAGAGGCAAGGAACAAGATAAATGCCGTTTATCTTGCTGTTTTCATGGGACTTTGGCATCTAGCAATAAGGCAAGATCACATTTAAAGTGTAAAAGCTTTACTTTGTACACGTATCAAAGAAAACCAAGATAAGCTGTCTGTTCTTTTTGGTTTAAACGTAAATAAAAAACATTCCTACTTTAATGGATGAGTCAGAAGATGTAAGGAGTCTTTTCCAGCTGGCTTCCTTGACACTTACGTGGCTCAGTTCAGAGGCTAAATTCCCTTGTGTCCCTTTACAACTCACACAGATGTGGAGAGATTAATTGGCCATAAGTGCATCTTGTTGACCCATAGGTGGAAGTGACAAATTACTTTTACTCTCGCCACTGTAACAAAGTCCTTTGAAAATGTGACGAAAAACTGTGCAAAAAGATGGTTGCAATTAATCAAGACAATAAAGACATCAGAATGGTTTTCTGATTGGAAACGCTTACAAACAATGGTATACACCACTTCAATACTTTTGGTCTAAAACAAATAAAAATGCAAATTAGGTGATTTTGTTTCTTACCTTAAACCTTAATTTGCAAAAAAAAAAAACGCTCAAATACTCTTTTTTTCTGATTTAGATATATTATAGGGTAGACACTTCCACTTGCACTCTACGCGTCTGCAAACCACGGACACACTTCTACAATGCGTGTCACATCAAGTCCACATTGCATGTTTATGAGCCGATGTCTGGCAGTGTAGGGGGAGGTGGTGGCATTACCACTGCAGGGTTAGGCTGGAAAACAGCTGTTCGAGAAAACATTTCACCATTTGTAAGCGTGAAACCACTGGATATGTTCAATGAGCTGTTGGGACAATTCCAGCTCACTGAGGTTTGTGGCGACAAAACCAGGTAAACCAAAACATGATATTTTCCAAACATAAAACTGGAAATTGAGCATAAAGAAAGGTAAAGTTGCAACATAAAGAGGTTTCAACATATCCATGCTTTGCAGAGGGGGTAGGACAGTCCAACACATTGAATCTTTAATCTTGCCTGTGATTTTCTGTTCCACTTCAAACACACCACAAAACTTAAAACACCTCCAACCCTTACAAGCTAATGAGTGACAGTGGAAGCCCCGTCTGCCTCGTTATTTCAAGGTAATTTGGTTTAAGTCAAGACATTGAATGTTGGACTTTGTACAGGTATCTTTAAATGACTAAGGGTAACTAGTTCACTGGCGTTTAAAAGGTTTGGTCACACTATTTCACAGCAGAATTGTCCTGTGCTCACTATCTAGAGCACTGTCATAAGTAGAAGTTGTTATTGTTGACCTACTTTTTTTATTAACAGCGAGGACAACAGATCATCTTTCCAAAATCTGGCCTCATCTAACAGATGTAGAGGTTCAGTAAGAGCCATGTTTTTTCCAAAATGATTACAGCTGCGGAGGCTCTTATCTGCCAATCCAAATGGGAGCATGTGTCAACACAAAGGGTTTGTATATCAGTTATTTCCATTTCATTCAACTTTTATCTCAGCAGACAGGTCCATTAAGATTGTTTTGATCTGTAATTGATCCATTCTCACCAGTGATCTCACCAGAGGCATCTTTATCTTCTTTCTTTTATCTAAAGTAAACGTGACTTTTGTCAGTCTGTGGAGAGGAACCCTCGGACCAAAACACTCCTCGACCTGTCATCTAGTTAATCTGCTGCAGCCCTCGCCCGCAGTCTTTTTCTGTTGGGAAACCCTATCAGACATCTGTCTTCTTCTGCCTGGAGGGATAACGCGCACAGGCACACAGGAGAGGAAAGTTAAGGGAGCGACAACGAGGAGAGGAAAGAGAGAGGGAGAGCGAGGGAGGGAGGGATGAAAAAGCACGGAGGGAGAGAATTGAATAGATAGGGAGGAGGTGAAGAGCATCAGCAATATAACAAGGCAGCTGGGCAAACACACACATAGTCTAAATTAATCCAGGATTATGCACAGTGCTCAGTAAATTAGTGGGAAGAAGCAAACATGAAAATTAGGAAGACAGTTCCTTCAACATACGGTTTCTTTCTCTGCAGTCACGTCCGAAATGATCATTTCTGATTCCAGCTAATCAACACTTTTATCTTGGATTATTTTTGCTGATGAACAATTGTTTTACAATAGTCTTTATCTTTTCAACCAGCTACACCATTTAATGTTAAATGAACAAATGTTTCTTTTTAGTTTTTCAGTTTATTCAAAATAAATCTTTGTTCACACCTGACGCATGCAGGGTGTCTTTGTATGAAAATAACTCCAAATGCTGGAGCTCGACAAATAAGGTGAGAAATATTAAAATGATTCTCGTTGCACGCTTTCTCTAATCATCTGAAATGACTCAACCTTTAAAGGTTGCCGTACGAAGCAATGCAGAAGTTAAAAGTGTAACATTTGTTTGTTTTAGAGGTAATGTTTGAAACTAAAGGCAACCCACGGAGTACATAATATAGCAGGCATTTTTACCGCTTCGTCCGCATCGGTTTGAACTCATAGCCAGGTCAGTGTCACCTTCTGTGTAGCTTTTTCTTTTTATATTTCATTAGAGAGGCCATATGTTATACATATATCAACATTTATATATGTGTCCTGTCACGCAGGGATGCAGGAGGTCAGTCACAGTCAACTGAAAATTCAGCTTAAAGTAAATGTCAATCTGCAACATAAAGAAAGTTTCAACATATCAGTGGATTGCACTAACATCTATTTTGGCAATTGGGTTGGTGAATTTTCCTAATTTGCGAAATGATTTGGATCTCGGAGCTATCAGTGAGACGCTGTCACTCAAGACTTTTTACTGGTCACGCCAGCACTATGGTCAACTCGTGGCCCATTTGCTTCCAACACCCACAACAACCGCCTCTGCCTCTAATTTACATTCAGCAGCATCATTTAGGGAGATGGAAACAGCGCACTACAGGTGAAGCTAATTGGATGGATAAATGGGATGGTGACTGGTGAATGGCTCCTGTGTGGGGAAATGAGAAGCGTTACCTTTAATTGTTTTGATGAAGTGAATCAGGACGTGCTTCTCGGCTTAAAAACTGGGGACAGGGAAACATGAAGGTGAGAGTATGATCAGTTTTAAAAAGTGGGTTGTTTTCGTCTTTTCCTACTACTTTTTCCCTACATCCGAGCAGCAAATACAGTTGGAGTCACCAGCGGAGCAACGAGGACATGAACCCACATCAGCTTGCCAAATGCCAATTGTGTTTGATGGAGCGCCAGCCAAGCCCCGAAGCAGCGCATTTGGAGATTGAAACTGGGTCTCTGAGGGGGTGGGCGAGTGCTTTTTCTTCTTCAACACATAAGCAACCCTGATTTTTTTTCTTTTTTACTGCTAGAAACTCTCATAAAAGAAAGGCACAACACTTGCTTTCTGAGGGACTAGGTAAAAGGTTTGATAAATTGCTTCTTGGTTTATTTGCTATTATGACAGATGAAAAGTACAAAAAAACATTCTTGATTGAAGAAAATGTGGATGTTTACTCAAATTTTGGCAAAGGAAAAGGTTTACAGGATGTGGCCATGGTGAGAAAGACCCAGGGAAAGAAGAAAATACCAACAAAGGGAGATGAAGAGTAAGGGAGAGGGATGAAAATGTGAAACTCTGAAAGTGAGTGGGTGGAAGAGACAGAAAGGTACACAAACCAACAGAAAGTCTATGAAAGGAATCGAGGAGAAAGAGTGTGTAACAAAGAGAAAGGTCATGGCCGTAATTGGGGCCATTCATCATGGGACAGTTTTAGGAGTAGGTGTTATGTGCCATCCATCCATTGAGCCGGTGGCTCTCTGAGTGGCTGATGATAAGACTGTCTGGAGCCCACCAGCCAGCTAACAGCTTCTGTCCATTAAGTGCTGCAGGAAGCTTCAAAAGCTCCTCATACATTCTCACAGTACCGACAATGTGGCATATACGCCGTTAGTAAGCAAGGTTACTATGACCTGATGATCATTCTTTATACTGATAATATGGAGATCATAGTATAAAAGCTGTTGGTATGCGACATGTGTATTTGTGAATGGAGCAGGTTTTGAGGACGACATAGACAGAAATGTTAACGGCACGGTATGTTACTTTGTCAGTTAAAAACAATAACAAAAGAAAGAGTTTGACGATGTCTTCGAGTAGCGTGGGATCATGGGAGTCTCCGTTATACAAAAATGCAGCAAACAGCAATTAATATTCATGCTCCACGACAAGCATTAGAACAATGTAAAACAATAAAGTGCCTAGTTAACATGATAGATAGCATTTATACCTCAATCTTACAGCAGCTAGAGGGCCAAAGGGGGCATATGATATGGGACATGAGGGGCGACTAAATGAAATGCACTGCTATCCTGACTAAAATTACAGATTTTGCTAGGCTTGAACATTGTCGGACACATTTGGCATAATGCAAGTACACAGCTCAACAGATTATATAACAAAGGCCTTGTTGTTTTTAGACATTTAAATGGAAAAAGTTCACATGTTAAGTGATAAGCTGCATGTGCCAAGCTTCAAAATTTTTCCCACCAACTACTAAGCTCTTGACAACACCGGTAATATTTGGTACACTGGCTTTTTTTAAGGAAAGATGCTTACTATCTGTAGAGCGCTGTACTAAGTCACTGCTAATGCAAACCAAACATTTCCTACTGCTGCATGAATGCTGCCATTCACAGGAAATGCAACATGTTCCACCAAAAATGCATCTACAGAGAAACAACTGGCATTTCTGGCATTTTTTGACAGCGGATCAGTTTGAAATATGCCAGGTAGTAGAGTAGGTTTATACAGTCTGTGGGAGTAATGGAAGAAGGAGTTGAAGGCAACATTATGCACATCTCAACTTCTCACTGAGGTAACCAACCTCTTTTCCCTCATTAACGTTATGAGGTTAGGATAAAGGGACTAAACTCACTTTCATTTTAAAAACCTTTGTGTTGAAAAAATGACAATAAATTAACTAAATCCTCGGCCATCGTCTTGTTGATCAACTGTCCTTACTGCTACTGTAACCAGGTACAGGAGTGCTGCGACTCCGCTGCTGTAAGAAGCAGGTGAGTTTGTAACTGATGCGTCCATCACATGACTTGAGATTAAAAAATGATGGGCGGCGGGCAAGTAATGTAATTTTTAAGGAAGCTGAGATTTAATTAAGGATATTTATTTTGTAAACTCATAATCAGCAAAGGGGACCTGCAAGGGAAGGTTGCTTAGTTGAGGTCAATAACGTGAAAAAAAAGAAAACAAGCATATTTTGTCAACTTACAATTATAATGTTTGATCTCGCTTTCCATGTGTTTGTAGGAGCTAAAGTCCAGACTAAAGTGGATGGGAACAAACTGGACGTGGATCATGGATGAAGCTCTAAAATACAAAAGCCACATCAATCCTCCATCCCTCTTCGACTCCGCTGAGGATACTAAATTCTCCTCCACTGCAAGTCATGTACAGTAAAATAAAAGCCTCTGAAGAGGACCACACCAAATGGCAAATTGAGCCAGAGTATTGCTTTGGGGAGAGCTAAAGTGGAAGAGAAGAGGAGGAAAAAAACGGAAGGGGAAAAGGAAAAGAGCAGAGGGCATTAGATGGACATGAAAGACGGGAGAAAGAGGTGAAAAAAAGTGTGAGAGTGGAAAAGAGACTGGAGAAAAGGCCAGTAGAAGCAAATATCCATTTGTAAACACCACTTTAGTGCATCATGTGTATATTTCCTTACAATATTTGCCTGCTTACATATTTTTAAATTGAGTTCTGGCCTGCTCCTTGTCCAACAGTAATATATTAATCACAAAAATCAACTCTTGCAGATAGGATTATGAGCGGGGTAGCTCAAATTAATTAGCCTGATAAATTACCTAAGACAACAAGAGAAGCAGCACCAGTCTCCTGAGAGGCGAGCTGGTTGTTGTGTCTTGAAAAGGTCAGGTGAAAGTCTACTAAGGGTATATGCAGTACGTTGTATTAACAATTATGTGGACAAAGCTTAAAATGTTTGCATTTGAAACTACGGACTCTCTCGCATGATAAGACAAAAGGGGGAAAAGAGTCAGTGCCAGCTGAGCATACGGTGGTGTTTGACCTTGGCTGTGGCCCTGAGTGAGTTCATGCATGTCTAGTTGAAGCCTCCACAGTGCAGCGATGTGTCAAACCCTTGAGGAAAGTGATACAGCTGTATGGTAATTTGATGTAGAGGTCATATAAGACACCTACAGTAAATCCATTATGGATGAAAACATTCACGGCATTGATTTACATGTTATTCATGCAACTAAATCTCTCAGAAAAATCTCACTTATGTGAATCGTTTATGGTGATTTGTCGACTCTCCAGATGCAAGTTCAGTGACGTAACAAATTGAGTCGCCCTTGGACCTTGTAGGATCGCTCTTAACCTTGCTGGCAGCTTTTCCTGTGGGGGCTGCAGTTCCAGAGGCTTTTTCACAGCAAGCCCACACTGGTCTCAGTAGAGCCAACCCAATAAAGTCTCATAACATAGGCTCAGACAAACCACTGATGTGCACAGCAGGAAGGGCACGACTGCCCTGCTGTTTGTGTCCTTTTAGTTCCTTTTTATATTGAACATGGAGTGGTGTTGCTAAATGTGACAATCCATTAGATAAATTTTGTCCGAAGGGCAGTTATAAAGAATTAGAGCTGTGTTTTCTCTAAATGCAGGCTGACCAGACCCTTAGAAACCACACAAAAAAGTTAAATGTCTAGTTTGCACGGACAGAAGCAATTTCCTTACACCTTTACATGAGTTAGAATTGGTCTGCAGTGATCTATTATGGCAAATATGCCAACATTTTCAATCTCCCCACAGAACTGGAAAACAGTGAAAGCAAAACTTGGATGCTCTTTTGCATTCACGCCCCGCTGTATAAAATAGGTGCTTGGCAACTTAGTCCCAGGAACTGCTATTCAGCCCAATTCTGTCTAAAGATCCAATGACAGATAACAAAAGTGACGGCTCTTTTTTTGTGACTACACAAGCAAAATTTTGCATGATGTCTTTTGTAACAACAACAACACTTACACACAAACATCTTCAGGGCAAAAAGCAGGACAACAGTGGCAGTTACATTAGAAACGCATCAACGGGACATGGTGTTCAATGCCCCAATGGCATTAGGGATGAAGGAATTTTTAAAAATATTACGATTTGCCCTTGGTACTTTGTATCGTCTATCAGAGGGAAGAAGTTCAAACTCCCTATTGAGTGGATGAGAGGGATCGTTTGCTATTTTGACAGCTTTTTTCCTAAGCACTTACATACAACTTAATTGTTTCTGTCTCTTCCCTATAATTTTTGAGGCTAGGTTTACTATTCTCTGCAGCTTGCTTCTTCCTTTTATGTTTAGATTACCGTACCACATTGCCATGTTAAAAGTTAAGATGCCCTCTATCAGGTTCTTATAAACTGTTTCCATAATATGCTTGCTCACTCTAAAGGAGTTGAGCTTGCGTAATAGGTGGAGACGTTGATTACAGGTTTCAAAAATATAGTCAGTGTTTTCACTGAAATTTAGGTTGCAATCAATATATGTACCCAAGTATTTGAACTTGTTTACTACCTCTACAATTTGTCCCTTAATTATAAGGGGCTGCACAGGGTCCTTTTCATGAAAGACAAGTTCCTGTGTTTTTGTTACATTGATCTCCAAGAAGCTTTCATCGCACCACTTCTGGAGGGATGACACGTGCTCTATATACTTCCTCTCCAACTATGTCCCCCTTCTTTAATAAGGCAACCAGGGCCATATCATCCGCATACTTAAACAAACAAAACTTTTCCAGATCTAATTGGAATTCGTTTGTGTATATGGAGAAAAGTAATGGGGATAAAACAGTCCCCTGGGGGGCACCAGTATTAAGCACAATGATATCAGACCGAGCATTATTGACCAGAACCTGTTGAGGGCGGTCAGAGAGGAAGTCCCTAACAAGGTGGATAATACCACTGTTTACTCCTATACAGTATCAATAAGTCTCTGCAGCAGGATGTGAATCTGCATGCTGTTAAAAGCAGAAGTAAAATCGATAAACAGGGCCCTAGCAAGGTGGGTGGGGACTTGAAGGTGCTTTGACAGGGTGTGAAACATACTGACAGTTGCATCATCAGTTTCCCTCTGACTTTTATAACCAATCTGGAGATGATCTAAGCTGTTAGAAACCATTGCTGTAATTTGTCTGCTTATAACTCTCTCAAAACATTTTCCCAAGATAGAAGTAAGAGCAATGGGCCTGAAATCTTTTAATTCGGTAGCTCCAGGCTTTTTGGGGAGAGGCACGATATAAGACATTTTCCATAATTTGGGCAATATACACACCCAGAACAAAAGTTCCTGTAGCTTTAGAAAGTACTCCCCCACCCCCCAAGCAGGGATTTTTTGGAGGTATAATTATTTCCCTGAAACTTAATTCAGACCTCATCCTGCAGTGAAAATGTGGATCAGGTTTAAATTCTACAGTTTTGACCACAACCTGAATTAAAAAGGTTCAAGTCAGATGTTGGAGAACTAAAGTGATCTGCAATCAGAAATATTTCCAATAAGAGCAGAAAAGTAGAATCATTGAAATAAAACCTTAAAAAGATTTAAATACAGTGTATGAGACATCCTGTAGTGTCAGCAAAATGTACAGTACTGCAATGACCTCAGACATAAAAATCAAAAAAGTTTAAGCAGACACTAGCAAAGAGTGAGACAATAATCAATTATCAGATAGACACTCTAGAAGCTAAAGTTGGCACGTTCCTCTACGGAGTAGGAAACTGTAGGTACTTGAGTGCAAGTTCAATAAATAAGAACAAGAACCAAGCATCAACACACCCACACAATCATTAGATATCCAGCTGGTAGCGAGGCTGGCCCAGAGACCAATGCAAGCTGTTAGTGTGTCAAGACTGTGAATCTCCGGACAATGCAGTGAGGACTGCATCAACAATCCAGCAACCAGAGACTCAGAGGAGGAACTGGAGCTTAGTCAGTGCCAAAGCTGCTGTCCTGAATGAAACAGAAACGATCCATCCGTTCATTAATAATGCTTAATGGTGTTTCAAACAATGGTCCCCGAAGAGCAAAGTTTCTTTTTTAAAGAGAGTTCTGGCAAAAAAAAGCAGAGTTATGTTTTATGAACCAACTCAAAGCCGACATTTACTCAAAAAAAGAAATGGGAAAAGAATAAAAAGGTATTGAGATGATGCTGATGAATCGTGATTTAGTTTTCATCTCCAGGCTGTCACTCCAAACATAAATATTTGATGTATTCATTATCATGCAAAAAAACTCAAGTTTGACTAAAGGACCATGAATAAGGCCTCTCCCTGCTGTAACTGTTTTGGGTCAAGATGTAGAAATGAGCGAGGAAGAACAAGGCCAGGGCTAGAGGGACTCATACCACCCATAATTTCACTAACCTATTTTAACTGGAGCAAAAAATAAATAATCACTGTTTGTTTTTACTCTGAGAACATCAAGAACATCATGAGTTTCTAAAAGTCTTTTCATAATAAAAGGATATCTACTGTGCCACACTTTCTCTCTCTCTCTATATAACACACAGACACACACACACACACACTGCTTGAAGGTCATTCCTACCTTTGCTTTGTGCAAGGTTCAATTACAGTAACAACAAATTATTCCACACAGAGAAACACCTGTTTGTTGCTATAAATAAACAAACAAACAAATAAATAAAAAACAGATGCCTGCTTTATTCTGCATGTGTCTCTCCGTCCTTTACTTTCATGTATAGCAACAGCAGGCAAGATATCTAAATATGCCTGTGGCTTAAAAAGCATGAACTACAAAGTTAAGATGTGACGAAGAGTTTACCCACCCACTGGGTTTATGCTGTGGACTTTCACTGTTTACCAAAAGCAAACTGTAAAGGATCTGAAGATGAATAGACCTTTTAAGAGAAAAATGTCATAAAAACAAGGCTAACAACTTATTTGTGGACAGAAAAACTGTGTACTGTAAGAATATGGCAACCATCATTAACCTTTTTATTTTCATAACCAACAATCAAATAGACACTGTACCTATAGAAGATCGACAAGTAGTGAAAAACGGCCATGGCAACTTCCCAGAGCCTGATAACCTTTATTGTATCACTCTGTTCCTCATTTTCTGTCATCTCTCTGCTGTTCTCTAATAAGGCCGTGTCAATACATCAAGAAAATATGGAGATATTTCACAGAATACATAATAAGTGTGACCTGCTGGTGGTGCTACAGGAAAAGTCAGGGGATCACCAAAGTCACTATGATTCATCCTCTGGGAAGCAGGAATGACTGTACCAAATTCACTTCCATCCAGTAGTTGTTGAGATATTTAAGTCTGGACTAAAGTGGTGGACCAACAGTCCGACAATCATCACCTTCCCTGGAGCAATGCGGCTAGGATGGCTAAAAACAGTATCAATACATTTATCCTATAACAAGCCTGGTATAGCTTCTCTGCTAGCATTTAGGCAACATGTTCATCTTCATCCATTAGGATGAACACAGCCAGTGTATTTGCACCCTACAAAAGAAAGAGACAAGTGATAGAACATTGTTTTTTGTTTTTTGGCAGATGAAGTGGTAACAAGAGGCCTGGCAGACAACTGACAACAAAAGCCTAACTTGTGTAAGCAAGAGTGTTTTCTCAGCACTCAAGAGAGGAAATAGTCTGACTGTATAGTGAAGTCCTGTCAAGTGGACGACTTCAGCTACGTGACCAAACTGTAAAAAAGCAGCCAGCAGAAATTGTTCTCTGATGATCTTTTGCCGTACCACAAAAAAATATATTATTGTAACTGTAAATGTAAACATCTATCACATCATTAATAACCATGTTTGTGTGAATGTGTATACTTTATGTTTTTGTTTGTGTCTTTCACTTTTCACCAGTGCGTATCAGCAAACCAACTCGCAGGGAACAGATTTATTTTATGAATGCAGAATATGTACCGAGATTAAATTTGGTGTCTGGGCTCTGACCCCTCAAGCAAACCCCAAGCTCATCACAGCAGAGATTGGGGAATAGTCATGGACTCCCCCCTCAAAATCACATTAGATATCGAGCACGAAGCCAGCAATAATTTGAAATCTACTATGTGACGGCAAGGCTCCTGCCACCATGTGGTCATTTACAGAAAAGACACCTCTAGGCATCGTGGGGAATATGATGTCTGTCCGTGCAATCCAGCAGATAGATACACAGCAACTATTAAGCATATAAATCCTTAAAATTCATGGCTGGGAGCAGGTCGTGTCTTCTTGGGGGGGGGTTCTGAGGCTGTATGTTCTCATGAAGAATATATCAACACTTTTCAGCTTCAGGCTTAAATTAACAACTTCCAGTTAACATGGCCGACTTCCAGTTTCAGCAACACCCACTTTATGTTTAAGCGTCTCTAATTCTGAGGACTGATACAGGCAACACTCAATATGCATGTTAGCACAAGCAGCAGATACTTACCTTGCTCATGTGCAGTATTGGTCTCAAGAATCTCATCGGTGAATAAATCCTTTAAGAAACAAAAATAACCAAAGTCACAAACTGCCAACATTAAGCCAAAGGCCAAGAGCTAGCTTATGAGATGCTACATATGCAGCAGCTGCAGCACAACAACACAGGGGGGCACTGCGTCATACAACTAGAGTATGTTGTGCGTGACCGAAGTAACGCAACAAAATTTGCAATTTGCAACAACACAAAAACAAATAAGGACTAATAAAATTTGGAAGGTGGTGGTGGAGGGGGCATCACATGATATCATCATAATAAACTTGACATTTAGAGAAAACTGAAATCATCTCAGGCACAGATTCGTGGCTGAGGACATCACAGTTATGGTGATAAGCCGATCCACCGTCTTAAAAGTTCAGCTAAAGCTCAGTTATACCTGAAGCAAATGCCGCCTTGAATAACCTCCTCACATTAAGCTTTCCGCTCTTTCTCTCTCACATAGTTCAGTGCTTTTTCATGAGTTACTATACTTTTCTTATGCAAGTGGAGTTTGACAAAAGACTGGGTACCTGGGGCAGTAAACTCAGGAACAGTAATCAGTTGTGATTGGGGGCACTGAGAGTCAACAGGAGAGAGGAGGCGGTGGTGGAGGGGTGGCAAGGGTGATGGAGCAAGCTCGTTATGAGATGAGGAATCTGCCCTGAAGGATTGTTGGGCTTCATTAACCCTTCAGCTCAGGTCTCTCTCTTTCTCTTGCTCTCTCTCTGTCAGTTTTCTGTCTTCCTCTGCCTCCACCTCTGTGTGCCCCTCCAGCTCTCCACCTCTCTCTCAAACCATGTGGATGACTGGCCTGTCAGAAGGCTAACTGCACCACTCAGCTGGAAAATGAATGGCTTTTCATGTGTAGTATTCACTATGGTCAGTAGGGTGTTGCACTTACAACAGCCTCAACAGACAGGATCCTGCAGACAGTGAAGAGTCCACCTATATATTTATTGTATGGATGGTCTGATATACTGTGTGTGTATATACATTATAACATTATAACGGTCTTGTTATTTTTCTTCCAATGGGTAATGAGAACATTCAATTAAACTGTGTTATATAACTATTGATCCATGTAGCTTATTTCCAGGAAAATGTATCATCTAGCGAGTCTTGCACCAGCAGGCCATGTAACTAAGTAAAGGAGCAGCAAAATTGCACAAAAAGACAATGTAAAGACGCAAAAATGCAAATTCCCGAGTTTGACGGCAGGTGCTTCTCTCGCTACCTAGCTTACAGCTAATGTACAGATGCTAGGCTATGCTGACTTTGGGAGGCAGATAAACAAAGACTGCACAAACTGTCAAATCACGCAAGGTAGAAATATGCTTAACTTTCTGTCTGCTCACATCTTTATGGAGGTTTATCACGGTTAAGTCCCACATGTTGTAGCGAGGCTAACAGGCAACAACAACACAAACAACAGCTTTAATTTAACAAAATAAGCTCACAAAATGTCAAGAAAGGACACAGTTTTACTCTCATTTTCTTAACGAAACAGAAAAATACAACTGTACGCCGTCCAATTCAAGTTTCACTCTTTTAGCGAACCAAGACAAGCTTGATTGCCTCATTCTATCATCGCAAAACACACTTCATTGAAACTCGACATAAACTAAGTAAAACTCGCCAAAGCAGTCTTAGTTATTTTTCCCACAATCACCTTCTGGTTTGGATGAAATAAATCCTCAATTCACTGAGTAAGATGTAAAAATATGCTGGCTCTAGGCCTACAAGACCGTTTAATCCACTGCTAATGTTGGACTCTCTCTCGCTTTCAAATTTTACCTTTAACATAATAAACATTAGCATACAGCCCGAGGCACCACCGTGGCTGCTAGCATGGCTTTGGTTTACTTCTTATTTCTGCTATCCAAACTTTGGCTTACTGATCAGGTTGTCTCACAGATCCTTGCACACTTGTTTATTTGTTTAGCCTGTCCAAACCATGTAAGATACAGAGGATAAGATAAAGTTAGGTTGTAGATTAAAGGCACTGAGTGTGTTTTAACTTTTTAAATTAATAGATTTTAAATGCTGTTTATCAAATGTTCAGCTGATGACCTGACCTAAATCTGCTGAGTCAACTGTGTTTCTCCCACTCCCACATTTGTTGATGTCTATTAAATCAACGAACTGGTCTCATCACAAGAACGCCTCTCCATTTATTAGCTGTTTTATGAATGCTGACCTGATGCTCTTATGTAAAGTAGCTCTATGCTCCTGGCTTTTTGAGTGCATTTCCTTCTTATCACTAAGCCTACCAATCTTTTCATTATTGGCCAGCAGCTATGCATGATTTCTCTCTGGTCTATCGTCGAGGATGAGTGAGTGGCCTTTGACACCTAGACACTGAAGACTGCAGGCACATCAGGCCCTTTAGAGTCCGACTTTGTGAAGATAGCACGACTGCGCTCAAGTGTATGCATTTCGAATTTGTGAGTGTGTTCGAGATGGATAGACAGACGGAGGGGAGAGGATGTGAGTGATTTTTTGGAGCTCGTGTTTTTCCTCTCCAGATGTGAGTCACAATCCATCAACTCCTCCATTTCTTACTCTTATCAAGGACCTCACAGGGCAAAAAATATAAGCCTAGCTCCTGGTACAGTAGCTTTGGTACCGAGTCGGTGCACAAAACCACAACTCATTAGAAATAAACAGGGTTCTTTTCTTTACCAGATTCAAAGTGCATGTGAGGGCAATGACAGCCTGAGGTTACAGTGGATTAAGTACTTCACCTGCTCATTTACATTCAGCTGCACATTTAAGTCAAATTATCAGCAAATTCATATTCAGAGGTTGTAATTATTATATTGTTTTGGTATTACACATCCATTTTACAGCCAAGTGTTAAATTATGTTCAATTATGTTGTTGTTGGAATATTCGAGATCACAGGTGGCAATTTGATCAAGCGCATCCCTGTGGCTTCATGACGTTTATTGATAAAAGTATCTCTGAATTACTCATTTAAATGTCTGGTGTGCAGTGGCGTGCTCGGGATGTTTGAGGGGCGGGGGTGAAATTAATAAAAAGGGCACTAGCTGTATGCAGGAGGGCACCAGGATACAGCAAATGTGTTGATATATCCACCAGTAAGGTCTCACAGTAATCTGAGAGATCAGTCAAACAGCTGTTAGAGGCCTTATGAAGCAGTTTAACACTTTCAATTGTTACTTCTTACTTCAGAGACAAAAAGTAGAAGTGCACTTTTGTAAATGTGAGATGACGTAAGGATTTTTCAGAACTTGCCTTGAAATTGTGAGTTTGGATTGAGCTTGAAACACACCGTCTATCGTGTTTAACATTAATCAATACTAACATTATATTTTTCATTGTATTGTGTTGGTACATTACTTTGAATATTTCAGGGAAAGGGTCAAGGAGGCAAAGATGACCCTGAATAAAGCCCTGTAGCTAAAAAAAATCACTGATTGCATGAGACAAATACATCATCAAAAATATGTTCGCAATTCAGCCAGAAAGCTGGCTGCCGTTCTTGTAACATATAAGAAATGTCATCAACTGGGCTTTATATCATTGCCCCTTCACCTGCTTTGCCTCCTGATACAAATAGTCATCCTCAAGTGCTGTATTTTGATAGTCAGGGTGACCTTGGGTAGCTTCAGTGAGGTGGTTTGTGGTTTACAGAGCCTTCGCTAAAACTAATAGCTCACTGAGGGAGATACAACCAACCCTCATTGAGGCAGAGATGATAAATAATACAGTTTGTAAGATGCCAGTCATAGATGTAACATCCTGGGAACCTAATGATGTACACGATTTTTCCTGAGGCTCATATTTTTTGCCCTTAAAAAAACAAAACAAAATATTATTCGTGCTTGGGTGTTCGCATGGTTAATGAAAATGACTGTTCCACTATTATTCCTATTTGCAGCCCAGCTTAAGTGGAGTAGCTGGGCTGAAGAACATCTCAAGAGGATGAATAACCCCGAAAATGAGTCACAGAACAACGGGAAGGAGGCGGAAGAGGTCGGTTTGTTTGTTTCTCCTGCACATAATGTGCCGCATCAGAACTGCAAGAAAAATAGACATAACCAGAGGTACACTTTGAGCTAACAGTGTCAGTCACGCGTAGAGGACACAACCAGTGAAGGCAACCAAACAGAACCAGGGCGGAGTTTTGGGAAATAATTCTAAAGTAGCTTAGTTGTTAAAGGACTTTTAAAAAAAACAACGTAACACAATCTCTCAGTGTGAGCCAGACAATGAATACAATGTAATGCTTTCATTAAGTCTGCATTAAGTTTTAAAGCTCACATTAGAAACATTAGTACGTCCATGTGTGAGGTGCTGTATTGTAAAACACAGTGGTTGGACGACATTGAAATCTGGTTTGTTGAAGCTGCCCTGTGTGACACTGTGAAAACAGTCAGCTCAAAATGGAGCCAGCACACTGGTAAGGAACTCATTTCACAGTCACAACGTGTTTGTATTTTCATGCATCAAAAATGACTAAAGGCCCAGAAGTTTCACATTTGTTGTATCACCCATCTTCACTGCAGACCTTGTGATGTTGCAGTGCATACACAAATATATTCATTGATGTCACCAATATATCATTGTTACTGTATAGCTCATTATCAGTAATCTCTCTAAACGGACCATATATGTGACCTTAATATTGACTGAATCATGTTGACAATAAAAGGTTGCGCTCATCCGCCTGTCATCTGGACATGCTGTTTCCTAACCCATGGATCTTTGTATCTATATGTTTTGCTGTCATCCTCCATCCCACCGTCCCCTGAGGACACAGACATCAGAGACTTTATCAGACCCTCTTTCCTTCAACAACACCGCCACCGTTCGAACACAGGCCAACCGTCTGCCTCGGCCTCTGAACTCCCTGGCCTTGTTGTTTGCTCCCAAGAGGCCCGTAATGAACACAGAGGGTAGGCGAGGAAATGTCAAAGCACTGATGGGGAATTGTGATGTAATCACAGAGAAAGGTCAGGTGGAGGGAGGAGGGAAGGAAGGAATCCAATATTATTAAATAAGTGTCAACCAAAGTAAAACCAAGGACAGGATCACACAGATATTCTAGTTTAAGGTTATGTGATTACATTTCAACATTTCAACCACACATCTGCACACACCATATCTTTTCTGCCATTGACACTGGCTCATTTGGATAGCTGTGGTTTGTATTTATTACTGCAATTAAATATGTATTTATACAGATCAGTTTCATTTGTATAAGTGCATCTGGCAGTTAAGTGTCAGACAAGTGGTGAATGTCTTAATTTTGAACAGCAATGTCCTTCACTTTATACTCAATGCAAAATTTGTAAAGCTGTTAAAGGAAACCAAACCTGGGTGTCTACAGTCTTATTGAGTATCACGTCATTGCAAGTTTAATCTCACTCTCAATACCTCCATGTAAAAAATATGCATGTATAAATTAAAGATTTATGTGACAGCCTTTCTGGAGGAGATGCAGCCAAATTCTGAGTTGCATCACAAACAAGAGCTCTGCTGCTAAACATCGTGTAGTGGCTCGACTGTTTTCCAAGCTCTGGATTAGCTCCCCTTGAAGCCATGGAAGCTTCTCATTACCACCAGAGGTGAGGCAGGCTTCCCTTTCTGATGGGAGATTTGTCTTTGCCTGTATACTTTAAATTATCCACATAGACATATCATTATTATTCATGAGAAATGAGAAATGTCCAGTCCGTTCAAGTGCTACCTCTGTATTTTCCTGTCATCGCCTGCTCCCCTGAAGCAGTTTCCATGCCTTATTTATTCATGCGTTGAGCGAGCTGTGATGCCTGGAGATGAGTCCAAGGACAATGTCTCATTAAATAGTCATATGTGATGTCAAAAGGAACAACTGCAACTGGTCAAGGACATGCACTGTTTCAGGACTTAAGTCTAACAATACAATGTGTTGATCCATGACAGAGGTGTAAGAGGTGTGAAATGGTGTATTTGAGTGTACACGTGTTGGTAGTTATATATGGACTTAACACAGTGTCCTGACCTAGTTGGAGGTATTTGTCTGAATCACAGTGGGTCTTCGCTAGGAACACTTTTATCCACCACCATTTTCAGCATGTTGGTGCAGCATAAATACAACAGCACGGTGCTTCAGAGCGGGAAATACTGATTTTTCTAATCATAACTGGGAAAAGTGTACCATGCAGCACGTCCACATCAGAAAAACCACCATATACTAGTTCGACTATGAAAAAAAGTACAACAACCCAAATTTACGTGTCTCGTTCGGCGGTGTCTCCTTGTGGCTGTAATAACAATAATGGCAGCAAAGGAGGAAGTCAGGTGAAGTAGTATAAAGAGCAACAGTCCATGTAAGGAGGAGGTCAGGTAAGCATTTCAGGACTTTCATTCAGGAGACCACTGTTGGTGTCCCATGTGTAACCAAAAGTCAGCGGGGAGTTATCTATATTACTAACATTGTTAAGTAATGTTACGTATGTAACATAAATAGTGTATTTTATGAAGGTATGTTGGTAAAAAAAAAAAGGTAAAATCACCATGTTTTCCTAAACCTAACCAACAGACAAAGGTCTGGTGCATTTGTCACTGCTGTGCTGCAACAGTCACCTTGTTTTGGGAACCATTGGCAATCGACTTATTAAGTATTTTAGGTATGAGGATGTGATGGCATAATGCAAAGAAAGTCATTAGAGAATTCCATTATCACACACGCACATACACACAGCGCACACACACACACACACACACACACACACACACACCTTGGACAGATTGTCCATTAGTACCACCTGCAGCCTTGCCTTGCCTCTCCAGGAAGAGAGCTGTGGTTGGATATGACATGTTGACAGGCAAGTCAAGATAACCCAGAGGGAGGACGGTCCAGGAACCACTTAGTCACATGCAGCAGAAACACACACACACACACACACACACACACAGATGTCCTTGAATAAAGGATAAAGACAACTGACAAGGTGTCTGGTTACAGACCAACAAAATGTCCTTTCTGTTGACAGTTAATGGAGACAGTCTCCTGACCTCCTTTCCAATTTTCAAAACAACCTCTTTTTCACAAATTTCTCTTCCATAAGCAATTAAATACCAAAGTAATTTGTAACTAAAACATGAAATGTATTGGTGTGATGAAGATTTTGCCAAGGATCTGCTCCCGCTCCTGGGCCCGACAGACCCCCATAAATCTTCCCAAGCAAACACTGACGACTGAGAATATTGCAGATCTTGAGTTCAGGGCGAATTAGTTTTCTTGGGATGACCAGCAACCAGCGAGGTTGATTAAGTGATCCCGGGCTGCTTTGCTGGTGGCTGATGTAGCTGTTCTGGTATGGAAGGAGTGACCAGAGAAATTTCCGAGGGATTCGTGCTGATAATAAGAGACGAAGCTGAGGTCAGCCAGAGGACTGATGTGAGTTCAGTCCAAAGTTAATACAACTCAGAAAAGGATGACTCCAGTTTGGTTAATTATACTTTGTTTTAAAGGTAAGACGTGATGTAAAGGGCCAGAATTACTATTATTATTATTATTATTATTATTATTATTATTATTACTATAACAGCAAACACCTGTCAATGTTACACCGTGAAAGAAGGAAATATCAATACTGATGTGTTCCACTCTGATTTTCTTCTGTGTTTTAACAGCTAAGCAAACAGGTAAATATATTTGCATTTCTCACTTTCTCTTTAACAGGTAGTCTCTGTCGTCTTGTCTCTGCATTTGTTATATTCCTCATTAATTATCTCACATTTCTTGAACAGGTGCTTTAGAAATTAACTAACACACGCATTAGTATTTAACTACACACAGACACATTTGCATGGTTATACTCTGTATGTTAAATGCACATAAAATGCGTCACACTGCTTAATTAATCAGACATGTGAGGACGCAGTGAGTTAAGCTAGCTGCTTCATATCAGTATACCAGTTAGGAATCCAAACATTAAACAAAATGCTCCCAAACATTCAAAAATCGGTCAGCATGTCTGTAAGATACACACAAAACAATTTAACAAACATTATTCCAAAATTAAAAAGCATTAACAATCATTTCGTACCTGGAAAAACGGCACTTTCGTTGGGAATGAAGCGTCGCGGCGGAGAGCTCCCCCTGCCGGCCTCTGCAGGCATGACCAATCAATCACAAGCGTCATCTCTCAGAAGGCTCAACAGGTAGATAACAGATCAGCTCATCTTGACAGGTAGGTATATTTATAACCTCGTTACCTCGTTTTTAACTGTTTTAACCTCTTTCACGGGACTTTATTTTTATTGGAACTGATTTTAATGACTTTTTACTGCCTTGTGAAGTTATATATAATCACATCAACGTGGTACATAAACATACACACACCTAAAGGCACAGAACAACAATACCTCCATCTGAAAACAACATATTAGAAGATTGAAAGAAGAAAAACAAACTTTCTGTTTTAATATACATATACACACATACTATATGTATATGTAAATACACACAGCAGCAGATATGGCATGTACACGTGTACACATAAGCATACATAACCATATGTACACACTACCCAACAGTTATTTCTTCATTCATACTGTACATAGAGATACAAGTTTCATATTTACATCCCTTTAATCTTTATCAACTTCCAATATAAATTTTAACTTAATTGAATTAAAGAATACAGGGATAAACTCGTACACATGAAGTTTTATAAAGCTTATAAAACCTTTTTCTTGAGAGTAAAACTGCTAATTACTATACAGAGTTTCTACTTCTGAAAACACACCCAATGCAATTTAAGGCCCCTTCAGGGAAAATAGATGGAGCTAATGAAAAAACTAAATCAATACTTTGACCGGTAACAAATTACTGAAATTAATCAGTGTCATCGCTAT
Source organism: Pagrus pagrus (assembly GCF_965226575.1). Lineage (NCBI taxonomy): Eukaryota > Metazoa > Chordata > Actinopteri > Spariformes > Sparidae > Pagrus > Pagrus pagrus. The sequence continues at coordinate 20,190,077 of NC_140188.1, read as the reverse complement.
ATTTTGTTTGCCCACATTAAGTAAAATGAGCCCTTATTTGTGTAAAATAGTACAAAATACACACTAGAGAACATTTTATTATATGATATGAATAAGTTAGAAGGTATTGTGGTGTTTAACATGATTAAAAAAGTAATATAATTTATTCAATAATTAATTAATCAATAAATGTAATATAGTATATGAACTGAAGCCATAAACATGAGTTTGACCAGGAGCAAAAAACAACTCTGCAGTTTGATTGAGTGTGCCAGATGTCTCAGGCTGAAGTGTTATTATCACTTCATTGTGGCTGAGGAGGACCCTGTCTGAGCTGGTTAAGTGTCTCTCTGTCACTGGCTCCGTTCTCGAATACCAAGTGCAGTGACTTCAGCAGAGGCTTTGACAGCTTGGTGCCCCAAAACATGCACAAAGTCTTTATCACCACTGTGTCAACTTAGATAGATAACATAAATCAACATCTGACTGATCAAATCATCATGAATGAGGTTGTTGCTCCCTTCAAATCGTCAAATTCTTTGAGTCGCTTTAGGAGCATAAGTAGTCCAAAGGAGAAAAAATAAGTAAAAAGGATTTTAGATTGTTATTTTTCACAGCCTGACCGCTCACCTGTAGCCCTCCTCTCACAGTGAGTGTACACCTCTCCATCATGTTTCAAACTGTGGCTGAAACCAAATCTGCTTTTACCACAGTGGGCTTCGGTTCTCAAAACACAGGGCAGTGTATTTATTTACTGGAAGTGGTCATCTGTTGTTTCTTTAAAGGGTAAATCCCTGGACATGTCAAACCGAACTGATACCACGAGCCGCAATCTTCTGAGCCGGATGGATTGCAGTAATGTTGAGCCTCAGTTCAGAGACTGCAGCTCTTTACTAAATCATCCTTCTGTGAGGTGATGCTGTGTTTTGTATCACTGACCTGTGAATGTTCACAACGTGCAGAGCTTTAACAAGATCGCCTGCAAAGAACTTCTGCTTCCCGAGGCAGCTAATAATTCAGGCTGCAGACTTTTCTGTTCAGTAATGATGTTTTTTTTTCTTCGCCAACACCACACAACTTAATTTCCTCATTCCGGAAGGAATTGCATTAGCTAATCATAATGCAGAAAAGCAGGTTTAACAGTGCTCTCGCTGGTATAACTTATGATGCTGATATATGAGTCAGACCAGACAGGAACAGCACAGAAAGGGTGTCTAACGGCTAAAGTAATAGCTGTAACAATAAATTTAACATGGAAATAGGGAAAAGGAGTCAAACATTGTGTGAGGTCTTCCAGATAACGAGGTAACACTTTATAATAAGGGTACAAATCATATGCATAAGTAATGTTTAGCTAATGCATTGCTCATGATTTCATGCATGGATTAATGCAGAATGTATTATAAATGCCTGTTGCTCACAGTAAACAGATGATCATGTTACTTTGTGTTAATTGTTGTTGTTGAATGTTAATTCAGAGTAACTGCATTCATTAATTGATATGCAACCAAATTAGCTAGATTTCAATCACATAAAACTTTAGTTCAGACTAAATGAAGCTACTTTGGTTACCAGATGCAAACATTGAGATTCAAAACGATTCAAGATTCAAAAACGTTACTGTCCAATAGCTCAGGAAATAATTTAAATGTGTCTTTCATAAAAATACACACAGTGCATATATGAACAGTCAAAGTCCATGCAGTAAACGAACAGTGCTGTTTACTGACAGGAGGAGCAGTTAAAAGATAAGTTGAAAGTTGACATTGGCATCAATTCAAACTAAACATATAGTTTTGTATGCTGGCAGTGGCAGTGGGGATGAATGATGTTTTAAAAAACAGCACAGGGAACCCTGGACCTCCACCCTGACGGCGTTATCTCAAAAAGCTGTGAAGAGGGTGGGATGTGCTCTATTTACTGCTTTTCTTTGTTGTTCTGAGAGCTGGTTCTGTGTGCAGCCTGTGATTTTGGGTCCCTGATTTACTACTCTGGAGAGTTTGGCTTTACTTTGCACAGAGGTGTGACCAAACCAGGACATCATGTTGAAGGTTAATACACTTTCAATCAGAACTTGGTACACACTGTTCAGGATCTCTTTATTTGAGAATGAACACTGAAGTAAATGTTGGTTGCCACCAGGCTGGGACAATGAATGTTGACTGGTGATCCAGTTAGGCTGACAGACTGGCACCATTTCTATCTGCTTATGTCTCTATCATTAACTAATAACAAATAATAATAAACTCACGCTTTGTGCTGTGTTGTTGGTAGTTGCTACTCTGAGGGAAACGGAAACAATCCTGTTGACTTCACTGACGTTATGACAAACTACACCATAACCTGCACTGACTCAAGCATAACAAAAGGTTTTACATGCCGACCATGTCACATGTTGCGCTGCCTCTTTAGCACATAGACTAATGTAACATCATGTAACCAGCGATTACAGAAAAGGCCTGAGGTCAGATTGTGTGGAACATTCAGACTGACAGGAGCGAAGGTCCTGAGGTTGTAAATCCAGGCTGCTTATATTTCAGTAGCGGAGTCTGAGTCGTCCCCCCTCATCTAGACAGACTGACCTGTGACCTTTTCAGTCCCTATGTACTGAAACGAGGCGACAGGGTGATTATCCTCAATAAAGTGCGCAGACAGACGATGAGCAACGTTATTACATCTGACAGCCCTCTGATGCTCGGCCGTATGCTCTGACAGCGGACATCCTGTACCTGATTACAAAGGAGCCAGCACGCGTGTCGTTGCTATCTCACTCACTGTGGACTCACCCTGACCAGATGGCTGTAAAATCAGTGGCCGTGACGTTCCCACACAGCGTCCTGTGTGGCCTTTGATTAGATAAACTGACCAATCACCTGAATTGTTTGCCGTGTCATGACGACAGTCAAACAATCATCAGACACAGTGAATGAAAACAGCACAGGTGTCGGCTCAGTCACACAGAGCCTGCAACAGTGTCGGTCCCTGCTGCCGGCAGTGAAGCTTGACAGCACCTTGTCACCTTGTTGCTTCCATGACGTTTTAGCCATTCATGTAGCACAATCCTGATTGAAAATGACAGGATAGATTGTGTTGCTCATATACAGTAATTATAAATCAGCGCCACTGAGGAACATGAGAGCGAACCCTTCAGTTCTGTCTAATTGTTTTGGGAGTCTCTGGCAATCGACCTATTCAGTGGTTTAGGTAAGAGGATGTGTTAGTCATGGCTTACTGCAACACTTTGATGAAACTAATGTTATTAGTGATGCCTGTGCTTTCCCTGTTATGTCTTTTAATATGGTTTTCTACTCATTTACTCTACTCAAGTTTTTCTTTAATTTATATCTGTGACATGTTAGGTTTAGTCTTGTTGGCCAATTACCTATCCCGGAAGCAGCAATAGGTGACAACATGAAGTCCACCATACATGACATTACACATTACCATGAGTAAACTTCTGAATTTCTCTGAGTTTGAACATCATTGGAAACATTTGGGACAATGTAAGTACACAACGCAACAAATATATAACAAAGGTTTTGTCGTTTTTAGACATTTTCTATGCAGAATTGCTACAAGGTCTTTAAAGTAGCATTATGTAACTTTTTTACCTTAAAGGGGCACTATGTAGTTTTAATATTTACAATATTAATGAGGTAATAATACAAACTCAAAAATATAATTTTCTCCATATTTAATTAAACAAGCTGTTCTCAGAGGAAAATAAGGTCCCTAGAACACTGTTTGAAGCTAGAAAGGTGGCAGGGTCCGCCACATTTAAGCAAAGTAAAACAGTGTGAAACTGTGTTGTCCTTTAAGGTCAGTTTGTTTATTCAGTCATGAAAACAAAGAGTTTGTTTATTTAGTTTGATTAGACATTAAACAGTCAGTCACTTTCCCTTCTGATTAAAATGTCCACATCGCACAAAATGCCATTTTCTACATAATGTTGCTTTAATGTATTTTGGAATAAAGGTTTATTTCATTGGTTTTCCTGAGGATCAGAATCACAATACTGTTCACGTTCCAAGATAATCTGGTAGCTACGACTTGAGTGATCTTGGATCTTGTCATTTTCATCCAGATGCGAGAGTGATTATTTCACTGGCGTGCTGAAACTTCACAATGTCCCTCAACATCCTGTGTCACAATAATCACAGTGTTGTATAAATGCAGCGTCTAACATTCACAGCAATCCCAAAACATTTGGCAGATGATACGCTACCAGAATGCCAGAAACTCTCTCTGGCATCTGGTGTGATCATCAAGCGGTCGTTTGTTTTTGTTCCAAAACTCTTCAACTAGAAAAAATTACTTTGTCTATCAGATTTCTGACTGTGAGGAAAACCTTTAGTTCTCATTCAGTGGTGCGATAAATCTCAATCTTTACAGTATGAGCAGACCTTGAAAGATCAGAAAACTCAGAGGATCTCTGAGGACAATACAGAACTCAACCTGGCTTATAGTTGATTTTAGAGCAGACATCAGGTCTTTTCTTTCTTTTAAAGGCAAGTCAAAACAACATGGTTGAGATATTACAAAAGCGGAAATAATCATTTACTAGGGGATTCATGGTTTCTGTTTTCGTCTGCTTGACTCACTATCAGCTTATAAAAGCAGATCATCTCTACAAATAAACATGCGAGTCATTTCGAGTCACCATCCACTGTGTAGAAAACATATTGAACCACAACACTGTCTCATTGTCAATATGGCCAGCTCTGCTGTATTGCTCGATATCTACTGCGTGCATTAAACATGTGGATCCAAGGCATCATCAAGACAAACATGAAACGCATTTCCCGTCTCAGAAGGTTACAAATCTTTTTCACACAAACAACCTGACAGTCAGATGAAGATGATAACACGGAGTTGTGAGATCTGTATTGTATTCAGAGATGTTTTGAAGAAGAAGTTCCATCCCACGTTCTTCCTGACAACCTGCAGAGCCTTTTGGGCTTCAGGAATAAACCAACTGAGCCACACGGGTAGCCCGCTTCTTCAGAAGGCCAATGGAAATGTCACTGCTGAAACGCTCTCTCTTCAGCTTTTCAGATAAGAGATTTCAGCTTAACATTATTTGCATTTTTGTACGTAGGCAGCAGTTTTTTACACTTGGGGTTCGGGTCAGGCTGTATGCTGAGTTCTGGATGAAAAATGGGATCATCTGCCGTATCGTGAGCTGCCATCATGATATGTGTTCAATGCTCAGTGATCTCATCTTTGTGCTCCTCTCAAAGGCTTTGACATGAGGAAAGGGAAGCAAATGCGAAGGGGCATCCATCCAGATGTCATGACATTTTCAATTTAGAAACCCTGTAGTGACGGAGAAGAGACTGAAATATCTCAGATATCACCTCTAACATTTAGATCCATTCGAAGGGATGCTGTTCAGACAGGCTATTTTCAAAAGTTTTAGTAATTTCACTTTAAAATCTCCCACCTTGAGGAAGCTTACAGAGGTCACATTGTAATAAAGTTAACAAAATAAAATAAAATAAACAGAAGTTTAACTTTTTAAATCCAATTTCCCACTCTTTCATCGAAGTACAGAGCTCTCTTCAAAGCACAAGTTAGGTTGCCAACCACAATCAATTCAGCAATTAATACAACAAAATCTGTATGCAAATCCACTATTGCAATCTCATTGAATTCAATCCTCTCCTAAAACAGTATGCAGGGAACGCTGCTTTTAAATGCTGAGCTATGATGACACCAAGTGGACAAAGAGGGTACACCATCAGCTCCATGGAGTCTGGTGTTAAGTTTAGTTTAGACTAGTGTTATTGTTTTCTCTTCAGGCATGTATCTATTTGTGTCTGTGACCTCATTCACCAGCCATGAGACATGTTTGGTCAGTTGTTTGTTTTCTGGGCGTTTATTTCGGCCAGACCAGCTGGATGTGACGAGTTGAATCACCCGACTCTTCCTTCAAAACATCTGGGTGCAAGATGCCCAACCAGATGAGCCGCATCTCCTCCCTCCTGTCACCCATTCGTCCCTCATTCATTCATTTTTTCTCTCTGCGTGGATTCCTTTCTTTCTTTAGAGTTAAACATCCAAATCTATGAGCAGAACGAAGCCTCGTGATAAACCAGAAAACAAATACAGCATTTGCTGTACACTATTACCACGAGTGGAATATAAGAAAACTAAATGGAGAACACAACGTACAAACTTTTGTTTTGGAATAGTTCAACTTTTTTGGAGAGATGATTAGTTGTTCTCTTGTTGAGAGTTAGAAGAGCAGATTAATATATAATGGTTTGTGCAGAGCTGTTTCCATTCCTTGTGCTAAGCTAAGCTAAGCTAACTAGCTGCTGGTTGTAGCTTCATATCATTGTCCTTCATATGTTGCACAGACATGTAAATGGCATTGATCTCCTCATTTCATTCTTGGCAAGGAAGCTAGAAAACTATTTCAGAAAACTATTCCTTTAATGAGTAAAATAAAAGTAACATCCATCCATCCATCCATTATCTGAAACCGCTTATCCTTTTCAGGGTCACGGGGGGGCTGAAGCTGATCCTAGCTGACATTGGGCGACGGCGGGGTGCACCCTGTATAAGGATAACCTCAAATCAAACTAGTAAACCTCTGCTTACTTTGCCCGTACTTCAGTTTCATATCTGAAAAGACTCGATTATTAATAGATGAAAATGTCAATTTCTCATTTTCATGTGTCAAACATCAGGCCAAGTGTTTCCAGATATATTATTTCTTCAGCATGTTGTTTACTTCTCCTGGAATGTTTACTTGTATTAAACTCTGAGCAGTAACAGGTGTGCAGCGGATGCACTCTGAATAGCATCAAAACAGTGCACGGTAGGACTTAACTGACATTGTCCGCTCGGATCTGTTTCAGCTTGTTGTTCCCTCAGACTCTTATCCCTTGTTCCTGACAAACCAGCTCCTCCTGAATCCCAGAGTCCAGACGTTTCCTGTCCCCCAGGGATTCAGAGCAGCATCTCATCCGTGTGTGACTGTGAGTGTATTACGATGGAGATGTGCACTGAATCCTCAGGGCTTAGGTTAACAGAGAGTCTGGAGGTTGTGATGGGGCAGCAACCCCCCCCTCCCTCTTCATTCCAGTCCGCATTTCATTATGACAGGAATCTTAAATCATGCGAAGGCTTCAGGGACCGGTCCAACAGGAGGGATCAGGGGGGGATCTGGACATGATCAGAGGAAATGGTTTGTATGTCAGAGAGAAAGAATCTAACCGAGACAGTCCTCTTCATCATTCGTCCTCAGGTCTGGAAGATACATTACCTTCAGTGCTTTTGGATTTTGAACTAAACTTCTTTTCATATTATGGTAATACTTCATTTTACATGTCTGTATATTTCCTAATAATGGCCCCAACAGTTTCCTCTGAAGTTTCCCAGAAAGTATTGTGTAATTTTTCCACTCATAAAAAGGAAAATCAGAGACAGGCACACATGTGAAATTTGTCTACAGCCAAACATACAATTGAGCATTTATAAAGAATAATGTATGAATATTTTCTTGGGTTTAAATGGAGTATTTCTTACAAGGAAATTCCATTATCAGCACATTATTGCAAAATTCCTTTCAGATAACATCCAAGGAAAATGAGCAGGATATTAGGAATCCATGAAGCCAAACGTACCCACACTATTTTTCAATTTTGCCTTTTCCTTTCAAGACGTAACAACATGCTTCTGCCATTGTTGTCATCGTCTTTCAGCAAGAAATGTTTACTTAAGTTTTCTTTCAAGTTCAATTTATAATGCATTCAATATTATGATGGAACATTTTCCGACATCACGATGACAAAAATGCAGGGCCCTCGCCAAAGTGACTGAAACTTACAAAAGGAGAAGACTGAAAATGTGGTGCTTGTGTGCACAGAAATTAATATAATGCCTGTATTGAATGTATCAGTAGTTATATTCATCTATAACAGTTATTGCTAATTCAGTGCAGATTATTTTTAATTCTTAAAGGAGCTACAAGGATCTTTTAACCTTGTTGATTCTGGTGGCCCCTGTGGACAAAAGCGGTATGTGCACCACCGCCTCCTGTCATAAAGATCCCGAAATGGCTAGTTTTTTTTTTTGGAAGCTAGTGGGAAAAAAAAGATAAAACACATTTTAAATACTTTATATCTTTTTTAAACACAGATGTTTGCAGAATGTATAGCGATGAGGTAATGTAACTAGTTGTGGCTATGTAAGATTTGTTTTAGTGTCGTACCATCAGACTACAGAGCAGCTTCTTCCCCTCAAGCTGTGAGACTCCTCAATTTATTTTCAGCACTTCGCCAGAAATTTTTTAAAAAATTTTTTTGACTTATCCGACCTGGATAAGTTGGAATCTGACCAGGTGACCGGCATTAAGAATACCTAAATAGAAAAATCCAGTCCTCTTCCTGATGGTCTCTTTCGCTTATGAAGGTCATATGGAAATCATTATTACATTGGGACTGTTTCATAACCAGTTAAAAACTCCTTGTAGTGCATTTAAAACTTGTTAAATATTGTTTCAATCAACTCATTGCATCTTATGCAATGTAATGTGTGCTTTAACAGTCAGGCCAGAGGCAGAAAGAATGTGTACATTTCCTGGTTCATTTCACACATATGTTACGCACATATGTTTACAGTACTCCACCACACTCTCTCTCCAAGAGGCCCCGGCCCCCTGCTTGGGGAGCGCCGGACGAGAGAAAAGGAGATAGCGAGCGGATAAGAGGAGTCTGATGGGAAGCCAGTATTGGCACCGCTCCCCTGCCCCAGCCGGACCTCAAGCGTGTGGGTCCTTGGCGGGCGGATAGACAGGCGGTTCTGGGACTTGGAGGAGGAAGAGCGGCCAGCTGGAGTGGTAACAGAGTGGTATTGTGAGCTGACTGACTGACTGACTGACGCCTCAGCGGAGCAGAGACGCAGGCTGCCGGGGTGGCCTCTTTCTGGGCCCCACAGGGCCCCTCTGTGCTGACGCACTGCTGGAAGTGGGTCAGACAGACACAAGAGCTCAGTGGAGTGATCGGAGAGTGTACACTCAGCAGAGATCCCAAGACAAAGAGGCATCTAAACAGTGAAGCTTGTGTACAGTGAGCTGGAAGAGACAGGCAGAAGGTTGATGTAGTGCTATGAAAGCTTCAGTGGAGAGATGATTATCAGATCTCAAATTCTGCCTAATAACAGATAAGGTTGCATCTATTTAATGCAAACCATAACCCAAAATGGGAAATGATATCTGCCTGATGCATCTGTCGATTAATTATTGCAATCCATCAGTGTGCACAAAATTCAGCCTGTTACTGTCATTTAACCCTAAAAAAGCCAATGATGTAACAGCCAGTGTGTTTCCCTGCTGCCGCATACAAAGTAATGATTATCACCAAGAGGAGTTGGACTGCTTATGACAACATGAAAAGGCCTCTTTGAAAAAAAATGTTCAAAGCAAGAGGCTGTAGCTCCTCTTGCCAGAGGGAGGCAGTGTTCTCATTCAACGCACATTAACATTCTTCACAGCATCCATTTTGCCTCCAATTCTTTGCAGCTCTTAAGCTGCAAAATGATCGCCAGCCACAGAAGCAGAGAGCAGCTAGTTATCTTGTTATTGATGTGGGCACTTTGAACAGAAAAGGGCTGCTACACTCTGGCAGACTACAGGCCAGAGCACAACAAGACAATAAAAGAGAGATCTGAGAAGTCAGAGGAATGTGAAGAATGGGAGAGTAAAAACCTCCCTGAGGACGGACAGAGGCCGTGTCACACTTAAACCTGAAACATGCTTGGAAATACAATAAAGTTATGTTTATGAGTTTGTTCAGGGCATCGTGACCACACGCAGCCGAGGAGTGATGTACTGGAGGAGAAAGTCAAATATTTCAAACCCCACCTTCACTTGGCTTTTATGATCCCTGTGAAAACAGAGAATGAATAGCTTTTGTGTTCGACTGTGGCTTTGAGTCACGTCCAAACGTTTCTCAAAGCGCACAGCAAAACAGATTTTATACCTTGAATAGTTTAAGGAAAGTTCCACTTTTAGCAACATGTGTATGTGTATGGAGGATAAACCGACTGTGAGGTTATGATTTACATGTGTCCTGGCGCCCTGTCAGAGCATCATCTGGTTACCCGTTGTGTTTGTTTAGAAACTGAACATGCTTTGTGTTTTTCCTCCCACACGCAGCCGCAGCAGGGAATCCAGCGAGCTGAAATGGAGCGGAGTTTAAAGATAAAAACTTCTGGGAGAATGAATGAATGAATGACGGAGGAGACGTGCAATATGGAGACAAAACAGACCACACCGTCACACGCTTGATCTTGGTAAATACTTTATATGCAATTGTTTCTTGATCTTTGCAAACACTGTATAGAAAACACTTAAGGTAACATTTGTCAAACATTTAAAGCGCGTCTGAGCTTTCAGACAGACATGACACAGTAATCTACAGCTTTATAAACATTCTCCCCCCTCTGGCCTGTCCATACACACCTGTCACTACACTTCCCACCACATACAACCCCTTCCAGACACACACACAGACACAGAAACACACACACTCACAGCCACCGCTATCAGGCTCTCCACTTATTATTCACAGTAGGCTTTATAACACTGTTTCTGTATTGTATGATGGTTCTCAACATTTTTTTTTTATTATTTAAAATAGCTATCAACATTTATGCTGTAATATTTGGAAAGTGATACATTTGTATTTACATAAGCTTATTGAGCAAGATTCAAATACAATGTATGTGTACATATGTATAATTGTATGTAGGTGTGTATATTGGAGTGTGTGCGTGTGTGTGTGTTGACCAGAGCCACCTGATCGTTCTGTCTGAGTTTCCACTGATAGCGTCGAGTCTGTTCAATACAGTCCAGTTAGAAAAGGAGGAAAAGTGGCGCGGAGCTCTGATGAGTTTTTGCTCCACGACGGCGCCTCAGCCGCTCTGAGAGGCGATGCAGAGCAGAGTGAAGCTGGTCGCTGACCGGCTCTTACAGCTGTCTGTGATAGCATGAGGAAATTATGGGAGACTGAAGTGACTGGAGATGGTGCGAGGTGCTCACAGCACGTTGGACTCATCATACATTCAAGCAGAGGCCAGGAGGTGTCAGTCGTTATCTCGGACGGCTGTGTTTAAGGGTCCTACAACCTCAGTGACTGGCACATTCAGACTCTCACACCTTTCATTTCATTACGAGATAAAAGTAAGAAAACGTGGCAAATGGTCACAGTACCATGTCTGATTTTTTCTTTAAAAAACGCCTCCTTTAGCATCGAAAACAGATGCTTTCCGGGGCGATGAGAAGTCTTCACTTCCAGCTAATCCTACAACACCCCTCCTTAATCTTCTTCTCTTTTCTCTTTCACACACAGAGATGCAAGCACTCACGTGTACATTCATATACACAAAGTACAGAAGTAAGCAATTACACCTACACACACGGAAAAAACAAGGTCGGCACGCACGCACATGGCCACACATACACGCTGGGACCTGGGTAAGAGACCAAACTAATGTGAGAGGAAAGTGAGGCACATAATCTGACAGGCCAAATCCAGCCTGAATTTTGGTATACTCAAAACAGAAGTCAGATGCGGATGATTAAGGTGTCGCAGACAGGCCCAGGCTTTCAGCCCAGTGAGAACTTATAAACTGTAACATCTATATAGCACCTTTATTCTACCAGGTGCCTTACGTACTCTGAATCTTTAGGTACCTATTAAGCGGAGACAGCGGTAGAAGCTCTGGCTCTGTCGTCCACGTGAGCAACAGCGATGCCGGCGAATAATTTTGGGGCTTGGACTAAGGTACCATAGTGATGATATGAATAGTGCTTAAAGGCTTAGCTTTTCTTTCACATCCTCATTTGCTATTACCGAGGTCGAAGGCATTGAAACAGAGATCCACATAATTAAACATTTAAAGAATTTATGTGCTCCAACAGTCTCATAAACTGGGTTGGGACCCTAAATAGGTCACAGGCCTATTTCTGCTGGGTCCCTACATGGCAAGAGTAGCAATAGGTTGTCATGAGCTGGGGTCAGAAGAACAGGGAGTAAAGTTTGTTGTTTCCGAGATGAGAAAAGCTTAAGAACCACAAACAGTGTCTCTGCTGGGCGCAGGAGTGACAGTGGTTGAAAATGGAAATGTTGAGTCAATCTCTTGAGGGCGTTTACAGAGGTGCTTGAAAGGCCCCTGTGGGTCTTTGAGGGCCATTTATTCAAAGTGGCAGCACTTTGCTATCCCTGTATGTAAATGTAGATCTTTTGTAACTCCTTTTTCATCTACCTTCCCTTTAAGCTACTTCATTATCCAGGGTCAGTTGATTTTGTTTCCTAATTGATAACAGAAAGTGATAGTAGGGGAGAATGAGAGAGAGAAGGTAATCTATCCATCCTTCCAGTCACCCCTCGCTTTGTTAGGATGGGGACAAGGAGTCTGGGTGAGTTTCAGTTCAACCGTCGTCCGGGGTCGAGTCTTCAGGGGTGGATGAGTCCTCAGCAAAGTCGTCCGACGAGCCGCTCTTGTGAATGCGGCCATCGCTGCGCATGCTGTGGAAAGTCTTGCGGAAAGCCTCCATCATAGAGTGCGCCAGCTTCTTGGCCTCAAGCTTGCTCTCGCACTCCACGGCGTGGCAGTCCATCTGGAAGGACAGGTCGTCGTTGATCTCCCGGTAGATCCAGGCGAATACGTTGGGTCTGACGCTGTGGTCGGCTGTGCAGTAGGCGATCCGCGCCACCTGATAGGTGTCCATGGTTACAGAGGCCTCGCCGTGCTCGTCCAGGTGGTGAAGACGCACCTGGAAGGGCCGAATCTCCAGCAGAGAGTTGCCTGCGGGGAAGGTTCCCTGTTGTTGGGCGATGGCACGACGCTCCACCAGACCCACCACCGCCGACTCTGTGCAGCCAGACAGGAACTGGGTCCCAGAGATGGTCACCTTACCCAGGTAGGCCACCTGTAGGAAATGAGATGGAGAGATACTATTAGACTTGTCTTTTCTAAGCAAGGTATATGCAGTTGGCTACAAATACACCACTATGCTTTCTACTGCAGTGTTTCACAGATACACAGAATCAGCTGCAAAGGGAAAAACAGGAATCCCCTTTTTGAGCAGAAAATTGTAAATTGACAACAGTGGGCCAAGAATGGACCCTTAAGGACCACCACAATTAAACGGATATGGGTCAAAGAACATTTTGGTGAAAGAATTGTGGTGACCTGGCCGCCATGGTATAATATACCTATATCAAGGAGCATCCACCTGCCAATAGCAGACAGTTCTGCAAAGAACTGGTGTCTCCAGTTTTTGCATAGAGATACTATAGATGCCGAGTCACTACAATGCTTTATAGCAGCTGTTATCAGGGTTTAAGGATGGTCCAACTAACTACTAAATTGGTCTATTCAAAAACATAAAATGTAAAAAACAACAACATTTCTGTCAGTTTTCAAATATTAAAACATTACTGTACTGGGAGCTAATCAATGTGGAACAGATTGAAAAGTAATGTTTGACTGTGAACATGCTCAGTGTACATCTGTAGGTTAATTAACCTCAATAACCGGGGTGCTTTCAGTCTCTCTGTAGTGGTGATGAGAGGCTTTTCTAATTTTCCGTGGTTACCACGCTGACATGCTGAAGGCTGTGCGTGTGCTACTTCCCAAAGAGAAAAATAACGCTATGTTGAGCTGTGGTTGCAACAAGGACCATAGAATACCATAGTAATGACACTGCATACCAGGAGAGCGATAGACTGAGGAGATGGAGAAGGATAAGAGGAGAGGGAGAGGGAGAATTAAGCTGGAGTTTTCTATGGGAATGTGGCCAATTCGAGAGCGGTCCAGGAATAATGGCTGACTTGTGCGCTTTCTCTACATGGTGTTCTTTATAGCTTTATAAAAATACACAGAGGAGGAGCCTGCTACGAGTCAAACCCTCAAAGAGTTTTCACTCCTGTCTGTGTTTATACTGGGGCAGGGGAATATTACTCCCTCTCAAGAGTTCATTACAGCTGGCTTACATGCAGAACACACTTGACACATGGCTGCAGATAGCATGAGTGCAACGATAAGTGTGAATACCAAAGGAAAGATAAGTATCGTATAACACCCTGGAGCATTTATATAAGACGTGGCCTGTATTCATGGCCCAATGTCAAGCTCCAGTACGCAGTCTCGATAACGCTATTCCCTTCAGAAATGACTTTTTAGTTTTTGCTTTTTATTATCTGACGACAGCAGAGGTCTGCCCAGCAGATCAACAGATACCACAGTCAGACTGTCGTGATGTAGAGGACCAGAAAATGACAAAAAGCAGGAGCCTGACTGTTTTATTCACCGCGTGATCTGACTGCTTCTCTTCTTTCACAAGTTTTGTTTAGTCTGCAACCATCAAGTCTACCTTCCCTCATTCTCCGCTATGATTTTGACTGAATGGGATCTTTCAGAGGTAGCACGTCGGACAGTCAGCCAGTCACTCGGCCCTGGAGTCAACCGACCTCTCGGTTAGACAGGCAGTAGCATTTAGCATGAAGCCACGAAAAAATGCAAAAACACCAACGTCTCTGCTGTATCTTTCTGTAAAATCATAAAGCTGTAAAACCAAAGCTGCAGACTCCACAACAATTTAGTTCATACGTGAAGAATTTCAAGAATTAGAAGATCCTAACTCTAAAAAGGAGGAATTGAAAGTGATGGAGCCACAACAGAAGGGTAGATAAAGAGGAAGCTCGTGAGAAACAACAGGAACAAACAGATATGTTTCCTTGGAAAACAATGACGCGTTTATTTTCCCTGTCTCTAAGTGACCAGTTTCAGATAATATCCAAATATACGCCGCTTCACTTTCTTTGCAAAAGTGAGATGAGAAGATATATATTCATGTTGTAGCATAAGACTGAGAGCAGGAACAAAATAGCTAGCCTGACTGTTAGGATTGGGCGACGTCAACCGTTTTGGCATATAACGATGTTTACAGCGAAACAATGCGATGGACGATAACAGTTAACTCTCAGCGCCACTGAGAGAAACATAAACAGCAACCCAGAGAAAACAAACACCACTGCCAACAATGTAACCTAACGTCCTGGGTTCGCCGAACTGGACAGGCTTAATTGAAAAAATTACTAATTGTGGTTTCAGGGGTAGTTAGATGCTGTAACTACCAGTATGGTGGATTAGTCCCCAAAATTGCAGCGCAACATGACATTGATTCCCAGTTTCCTATAGGCAACAGTTAAAGATCCAGGCAGTGAAAGCAGCTGCCTCCTCATGCCTGGTTTTCATTAGTGGTGACCACGGGGTGGGACATACGGCCTTTAGCACCCGATCCATCATTCAGCTGAGTACCACAGGTCTGCAGGAGCAGCCTGGAGGCAGGGCGGTTTGCTCGTCGACCACACTGACACCCTCTCGCAGCCAAAAGGCGGTCAGTCACTCAGCCAGCCAACACATCCAAAGACTGCGCCAAGATACATCAACCATCCACAGTGTGCTGTTTGTATGTCAAACAGCCATAAAGAGTCATTGTAGACTTCTTTTCTCTGTCTTTCCTGTTTTGATATCCGGTTACTTGTTTAAACTACGAACGTTTCTACTGATTTCTTGCTTCCTTGTTGAATGAAGGCCGACTGCTGTGCCAGGTTCAGTCCACTTACAGCAACTGGGAGGAGGCCAAAACACAAAAAAGGCAATTAATGGTTTCTTTGAATCTATGTGTCTTCTCTACTGTCTTTGGTGTAAGAAAATTAGGAAGTGATCTGGTTAATGTGCCCGGTTTAATAATGTTCACAACTCGGGATGAAGGGCCACCGAAGAGGGCTTGGTGAAGAGTCACAGCTGCTTGATATTCAGACTGAAAGAACTATTCAGTCTGATGTTGTCTCCTTTTTACCCGGGGAGAGATGTGATTTTTCTCTCACTAATCATTACTGACTGGCATATCCGCTACAGTGAGTTAGTTTTACAATGTACAATAATCACAGCTTCCTCTGATCACTCATAGGATGTGTGAAAATGAGGAGACTAGAATAGTCGGGCAGTCAAGAAAGAGGACAAAGAAGGAAGATGGTTTTAATAGAGGCAGCTTTATATTTGAGTCCAAAAATTAAAATGTAGTCTTTAGATACGCAAGTAATGTTAACTTTCTCTCTGAATATCAACTTTTAGGACAAGCTCGACGACGAAATAAACTAGTACACGACAGGTTAGTGTGTTTGTGTGTGTGTGTGTGTGTGTGTGTGTGTGTGTGTGTGTGTGGAAGGTGGAGAGAAAGATAAGTGAGAAGTGTGTGAGGTGAGGAGGTCACCAGACTGAGCAAACATGAGAGTTTGTTTTTTTCAAAGTCCAAACCAAACATGGAGCTGAAGAGGAAATTGTTACATTGCTCGAGCAGAAAGATGAGAGATGATAGAAAATGAGAAAAACTGCTCGTAAGGTCGCGATCATAAAAAACAAAAACAAAAAAAAAAAACACTAAAACTTTGGACTGAACCGTCATGTGTACATTCTCATACACAAATAAAGGCTGTGGCTCGCGGTTGTCGTGTCATTAATGTGGCGTTTAGCTGCAAAATATTCTAGCAGCAAAGCTCAGTGCAAATCCAACCTGGGAGCAGCTATTTGGCTGTGGGGCAGAAACATCGTCACCGCAGGCAGAAACACAACTGCTAAAATAATGGACATACACCAGATAATTTGCTCCCTGGAGCCAACAAGACACTCAATTTTAAGGCAGCGGTGTAGAGAGACAGGTCTGAAAAAAAACTAGACAGGTGCCACTGAAACACATTTATAACTACCAATATGCTGCCTACAAGTTACCAATCATAAAGGATGAGATCTGCTGACACTGCACTTCTCAGGAAAGTTGTCCTCAACACGACTGACATCCTCAGCCAGTCAGACCACATACAGGTACAGTTAACATAAATACACGAGTGTTCCTGTTTACATCATAAGAAATGACGATAATCTCTGGACTGAGCTCAGAAAATAACAGTGATCGGCTGAACAGCTCTGCCCATCGTAGGCTAACTTTGCGGTAACGGTAACCTTATTCACACGGTGGCCTGTTTCCTCCAACTTCACCCTCAGAGTGGGAAACTTGAATGCTGGGATAATGTTATGCTGCTGTGTTCCAGGTCGCAGGTCATATAAACGGAGGTAATCTGACAAATTGTTGTCATTTTACATCTTCGCAATTGATCAACAACTGAAAAGATGTTAATCGGTGAAAATTTGGAGGTAAATCCAGCATATTTCAAGGTAAAACATATCATTTAAAAGACACAAAATAGTCACTGCTTATATAAAAGAAAGGGTAAACTACAAAATAAACAGATTTGAACTTTTCTACTGGATCTAATCACTTTGATTAATTTGATTTCTAGTTTTTGTAGTCTGTGAAGCAACATTTCTTATCAGTAAGTACTTTTTCTTTTAACCCTGATTAATCAAATACTTGTCCATTTCTGTGAAGTGGTCATATTTTGAGTTTGCAGGCATTAGAGCCTCTGCTACCTCCAAAAACAAACTCCCCTCAGGCTGAGCCACGGACTTGAAAAATAAAAGGCACATAATCTGGCAGATAATAACAGGAATATTGGCCAGCAGAAATAACACATAATCAGAAAACTGTTTTTTCTGATACTTCCTTCCAACAATTCCTTCTTCTCCTTTCTTAAAAATACGGTGGAGACTTGAAACCAAACCCTCTGACAGAATAATACTGAAAAAACACCATTACAGCCTCAGCTGGGCAGCGCATCGCCTGAATCTTGTTTTTGGTTTGTCGGCAAACGTTATGGAAAGTCGTACTTCTGCAGGCTGAGGGAAGCCAGGGAGAGATGCAGATAATCACATGAAATTGAAAGCACAAATTTTTATCTAACATCTGACACCAGCTGAGTTTAACAGCAGGCCTCGAAGCAGAAGCACGAGCGGTTCTGTGCACAATCTGTGCGTCTGGAAGCGAGCAAATTGCAGAGGAGGACCTGAGACAAGTTCGTGGGTGACTTTTAACAGCTACAGTGTGCGTTTCTGAGAGTGTCTTTGTGAACGTGCGAGAACGTCAGGATGGTTTCCAAAGGTACAAATCATGGGTTGTGACTGGAACAATGGAGAGACACACTGAGTCGAATGATTGTAAATTCTGCAGACGGAGAAGAGGCAAGATTCGGGCTGTGAGCTGCTACCAGGATCTCCGAGCCAAACCATGGAGGCCTGCATGAGTCAGTGTTTGTGCAGCGAGCCACTCCAGCTCGAGCTTTCTACACATCAAGCTCTGGATAAAATTGATACATCAATCCATCCGTCGTCCCAGACCAGAACACATCTGTTGTCCTCCGCTCTGGCAGGCTGCTCACCAGTCATCTCAGTGCTGGCAAGTCAGGCGGGCGGCTTAAATCATTCCAGAGTCCTCCCCTTTGTTTCAACTTTCCATGTGTTTCTCCTCCACTCTCAAACTCTGTTGTCTCTTCTTCCCTCCACTCTCTCCTCTCTCTTTCTTTCTCCCATCATCTGTTTCTCTCCCCCCCTCAGTCTCTCCTCTATCCTCACATCCCCTCTTCTGTTCTGCACTCCCCTCTGCAGCTAAGTCTTACCAGCTCTATACCGTCAGACTGAAAATATTGATTCCATATGAAGCGATACGGAGACAGAAATAAAGATTGGTTACGGGAACAAAGGCCTCGGGGGCCGCAAAGAAGGAATGCTACAAAGAGAAATGAAGCAAACATCGACAGAAACACAGACAGATTGGCTGAGGGAAGAAGTTGAAATTTAAGCTGTCCACTGGATTGCTGCTGCAGACGAGAAACTACATGTGTACAGTATGGATACCTGAGAGAGAGAGAAAAACAAAGAAATGGAGTGCAAGTTTGTTTGTGAGTGTGACACGGAGAGTGGGGGAGTACGGTTAAACATTTGCATGTGTGGTGAGACACGTGGCCACCATTACTGGCTCTTGGCTTATGGAGGAAATTGTCCTATTCTGTTCTCTCTCTTTCTCCTACAAGGAGAAGCTCCTGACGGACCTGCGAGGCGCAGGTCACGTGACCGACAGAGACAGCTGAACTCGTCGGTAGCTCGGTTAACTTGCCTACTCGTGGGGTAAAAAGTTCAAATAAAACTTCACATTTTAGGAAATGAGCTTGTTCCCTTTTTTGCCGAGAGTTAGACGAGAAGAGCGATACACTCAGATGTCTTTACGCTAAGTATGAGGCTACCGCCAGCAGCTGGCAAGCTTAGCTTAACACAAAGGCCCTGTTCATACATGGTACTAAAATCCATCCTGTGTGATCTGAACACAAGTGGACAGCTCAGGAGTGAATGCACACAAGACACACTAAGGATGCATTTAAGATCCTATCGCTCAGACCATATTCAGAGGTAAACCAGGATGCATATCTTTGAGCAGTGTGTATGTGAATGTGTCCTGGGCCACACTGAAGGACTACATTCACTGACACCCTCTGTAGGTACACGCCAGCAACAACAGCTGTCTGACCTCCATTTAGTTCACTGTAATACAAATTTTTATATTTGGGATCTCTTTCCTGCCAAAGTTAGCAGCAAACGTTTCACCGCTGAGTTGTAACTGCAATATCCCCAGACTCCTTTAAAAATCGTGCAATTTTAAGAGTTGTTGATTGAGAAGAAACTTTTTCAATCTTTTTCAAAACAGCTACAGCAAGTTCTTCTTCTTGCCCTCTAGTAAATTTGGCATTAAATTCAATACATTAAGTTGTTTTTTCCTTGTAGGTGCTTTGCTGTTCTGGCCTATCGGCTAAATTACATCGCATGTGGAGACTCCCTTAAAAAGTGCACAATTTTGTGAGCTGTAGCAGTTGGACAAACTTTATACACTTCTGTGAAACATTTTCTATGACGAATTCATAATTATTTGGGCCTTCTGGTAAATTCGGCAAATGTTTTAAATAAAGTTGTTTCTTTCTCTGCATGAAAATCATGTCAGTTTCTCCCAGTGTGTTGGCTACTGCTGATGGTCCCCCGGTCAAAAACAACACTGCTTTTATTCGCTGCAAACGGAAAGATGTACGCGTTTATTTGCAAACAGAGCTGAGAGTTGAGACCTGATCACAAGTGGTCACCCGAGACGCAAGAGGAGATGCACAGTAATGCCAGGTGTGAATGGAAACAGGGGGTAACAGCTAGCATGGCAAGCAGAAATCGGTATATTTTAAGGGACCACGAGCCCAAAAGGTTGTGAGTCACTGCTATTGTCTTGCTCTTGACTTATCAGGGAGGTTTGTGCAAATACGTGCAGTACAGCTTAACTTCTGTTTCTGCATGTTAACAACACTGCAAAAGACTGGCACATGCACGCCAACACAGTCACTCTGCCATCACTGCCATGCCAAAAGGAATTATTTCTGTTTTCGATGATAAATGAGGCAAACAGATTTTAACATTTAACATGTTTTGATGACTCACTGGATGCAAACCCAACAATGCCTGAAAAACCACAATTATGGAATGAAAAAGGATAAACAGACTGAAACGAAGGAAAGGAGAGACAGAGAAATAAAGTTATTGTTGTAAACAGATGGAGGGAAAAGCTGACAGAAAGAAATAAATGAATGCAAACATGGACAGAAGAAAGTGAGCGATACGCAGAGGGAGACAGGAAAAACATCCGCAGCCCAGCAAGTGAGCTGGTGGGAAGAGAGACTGGAACATCCTGGTCCCCTCACACACAGCACACACTGTCTGTCTGTGTGTCTGTCTGTGTCCATACGAGTCTGTATTAGTGTGTAAGCACACAGGCATGCATGTGTGCATGAGAGGTGTAGATCTGCAGGGCAGCTGCTGCCGCTGGAGCCACAGCTGGTTCGGCCATCAGCAGAGAAGGGAACAGAGGGGATGAGGAGAGAAGAGGAGGAGGTCTGGGAAGAGGAGGAGGAAGAGACACTTAGTGGAATCAATGAGGAGATACCTGTCCCTACGGAGAGGCTTTGGGAACATGGAGAAAAGAAGAAGAAAGGGGCTGAGATGACAGGAAGAGGGGCTGTGAGCAGAACAAGGCAGCAGTTGTTGAGGAAAGCAGTTTGGTCCTGTTAGATCAGCTCGGGAACAGACTGTGCAGTGAAGGTACAAACAGGCAGCAACACTTCTGGAACCTGTCTTTACACCACCAGGCACTTTCCCAGAAACTGGTCCAAGGACAAAGTGCTGGTGCAGACACAACACACTGTCCATGTCTCAATACGTGCCTGTTTTCTATTTTGCCCCCCCCCCATGGGCAAATTTTGTTCAAACTAGTAAAAGTTTGTTTTTCCAAATGGCAGGAGATGAGATGTCTGTGTGGAAATGTTTTGTTCATGACTCAGTGGCTGACTATTTGGAAACTTATCAGATTTGTATCTGGCAGTGGTGATCTTCTGTCCTATGCCGAAAGTAAGAAAAATCACCGGTATTATCGGTGTCTTAAAATACGCTTGCAACGTCCAAAAAGTCGAGCTTTCAGGAAATAAAGAAAAGACAGGTTAAGAAGAGGTTAATATCAAACAGTGACAGTGAGCTGTGGCCAAGAACTCTTCACAGTTTAGTCTATTCATGCAATTACAAAGCTCGAGACAAACATTTTTTTCACTTCCTTTTACAAATCATTCTGACTCAAGTGGATGGCAGGGTCCACACCACGACTATAAAGACAGTGACAGTGGGGAACGATATCGCTGGGATCACTATCGAGTTGATGGAAACACTGACAGCCAATCAAAATCCATCCAAATTCACAGGGCCATTAGTTATATTAATTCTGGGGACTTTTTCACCAAGAGTGCTAATTATATTGGTTTCTAACTGTAGCCGACCACTTTTATGTAAGATGATTGATGGCATTCAGCAAACACTTTTTAGATGTCTACTGTAGTAACTCAGTCTTGGATCATATACAAGTTATTAAACACTTGTATAACAAAATAATAGGCTGCAAAATACAAATAAAAACATCATTTTACCTGAGACGTACTGCCAAATGGTCTTTGGCGCTGGTCTCTGAGGTTTTATGTCCTTCTTAAATATCACCAGGATAACTGATGTTGACTCAAATATATGAATAACATTTGTCTTCGAAAGACGACAACTACAGTGCTGGATTCTCCTAAGTCCTCATCTTTGAAGAATTTCGTAAAACCATATCCTTCTGGGGATCTTTTTTTTCAATATACAGCAGTAACCAGTTATCAATATTCATTTTGTTAAGCTGCCGACACAGCTGGAACGCTCAGTGCGTGCTCAGCAGAACTTAATCGTTCATCAGTGAGGCTGCTCAGTGAGCATTATCGTTACAGTTATTGTTATAGTGATTGTTCTCGGAGTGGACAGCCCAGAAAAGAGCAGTGAGTGGGTTAAGGGTATTTTTTTATTTATTTTTCAGGTAAGCCAGAAAGAAAATTGCACAGTTCATCCAGCAGACAGCACTTACTGGTTTATTTTTCATCTGAAAAATGTCCCTCTGAAGTATGTAGGTCATCATTTTATGGCTTTGTATCCACAATGTGTATGTGTTGTATATTTATGTGAAAAAAGTAAGCCCACCAGGATTTTTGTAACTCCTTCGTATTCATAGCTGACATGACACTCACTCTCAGCCCAGTATAAAAATGATGCAGCAAGTTATAGCTCAACACACAACCGTCCCACTGTCAGAGATGGAGGTTATCCTGGCGTCCTCCCTCAGTCGGCCCCTGCGTCTGGATCCCCCAACATGACTGGGAATGCGCTGCTTGGGAATGCAGCATTCCTGAGGAGGTTGTTAACATTCCTCTAAACTTATTGAATCAGCACAGTGCAGCTGGCTCCGCTTGCCACGGCATGCAAAGATGGATGAGGGTTTTTTTTTTTTTTTTTTTTAAAGCGCTGTGTGTATTTGCTTGTTTGTGTTGCGCGGTGAGAAGACGATGCTTCGTGCGTGTGTGTGTGTGTGTGCCAGTACAAAACAGAGCCTGAGTGTTTGAATGTAAGTCAAGACAGGAGCACCTCAGTCTATATGAAAGACGCTTTCACACTGCCTACCCCTTACATACAGCCTACTATAGGGTGAGATTCTCAATAGCCCAATGATGGCAATAAAATGTGTTTAAGCTGAGCTACTCATTAGCTTTCCACTCTAGTGACACTGGTGCCAGTTACGTTTTCAATCCCTGGCCACAAAATATGGTCTCACCCACACAAATTTGCAATGCAAATGAAAAAGGGCATTAACAAGCCTTATTTTCTTTACCAACAAATGTTATTAGACCAGGCACATATAAATACTGTAACTACTGTACATGAGCGCCACACTGGGTCACTGGGATAAGACTGCATTGCACATAGTCCAGACTTCCGCACAGTGAAAGTTTTGAGCATTACTACCCCAGCTCACACTGGGTACAAGGCAGGGTATACCATAATGAGATGATAGATAACAAGTACAACATGCACAAGAAAAAGAAAGAGAAAGACTGAAGTTGTGCCAGCACTCACTATCCAGAAAATACTATCTGGGAACAGCCTGGGTCAATCAGTCAATCTGAGGGAAGTCGTGAACTGCTGTCCAGTCTGGAGTAACGGTGCCAGCAGAGACAACACAGACTGCCTTTAAACACCACAACAAACACACATTTCAACACTTTAAATTTCAACTTTGTGTACTTTCCAAATTCTGTCAGTTCTGCATTCTGTGAAAGCCGAGGTTGTCACAATACCATAATTCAAGCCTTTGTTACAACACTAGTATAAACTGGGACGACAGGCATCAAATTTATACCAGCCACTTAAATACGCCTGATTTTTTTTCATCAAGAGAAAAAAGTTCTGGATCAATCCCTTTATCCAGACCTGCACCAACAGTGAATGGGGTCTATTCTGGGCCGAGAGCCATCCTCCAACCAACTTTTGTGGAAATCCGTTGAGCAGTTTTTGTGTAATCCAGCTCACAAACCAACCAACCAACAAACAATGGACCCCTTGGCGGAGGTTAAAAAAATTATACAGTACCTCTTTCGATACAATGACCAAAAGAAGAAAAAAGAAATACACGAAACAGGAACATGTTAATAATGTTTCTATATGTGGAGCCTTGGGTTGAAAAACTTATTGTAGATCTGTTTTTTTAATAGCTCTGGTACTTCCAATACTATCAAATGCAGATATGATATTGTTTTCAAATGAACGGTACTGGACAAAGTATAGAAGAATCGATACCTCTGACATTAGTGACAGCACCCAGCTACAGACACAGAGAAGTGCCACAAAGTACTTTTGTATTTCTTGGGTATCCTTGCAATTCATCTGTCAGTCAGCAAACACCTCACTATTAATCTATGGATAGCCTACCACCTGCTGTAGACTGACACACAAACATTCTGCCATCATAGGTGAGACTTGTGTGTGTTTGGCTTATAGAAGCTAAAGTAGCCTTGAGCTGCTCGCATCAAGAGGGCTGGTAAGCTCACTTCCTTCTAACCCTACACTCTGAGAGTGTACTTGTAGTCTTCAGACCCTAAAGACACTGACTCAAGTGAAATCACTTAACGTAATTTATCACTTTGGGCAGCTTTCTCTGGAGCCTAAAAGACCTCATACAACAGGAATGTTTGTACATTGCAAAGTATAGAAAAAAATCTATATAAGCACACACACATAAAAAAAGCACTGATACAAAGGCTCAGTTAGATAAAGACACACACATACACACATTCAGCAGCGAACTGGGAGCACCGGTCATCCCACCCCGGAGGTTAGTAATCATCTAAATGTCATCACTGCGTGTTCTGTTCTCTGGAGAAGACGTGATGGTACGTCCAGCAGCACACTGACTGACATCAGAATACCAAGTGCAGGGAGACAAAAAAGGCCCTCTGCCTGACAGATTAGATAAAGACATGGCAGGACCAGCATGCTCTGGGCTGCTGGTGTGAATGACGTCGGTGTGGGAGAATCACTGGTCGAGTTTCACTGTACATATAGTGCAAAGAGTGAAATTATGTCTTGCAGAAGCAGCAGATCGGTGCTCTTAAGTATCATGCACAATACAAGGACCCTGAAACTGAAGCAGCTAAATGGAATTCAGCCATCATCATCATTATTTACACCTTAGCGTGTTATTAGTAGAAAATGAAAGAAACACAACAGCTGATGTCATTTCTAACCCTAACCCTAACCCCATATAACGCTACAGCCACCAGCGGCTTCGCTAAGTCAGCAGAAAGAAGTTACTGGTCACATCCAAGAAATAATCTAGCACCACAAAACTTCTCTTTTTAGATTTGTTTTTTGCCCATATTAAACAAAGTAGATGTAAAATGTTAATTTGTTTCCAGTCTCTGTGTTAGGCTAAGCTAACCGGCTGCTAATATAAGAGTGGTATCACTTTTTTTACATCATTCTTGGCAAGACAGCGATTATACTTATGTCCCAAAAAAATATAAGAGCAAAAATCTGTGAGAAAGGAGCAAACGTTCACAGTTGAGAGGCTGGAACTAAGAAATGTTTGGCACTTTTGCTTAAAAACTACTCGGATACTAGAAATGGACTATATCGTTGTTGGGGGAAGATCGTCTGTAATGACACGTGACTTGCCAAAATGGAAAATCTAGCTTCCACCTCTACACGCTGTCTCATCGCTAAGCTGCCACAAATGTAAGGTGGACGTGAATCAGACACTCCTGTGCTCATTTACTGTACGCAAGGTACGCATGCATAGCCAAAGGGCTTCATGCAAAAGCACGCATTTATCATTTTTTCTTAACAGGGTTCTGACCCGGCAACTCTAAAATCCCGACCTCTGAAGAACTGTGAATTCCCTTCTCGAGAGAAGAGGGAAAGCATGAAAGAAAAGGTCGACTACATACTCTTGGAAAGCAGAGAACAGACAAAATTCACACACAACAGAATCACGAGTAAGGAGCTGTATTCTGAGCAGACACCAGAGTAATTTCACCATTGTCACGGACTATGACCGTGGAGCTGAACACATTTTCTCAATGAATGTGAAGTGGACTGCTTTGACAGCAGCAGGCCAGGCAGGGCAATGAGAGGTGGCCTTTCATCCTCGCTAGCTATTAGCTTTGGCAGGGGGACAGCAGTCCTCAGCCAGCCTTCCTGCCTGCCTGTAAACTGGGAGCACAACTGGGGGCTGGGAGAGAGCAGACCGAAGGAGAAAGGGGTGCGAAATGAAAGAGAGGGAATATAAAACACTCCACCAGGACAGTAAATGGTATTATATTGTGCTGTAGCATATTAAAGCCGAGCAGGAAGGCGGGTAAGGCTGCAGTAAGACCATTGTTTCCTCGGTTTTCTCTCTTAAAAAGAAAATAAAGTCTCTTTGAGGTCTAGGCAGAGGTGCTGAAGCAGGTGGGCAGACAGATATGCAGTCAGGCAGGTAGTGACTCAGACAGGAAGTTACACAAGCCAGCAGATGCAGGCGGCGAGGCAGACAGACTTGCAAATAAGGAGGTCGCAGACAGATGAGGGAAATGAATTTTTTTGTGCGGCTGGTATTCTGCTGAATAGCTGTAGTGCTATCCATGGCAACGCGGCTTTGGCATGCTCAGTAATGCTGGAAGGAGCAGCGAGTGCAGAAGAGGAGCGGGCAGCGAGTGGATGCTGGGATTCACACTAGACAGAGAGAAACGGCGAGTCCAGATCAGTGCAGCGTGCACCCAGGCGATATATCAATATTTATCCTCTATCATAGCAGTGATTGCCAACAGGATGATTCAACGGGCTGCTGTGTGTCACTGATGCCTTTATTCCCACTGGAATACTGTACATTATTACACTGTTTAGTTTGGATAAACAGCTGGTTACATCTGGACGCTCTGATTGCCATCCGAGGCTCAAAACATTTTCCAAGTTAAAGGGTAGTTTGGCGCGCCGCAAAACGTTGCCTGTGCATGACCGGTAATTAAAAACAATTAGGCATGACGCACTGAACACCAGGATGCTGATGAGTCAGAAACCTGTGATATGATATTATCTCACTGAGTAAGGAGTGAAGTCTTGAAGTCCCATAGAAATAAAACCGAGTTCTGATCTTGTGTCCTTGTGTTTTATATTCCTCATCCTTCATTTGAGGGAATATACATAAACGTATGCGATCAAATGTAATCATAATATCTAGCAAGCTACTAGGACCCACACCTGTTGGCTAATGGGCTGTAGTAGCTAGCAAAGCGATAGCAGCGATCTGTTGTGGTCTAATTCCTTCATTTGTCCCATGTGACAACTCAAGCGAGAGAGGTGTGGGTACAGCATCTTCGAGCTACAGATGATCTAACCTCCGTTACACTGGGCCTTTAAAAACAATGAATCAATTGTTAAACCGTGCATCATTACACTGTTTAGTCTGACTAGACAGCTGGTTACATCTGGGCGCTTCAAAACGTTTCCAGAGCATGACTGGTAATTAAAGACAATTAGGAATGACTCAGTGAACACGAGGATGCCGATGAGTCAGTAACGTGTGACAAAATATCAGCTCGCAGAGTTTAGGGTGTAGAAAGAAATCTTGAAATACAGTTGTGCACGCCACCCCACTCTTACCCAAAACAGGGATTTCTTAGGTTGAAGTGAGGAGTCTCTTTGTGATCGGGGCCTAACTGGGCCTTTACTGTAAAAACTCTTTGTACATATCACGGAGAAGTACTGTAACAGGGAATGGCGTTGGCTTAAGTGGAGCATAGATGATTGCCAGCTTCAACTGTGCATTCTGGGAAATTCGGAAGCACAATTTTGAATGTAGAGGACGAGCAAGAGGAGGAGTGAGACAGCTCATCGATGTCACATCATGTTTTTTTGTTATCGTGTGTCAGTTCTCATCACAGACACTGACATTTTGTGTGATTGTTAATGAATCATAGCATTGGTCAATGAAAACGCTGTTAGCTAAAAAGTCTTAAGTCTCCATGTCTACGTGTGTGTATCTCCCCCAGCCAGACCAAACACGTCTGTTCTGACTTTCACTTCATGTTCATCTTTGTACCTCAGGAGCTTTTGGGAAGTGCCGATTAGGACTCAGCACTTTTGGTCTTTTAGCTTCCTTGGGAAAGTTTTTATAAGATGTGTAGACACATATTTATTATATATATATACCGTATATGTGTGTGCGTGTGCGTCTGCTTGTACATCATAGTGTGTGTTTCTGTTAGCTCGTCTGCAAAGCGATCCAACAAACACAGATTATCTACAACAAGCATGTGGACGGTGTGTTCCACATGTGTGTTTCTTGGCAATAATTTCAAGAGGGACAAACTTTTCCCTCAAATCTGAACGTCGCTGCCAGATACGAAACGTTTATTTTAGCAAGGTTAAGATGGAAAAGCTTCAGTTCCTTTTCCGACACGCTTGTTAATGGCGCGGTGCGATTGACCAAAAGCAACATTTCACTCACAAAACAAAATCCTCACACCCACGCAGTCGTCTCACATGTGCCCGCGTTCATCTCGTCCCAGTTTATTTGTTTAGCTTGCGATGGTGTGGTGCAAGGCAAGACAAATACACAGAGACACACTCAGTTAAAGTGTTATGTGTAATAATAGAGCGTGGCTGCTATTTTAATCTGCACCCCCCCCCACCCCACCCGTTTGTTTTCTGTTTTGAGGACAGAGAAATGAGAATGGGCTGCGAGTCAGCGGGCTCATTGGATCAAACTCTACATCTGACACTGAGCAGAACCAGGCAGAGTGAGTACACGCATATGCAGGTGCCCGCACACACAGATTTAATGATTATTATTCAAGAATTCAAACTTCAAAACGTGTGCTGGGCCAGTGCAGAGTGAGAATGAATAAAACGTGTGTCCAGAAAGGGAAAAACAGTTGGATTATGGTTGTATTAATGCTATTATCGAATTACTGTTCAGGAACAGAGGTGGCTTTGTGGATTATTAGGCTCATGTGATCCCACCTTGTATCCAGCATGGGTCCTGCTCTTTGTGAGCGGTGTGGTGGAGCAGAGTTCGATGGCCTCGGGCTCGTGAAAGATCACCGTGGGCAACGGCTCCTTCCTCAGCGTCAGCACGTTTAGCTTGGTCTTCAGCATGGTCTGGAAGTGCTGATGGAGACAAGAGAGGAACACACACACGTGCTTTAGGCAAACTTACAATCAAACTTACAATTCCTCGTTGACATTGCTCGAGGCTATAAGAAATGCAACCGCCGCAACGTCAGCATTTTGGGGGGTTTTGTCAATTAAAGGTGTGCAATACAGAATAAGAGATGAGTCTCGCCACCTTTAAGCCTCCGAATACACAAGATTTGTACTATGTGTAAATGTGGCAGTCGGGGGAAACTTTCATGAGGCTCAAACGGTTAAAACACCAACGAGACACATCAGGATATTATTTTTTAAGCTTTTGTTCGACATACCAGCATGAAATTGAAGGCAGCAGTGTTCCAGATTTACAGGACCCTCACACACACACACACACACACACACACAGAAAACAAATCTCAGTGGTGAAAACTGGAGATGAAGACTGGAAGTGAGATGGTGTGAGAGGTTTATTCTGCTCGAAGTGGAATGTGAGGAGCAGATGAAGGGAGATCTGCCCTCGCTGCCTCCATCAAAACAGAGAGGAGAGAGCTCTCATACTACGGCCCATGGCCGGTGTTTCCTGAAGCCGAGCAGAACCACATGGTGGATCTGGCCCCGTGGAATTTCTGGGCTTTTTTGGAAATAGTCGAGACCGAACTCAGCAGCTAATGAAATGGCATGTCTGCTTGGCTGTGTGTCTGCAGCCACCCTCCATTATCAAAGATCACATATCGCTGGCAGTAAGTCAGTGGAAATCATTTCTTACACATGGGCAATAACCTTGAAGTATACTGCACCTGCAGGCGTTTAAAATCTGATACTTTTCATATCAATTTGTTCCTCACTTTGCAATTTCTTGGTAGCAGTTTTAACAGATTTTGAATACGTCTGCAGGATCTGTTTAGAGGTGTGATTTGTCGAATCTGGTCAGAATTTGAAGGTAGCTCCAAAAACATAGGGGGCAGCATATCACCACAGTAACCAACAACAGCTGCTCTTTGCTAGCTAACCTTGGCCGTAGCTAGCTACTGCTAATTAGCTCATGGCTCAGTTAGCCGTGGAGACGGTGTTTGTCTGGGCTTGAGACCTCGGATCACAGGGGGAGTCACACAGGCGACGGAGCCCAGCTGAACTGGATTTGGCAGCCTGAGGAAGTGAGAGTGAACACAGCTGGATACATAACTGAGACTGAACACAGCATCCAAGACCGACTAAGGACAGTTGGACACCGGGGGAGACAGAATGGAGGTGATTTACAGAGTCGGACATCAGCAACGGTGTGAAAGTGGTGTGTAGAGCTGGAATATTTTCACCTCTTACTAGGATTTATTTCGATCGAAGAAACAAGATTGTCTTTGGCGAGTTCTGACAAATTGCTCCTTCAACTTGCCACAGCTGCACTCAAAGACTAAAAAAAGATGCCATGTTGGGGAACTGCTTTGATTCTGACCTGCAAGCTTGTTTAGCTTCATAACTCTGTGGCGATGTCGATCTGTCCATCTGTGACTATGTTGGTTTGTAGGTCAGTCTGCCACCTTGGTCCAGACTGATATATCTCAACAACTGTTATCTGGACTGCTATGACATTTTACACCGATATTCATGGTCCCCAGATGATTAATCTTAAAGACTTTGGTTCCCACCTTGGACTTTGGTGATTACCTTTCAGACAGCGCCATCACCAGGTCAACGTTTTTATTCGTCCAATACTTGGGACTGAATACCTGCAAAACTTAACCTCACCACACTCAGCTGTACTAATGAAATGTCAGCATGCTTAAAGGCTAAACTAAGGCGAACACGGTAAACATTATACCTGCTTAACATCAGCATGTAAGCGTTGTCAGTAGCTGTTTTTCCATCAATGTGCTTTTAAGCACATTCAGAAGTTATCACATTGGAAAACATTGATGGAAATGTACAAAATATAAAAACTATTAGTGACAGACAGTAATCTCGTCATCCACTGTTCTGTTTAGTGCAGACAACCTTTACAAATGCTTCCATTCACTTTTTTCCTTTTCTGTTTGGCACTTCAAAGCTGTTTTCCAAGTTGGACCTGCACAATGTCAATTTTTTATGCAGCAGATGGTCAACATTTTCAGCCGATGAAAACAGTCAACCCTGCCAACAGAGGCTCTCATCAATCTTCAGTGTTGGTTTGTTTGGAGGAGCCAAGTAGGAAAATCCTCAATCAACTTCAAGAAGCAGGTCTGGTGTCCAGTTTCTAAATTCGACACCACTGCATGAAATATTGTTACATAAATATACTACACGTATTGAATTCAAAATATTTGTGAGGATATTGTGTTTTTCCAAGAATCGGTAATTGCAGTTTGGCTCATCAGTGCCTGTGACACAATTACTGGTACATCCATTTGATTGTTTTACCACCACCCTATTAATACTAGGAACTGTCCTACTATATTTTTATCATTTTAAGATTTTCATATTGTATCTTGATTGTCTTTGTCCTCGCCTGTGGCTTGAACAAATTAGATTTTGGGGTCCAAAAGATTTGTGAAATAATGCATGGACAAATGACATGTTTTGTACCATACAGCTAACTTAGTGTCCTACAGCTAACAGGTCTAATACTATGACGATGCCCTACAGTACAACAAACAACCTGTTGGAGCAGAAACAGGACCACTGGGACCACATCTGAACCTTCATGTTGAGAGAAGAATAATAAAGGGGGGGCTGTCAGGAAAGAGGAAGATATGGCAAGAAAAGAACAAGGAGCAGATGACGGAGAAAAGGAGAAAAAAGCAAGATGGAGTTGTGAAAGTAAAGCCACATGTGTGTAAACGCTCGCTGACCTCCGCGTCAGCACTTTACAGCTTCCTGACAGCGGCTCGCATTCCTGCGGTTGGCCCCGGTACGGAGAGACGAGGAGGTGGGGGACTGTGGTGGACTCCCCAACTCCTCCACCCCCCACCAGGAGCAAAAACCCTGAGCGGAGGGGCCGCTTGTGGAGTAATACTGGAATTCTATTCATAATATTTTCACAGTATTTCATTGTTTTTTATTTCTCAAGTCCCGATAGTCTCCTCATCAAGTTACTGCTGTTATTGATTCTATTTCTGACATTGACTTGGACCCAGGCAGGTTTTCTGTCTCCACCATCACGGCAGTGTGGGTTGGGTGGGTTCTGAGTTGGTTACAAGACAAGGGTCTTGTCTACACTTGAGATCTAAAGGCTAAACAATGGCTGCTGTCAGAAGAAAACCTCAAATCTCAAAATAACGGTCCTCTTTCAGGATTATGAAAAACAACCTTGTTTTAAGATCGACACTTGAGCAATCACTCAGGGGCCCGATCTCCACACATGTTATGTAAATGTTTGTTTTAAGTGAAAGACGTCTACACATTGAATATTTATATCTGATTGACACTCTCAGATTAGTTTTGATGTCACTATGAATTAGGGGTGTCACCATTCTACAAATCCCAATCTAATATGACTTTTGATATTGATTTATGTGAATGCATTTTTTTTCAGCACTGACGGCTATGCCTATGTTATCTGTTATCTGGATCTGTAAAGATCAACAGATAATTTGGATTTATACCATGGCAACTGTCATTTATAGTTTCAAATTCTCCTATTTTACAAAAACAGCTTGACTTTATCCTGGTGGCATTTTGCAGGTTAGGGTTTGGCAAGTTCAAATAATATTTATCAAAAATACCCTCTTCCCAAACAAGTCAATAAAGTTCACGTAAGTACAAAACTGAACTTTAAGCAAACCATGTTCTGTTCATGAACCTAGCCGAGTAGTTTTGGTGCCAAAACCGGACAAAACTGTGCTCGTCTGGTACACCTGCCGCTGGTACTCTCCAATGGTCACATATGCTGTTTTGGGAGTCATTGGCAAATGACCAACTTTCTTTTTTGTTATGAGGACATGTTTAGAAATCTCATAGTAGGATCTTTAAAAGTTTCACAACTCTGCCAAGGTTTGATAAGTGATACCCAACACCTTGTCTGGCATCACGTCCTCAACACCATTCCCTGGGATCTTTTTTGACTGCGACATGCTTCTGAAAACCAGCCCACATGTACTGAAAACTGCCAAGAATTTTTCCTTGTTAGTACTGATATCCATTTTATACTTGAGTCAGCCAATGAAGCGCATGATTTCTCCTCCAAACCAGGTTTCCCTGTTTTGATGGATCCAGAAGGACCATTTCAAAACAATCACTGAGATGAATTTTCCTCAGTGCAGCTGTTAATTATTCCATTACAGAGGGCGAACCTTCTGTAATGTATTCAGCTATTACTGTACAGTCACAGAGCCAAGATATACTCTACTTTTAAAAAGGCAAAGCTACATAAAACAAACAGTTTAGGCTAGCGCACATTCATCTTGGATCCCGATTCTCAACAATTCACATAAATGAGAAAAGATTCTATGTAATGCATGTGAATGAACAAGTCTTATCTTTAAGTATATGACACACCCCATAACTATCTCGCTCTAGTCTGCATCTTTTCTTCACATTCACATGCATTTTCATTGCATCTTTTTATTACTAATTACTGACCACCGTTACATATATTTATACTTATTAAGTTTTATTACTTCCACTCTTTATATATATTTAGACTGGCTGTTAATCCAATCAAACTGCTGTCATAACATTAAGGGTCTACATATTTAGCAGTATGACTATAAAGCTTGACGCATCAACACTGACTCATTGCTGCCTGTACCCATGTGATTAACTTGTATTTATAGGGCAAAGAAGTTACAATAAAAAGGAACTTGGCCCAACATTTCAAGAGCCGCTCCTCCCTGTAACTTTTACAACAATTTAATCGTTTATATTTTATGGATCTGTATAATATGTATAAAATCAGTACATAAACTATCCCACAATATGTTATGTAGGCGGACCTTTTGCCTGAGAGAAGCACTAGTACTTAAAATTGAGCGGACGACCAAGGTCACACAGACCCAGTGCTGCCAGCTAATTCTGAATGGCTGCGCGTCAAGTATGTCTCTGATTACTGCTAGGAATCACAAGTGTCATCAAGACAAGTGCACATGCTAATTTTCAAAGAGTCTCTACCATAAAATAATTGTGAATTCTGCATGTGAAAATATGTAAATCCTGGAAAATACTTGAACAATCAGTTCCAAGCAGACAGGGCTTTGGAGAGTGTCTTGGTGCAGTTTGACTCCTGCAGTGATGAGCTTAACAGGTCACAGATGGTAAGTTAAACTTTTGGCCCCCCGAGGGAGCATTCTTACAAGAAAAAAAAGGTTCTCGGGTCAATCTCATGGTAGGACACTGCATAGCAGGGTAAAAACAGACCTCTGCCACGCCTACTGACACTCACAAAATAGGGGTTATAGGGATGTGATGATGATTAACAGTAGAAAACAGCTGGAAATAATGTTAAGAAACCAGCAGAAGCAAAACGGATGGATGTTTCGTGTCTAAGAAGCATGACAATCTAAAAAAAAATGCCCCTTGGACGCACAAAAGAGTCATCCTGAAAATTCAAAACATGGTTTGTCATGTAAAGCACGGTTCGGAGCTTAACACAGACCTCAAGACAAAAAACAGTTTGTCTACAGCATTAGCCTGCCTCGGTCACATCTGCATACACCAAACCCAGATGCACATGTCTCGGGCTCCAAGATGAAAGAGCTATTGGTCTGTCGGGTGCTGGCAGAGACAGTAGGACATCCCTGTTTGTTATCAGGTCATCTGTTCTGCATCTCATGTTTTCAATTGCCAAAGGAGGACCATTCAATTGAAGAGTTAGGGTTAGAAGAGCGTCATAAAACTGTTGGGATGGTCACTAGGTGAATAAAGGATACTGTTTCGTGGGAGGTGCAAATGTTTGGTGTCAGCTAAGGGTTTGAGTTTGGGGCGACACAACATCATGTTTGGTCAGGAAGCCGAGAGTTTCTGTTTACTATTGCACTGAGCAACGGCTGTCGGAGATACTTTAGATACTTATCATCATGGGTTTTCCAAGTTTGCATTTGCAGCTTATTGCTTGAAAAACAGGATGGCTCTGATCTAGAAGAGGAACAGAAAACTACCGTTTGCCCCTGAATGATGACAAAGCCCATCTGATGTCACTGCAACTTGCCTGGAAGCAGTTGGGTGCACTTTTGCTGCATGCCCTTACACTCGTGTGTATTCTTGAGGCCTAACAAGAAAACATCTGCAAAGCCAATGTTTTAAAAAACTTAGAACCTGCATTTACATCCACGTTTGCTTGCTAGCAGGCTTCTTTTCTGCCTTTTGCTGGTTCGTTGGCATCTTTCTTTCTTAGATCAGTGGAAAAGTAGGAAATCCTTGGCAGAAATGTGCTTCCTGTCACCCATGGCTCATGCGTCCTTGAGTGTGTGAAAGACAATAACCGAATGGGCACACAGTCGTAAAAGCTCTGTCCAAACAACAAAACAACAGACATCAAACCAGCATCACCACATCCCACATGGAAATATTTTGTGAATGGCTAACTTTTGAATCATTGTTTTTCTTCTGTTGTGCCATTCGCCAGCGAGTAAACAGCACATCTGCTAGAGATATACATCAAATGAACTGTTCGTGAATTTGCTCCTCAAAACGGGGCCAGTTTAACCAACAGACCATGTCCTTCCAAACAATGTCCTTACTTTGAAGCTTAACAAAAATTGCGTCATTCTGGACTGGCCACCAGCTCTATCCAGCCCTTGTTTGTATCTCGTTTCTACACGCGAACACATCCTTCCTTCTGCGGCCTTACTGAAGAACTGCGCTATGGTCCACAGGTAGAGGAGGAGGAGGTTGTTCACTCAGCATGCGGTGGTAGTTACTTCCTCAAGCTAAAAGTACGATGCACCCCTCCAGTTCCTTGCATGGTGAGGATCAGGCAGTGCAACTTTCTAAGCTGTCATTCTATGTGTTTACAGCCTCCCCCTCTGATCCTGGGACAGTTTACGAGAGGAAAGATGTCTGAAGGGGCTCAACCCAAAGTGGACTGTGGGAGGTCCCTACGCAGAGGAAGAGCTGTTTTTCTCTACCATGATTGGAGCACTGGAGCGTGTAGGAGGGAGAAGGCTGATGATAAGATGTCGTGATTGGGTGGTTACTTCTGCAAAAGGAAGTGGCTATTAAAGTACCCAAACCTCAGAGCCTGGGGGTGGCAATCTCTGGCTGGTTGTAAAAACATCAACAAGTCTTTGACGTAAACAATGAACCCACAGGAAAGTCTTAAATAGTCTGCACAGAGTCAGGGGCAAAGAGAAACGACCTGCTCATGACAAAAAACATCCACTGTCAAGGACATGGATAGTTTAGATGTGGTTCATCGTTCACCTTCTATCTGATAGAAAACAGTGTACAGGATGTCCAATATATGCACTTGTCATTTTTAAGAAAGAGCATACTTTCACCTCCTGTAATTTCACTGGAGGTTTAATGGCCTGTCATCTGTTCGTTCATTCATCAGAGGCCAGTGTGTTTCCATCAGACAGCACTAACTAGCTTATGATAAGGCTTGTACAACTTTAATTTGCATTTGGGTCCATTCATGCTACACCTCAGACACTGCTGCGCAAATTATTTTGATAAAATACCAACAAATTCTCAGAGTTTAAAAACTAAAACAATGTGTTCAAGTATGTGTTGTGATTTTGAGTAAGTTTTTGCTTTTCTCCTCTTAGCTATGAACCCTCAACCTGATGGTAGCTGGATAACCAATCAGGTTGTTAGCGCTCAAGCGCAACTATACTTCAATTAGTTGATTACGTGATTAAAAGAAAATTAGTTGCCGCCTATTATTTCTGTTAGTTTCAGTCATTTTGAAAGCAAACATTTGCTGGTTCTAGCTTCTTTTTGCAATATGTAGCAGCTACTCTGGTGATATGCTGCCCCCTACTTGTTTGGAGTATAAATTCAACAGGTGGCCAATTCTTACATATTGCACCGTCTTTTATGACAGTAAATTAAAAGTCTTTGGACTTTTGACTGTTGGTTGAATTTTGAAGATGTCATTTTGAGTGCTGGAAAATTTGAGAGAAGCATTTTTCACAATCTTTTGACATTTTACAGACTAAATGACAAATCAATTACTCCTTAATCATTAGTAGCAGCCCTGATACGTTTAACTGTAACATACCTCTCTGCATAGACCAATTGGGTGCATCTTTTTAGCACCACAATTCCTAGCAAATGGAAATCTGAACCCTTAAAAACAACATTAAAGCAAAAGAAAAACAAAGCCAGAAAGGATGAGCTATGGAAATGGTCTGTGCAGAAGGAAAAGCTAAAGAACAAAAACCTAAATTACACAGCTGCGACAGTTCGCTCATGACAAATGGGAAGGATAAAACTTTCTGTCAAATGTAAATCCTTGAAAAATTATAACTTCCGCAAACAGGAGATTATGCCCATTCATCAAATACGAAGAGCCAAACCAGTGCGCCAAAAGCTATTTGTTCACAAGAGGCAAATGTGAGCTGGCTGAAAAAATCAACGTGTCGAGGGAACCATGGGAATTTTGTGCCAGTCTGCTCGTGGATTCCTTTTGCCACCAAGGACACAGTCTCAACAACATAGCTGTGGCCACAAAACAACCTCAGCCAGACAAAGAGAGAGACAGACAGACCAAGAGACGGAGGTACAAACAAATAAAGACAAGTAAGAAGTTAAGATGCACAGACAGTGGCTGGTTCTCACCGTGTTTGACCTCAGTCAGCTATTTCAGCACTGTCAGGTCCACATCTTTTTATGTGCTCTGTTTGTCAGTGTCACACACATTAAAGTGTCAAAAGTGGAAACCATGGCTAAAGAAAGAGCTGCTGACTCGAGGAAAAAACATGTTTGGTAGCCCTAGGGATAATCAAAAGGGAAGCATGATGTTTTTTTGTGTATGCGTGCTTAACCTGCCTGCCAACTTACATTTGTGTGTGCATTTGTGCCCAGACCACTGCATATTGAGCAATCCGTCGTTGAACTAACATAGCCTCTGCCTGGGGAGGAAGGGCCCCCCGAAACTGATGGAGGCATGTGGTCAGCGAGAGGCAGGAGGGATGTGGAAATGGACACAGAGAGAAAAACAGAAAGGCACGATGCAGCAGCAACACACAGCATCGTAACACACACACACACACACACACACACACACACACACACACACACACACACTTTGCTCCCAAAACACTTCTTATTGTAAACAAGTAAGCAGCTCGGCGTTGGTGATGCGACTTGTATCTCTTCCTCACCCCCACACCTCCATCTATCTCATTTTTCCCCTCCTCTTCCCGCCTGAGCGTGAGACAAAAATGCAGCAAGACATCAGGTGTTGCTATGGCAACAGAGGACAGCACAAGTGAGAATAATATGGACGGATGCCACAGTGAATGAAAACAACAAAACAGAAGATAATAAACACTAGTACATTCTGGATCAGCTACCTGACGTGGGCTCGAGAAAACACCGTCGTTCCCCAGAATAGGGGAAGGGCACAAAGCAGGCAGGTATTGCTGTTTGCTTTTTCACTGAACTATAACCTTCCAGTTACCGATCCAAACGATCATGGACTGCCACGACTGTTATTCATAATGGCTTTCGGTAAACCTGGGTAGGCTTTGTTTATCCTCCAAATTCTCCACCAAAGTCATCCATCAAGTTAAACGTTGCCAATCAGCGTGTCGTAGTTTTGAAGTGGACAGCGGAGACATTCCAAACTCTTTATCAACTTTTGGCCACAGCTGGTCTCCAGGAGGTAAGCTGCTGCTGCGAGCCAGGAACTGCAGGTTATTAAGAGTAATCTACCTTTTTCCTCCAGCAAGTATGGCACTTCCATATCGTGCATTTCCTACTACGCCACTTAATAGTCATTCGACCCTCGCTGCCAGGTACTGCTGCATTCATTGCGTATTGCATGGATGGGAGCGATTCCTGTGTTTAGAACGACCATATTAAGAAGCTCCATGTTGGATCTATCAGTGTTCAAAAAGATCATATGCTCAATCCTTATACACCCCTATCCCCTACAACTTAGCCCTACCCCGCCATTTTGTGTGTTCACTAAGTGTTGAGACTATGTGGGCCTCCAATCCAGGCATCTATTTGCGAATGGACTGATCGAAAAGTATAAAAGGACAAAAGCAGTATAATCAAAAATGTATTATGCATATTCTGAAGTTTAATCAACAAATTATAGTTGAAATCTGTTCTAATTTTGTGTGACAGTATAATGGACCATATTCTGTTTTACAACCTGCCATAAGCAAGGTTTTGATGTGCACGAGTCATATATTGGGTCAACGGTGTCATGATGACTTAATATTTGTCAAACTTATGAAGTTTATATCAGGTCAAGAAGTGTTTAATTATCAGTACTATAATATGTGTATGGAAGGAATGAGAAGGTTAAAAGCTCTGACTTTGGGATGTTCCCCATTTAACAGCGTTACTGGATCCATACGAAGAATAATGAAAGATGGAAATGTTTCTTTCGAACAAATATTGTTGTTTTCGTACAATATTCATTCAAGTTTTAATATTACGCTCTGAATGATATTATTCCATTTTATAGTCGTCTAAGTTACACATAACTGCACACCGCAGGCAAACGCTAATATTCGGCCATGCTTACGTAACATTTATAAGAAAAGAAAATGTGTATATGCAACATGTATAAACATTGTATGATCAACTCATGTAAACAATGTGAGCCTTAGGTGGTCGTCCATTTCATTTAAAGTAAAAGCGAATCTGGGGGCCGTGGGGGAATTTTTTAATCCTTATAAGAGTATAGGTTTTTTTCGCCCTCACGCACATTGTTCAGTTTCGGGGGGATTATATTGAGAATTCTGGCCCGGACTAAGTGACCAGTACTGACCTTTGAATGTGAATGTGTGATAAACAAAAGACTGGGAAATACGAATGACACCACACCTAATAAGCACACACACACATAACCGCATGGAGATGCCAAAACTCTCCAAACCGGTGCAAAACAGGAAGTTTGCACCGGTTGCACCAGGACGTATGGTCAAGGCAACAAGGATGAACACACACACACATGCATGAGCAAACACGCACACACACACACAAGTTCTGGAAAGATTATTGGTAAGTACATGAAATAATGCTAGGAAGGATATGAAACAATGAGGTGATCACCGTGACATTTTGGTGGTGGTCTAGGTCACCACTACGCAGGTGTGATTATGTCAACAGATCTTGAGACATATAAATGCTTGGTCTGTCCAGGAATAAACTGAACCCACTTTCCACAAACCTTGCCTCTGTGTCGTCTTTCTGAGGGTTTTCCTTTTCTTTATAATGAGCGTAAAACAGTCGCTACTAGTCTCGGTAGTTCAATAGCTAGGTAGCTCATGTTACATTGTTATAGCTGATTTGTGCACGACATTCCTGCAGTTTGACGTATTTCAATGTTGCATCCCCACCTTTGATGCCTTATGACGCCTGAAATCTAACAAAAATCCAGCTGCGGTGAACCGCTGGATTTTTGTTAGATTTCATATTGTAACTGTCCAAAGAGGCGAAGGATGTACATAAGCGCCATCGACAACTGATGACGTATGATGGTCTTGAAGGGTTGTCCCATTTCATAGGAGGAGAGTTAAACCACTACCCATTGTAGCTGAGGGGCAGGGGGGCATTCGAAAACAAGGGCAGGGGTAAAGATTAGAAATGGGATTGAGCCATATGTTACAGTTTGGCTGTACCTTTGGCTGAGGTATGAAAATTGGTGGTAATCATACCACGTACATGTGCTTATCTCCAGTATTGAGTTCTACATATAGTATTAGTGTTTAGGTTTTTGTCAAGTTTCAGGTCTGTGAGGATATTTTGTGAAATTACTGTATAATAACGCTTTTGTTCGACCAAAAACCCTTTCTGTTTTCATTCCTTTTAGGATCATGGTAGCTGATAATAATCACTGTGTAATACCGTATACCATGAAACCGTGATCGTTTCTGAGATGGAAACTTGGATGTCGGCGTGAGCGCTTATTTGCACGTCGGAATCTGATAATCACAATAACTCGAGATAAATGCCCACGTTTCCCTGTTTGTCGAGCAGACTCCCTGCAGCATACTCTCCGAGGCCAAGTTGAGAGAGTCCTGGTGGTATTTTCTCAGACTTTAGAAAAGCTCCCATCAGAGGCCCTCTAACTGTTCTCACAGGCTCAGAGTCACACTCCCCATGGGAAGCAAACTGATCGTCGAGTGTAAATCATCAGAATGTGGCGATGAATAGTTTCGACCACTGTTTTACACAGAATCTGAATCCAAATGTTTCCCAGTTGTAGGAGCGGTAAAGTCATATCTGTTCATTCACACAGAGAGGATGCATGATGCACCGTGCTGTTCTGCACAGTATAGCTCTGCTGCACCGTGTTAGGGTTGGGTACGCTGACCCAGGGTTAACACCACATGCTAGTTCTATCACTCTGTTTTGAGAGAAGACAGCGTTGAGGCGGTGGACCGGGGATAGATTCAAAATACATACAGTCGTGAACAAAACGGTTGCAACTAATGAGTCTGTTTCATTGTCATCGTACACCAGTGGTTCTCAACCTTTTTGAGTCGCGACCCCCCCCCCCATAAAAAGCGCCAAAAAAGACTCAACAGAATCCATTTTAAGGCAAGTTTGTCATGAAGACAGGCAATGTCATCAAACTATTATGCTACTGGAGTCTAAAATATGTTAGTTTATTGTTTTCTCTACAGTCATCTCGCAACCCCAACGTTTTCCCCAATAAAGTCGGCTGTTAAACTGTCACAAATGTCTGATAACCACGAAAAATGTGTATATATCGGCCAAATTGTATCCATATCGGTTATTTTTCACTCCCTAATATTGGTTTTGGCATTGGCTAAGAAAGTCAAGTACCGGTCATGCTCTTGTGAAAAAAACTGTTCATCATTTCTCAAAGCCCAAGATGACGTCCTTAAATGTCATGTTTTGTCCACAACCCAAAGATATTCAGTTAACTGTCACAGGGGAATAAAGACACCATAAAATACTCACACTTAAGAAGCTGGAATCAAATGATTTTGACTCTTTTTTTGCTTAAAATTTACTCAAATCAATTAATCATTCCAGCTCTGGTGAATAACCAAGTAAATAAATTACACTCATCAATTATTTCAAGCCTGCGTTACATGACTGTTGATGGTACTTTTTTTTTTTTTTCTTCAACTGTCGGTTAGTTGGCACGACTGAAAAGAATTACTGGAGCCGCGGAAAATGTGAGATATGTGATGGCTTTGTGACACTTGTTGAGCACGAC
This sequence comes from Pagrus pagrus, assembly GCF_965226575.1. NCBI lineage: Eukaryota > Metazoa > Chordata > Actinopteri > Spariformes > Sparidae > Pagrus > Pagrus pagrus. Next base: position 20,147,779 of record NC_140188.1, on the reverse strand, counting down.
ACTGAAGCCCGGTGGTGGTGGTCCAAAGCACTCCGGGTTCATCCAAAGATCACAACACGAGTGTTCAATGCGATTAATCAATAACAGCTCATTTATAAAGCACAGAATGTGAGCCATCCATGAGTTTACAGCTGTGGTGTTTGAATTAAAGGTGCAGTCTGTAGTTTTAGGTGAGAAAGATCTTCATTGACTTTTTTTTTTATCTGTAGTCATGGCGGGACTGATTGAATAAACAAACTGAGCTTAAAAGGACAACACAGTTTCATACTGTTTGACTTTGTTTATATGTGGCGGACCCCGCCACCTCTCTAGCTTCACACAGTGTTCTGGGACCTTATTTTCCTCTGAGAACAGCTTGTTTATCAGTTATGGGAAAGATAAATATATCTCAGTTTGTATTATCCCCTAATTGATATTGTAAATATGAAAACTCTCAGTGTTTAACCACATAGTGCCACTTTAATCACAGAGCCGTGGGGGTCATACAGATGTGTGTTCACGGGATCATTTACAGTGGCCCCTTAACTCCACATCTGAGCACCGGAACTCTCGGTTCTTTTTAATAATTCGTGTTTCCATCTTCTTGACGCCTGGGCAGAAGAGGGGATTGTGCAAGTTCACTTGGCAGGCAGTCCGCAGGCCGACATCTGGAGAGCATTACGTCTGCAGGAGACGTGAAGCCAGGCTCGGTGCACGGCTTGCCCCTGGATATCAAACTACGTGTCATTAACGCTGTTTTTTCTCTCTCTCTCTCTCTCTCTCTCAACAGGTCACACAGGCGGCAGGTTCCTGACCACAGTCTGCGCTCTCTCTCTCTCATTTTTTTTTATCCATCTCACACAGGAACGGAGAGATTATAATAAGCATCCTGATGTGACAACGTGAAGGGAAAATAAAGAGTGACAACAGGAGGAGGAGGCCTGCAGTGGCAGTCAGTGGGTTAGTGTGACTGAAAGACTGACACAGGCCTGTGAGGGGACAAAACAGCCATTTTATAAAAGAAAAACAAAAAGCTGGTGTATGTTTGTGATTTAAAGACAGATCTCCAGCGGTTTATCAGCACAGGAATGCAGCGGGAGCTGCACATTGTTACTTGCGTAACGTGGATAGGTGCGTTTAAACGCAGCACCGACACATAGAGATGAGCAAACACACATGATTCACGTTTAAAAGACGACTAACGACACACACACATATATATTTAAAACAATAACATCTGTAGCTGCTCACAAACCGTAGCAAGTCTCTCCAGGCTGGAGCCATGCACACACACGGCGGGCTCCAGCGGATGAATCTCCTGTCGACAGTAAACGCTTCACGTCTTACCTGCAATCGCTCCGACGCGGGTTGCCACATATTAGCAGAAAGAGAGGTGCTCCGTCTTCACTACAGCTGCTGCTCTCCTCGTAGTCCGGCTCACATCTGTTCGCTTTCACGGCTCGCCTCTCTGTCCTCCTTCTCTCCGGACTGCTCGGTAATGAAGGATGTGTTTGCTCCGCCTGGCTGCAGCTCTCACAGCGGCCAGCAGGTGGAGCTGCCGGCGCTGTGGCGGCGCTCGGCTCCTGCTGCTGCGTTCACGTGATTCAGGGAACTCGAGGATTCGAGCTAGAGAGACGTGATTTTTGAGCCTCGAGCATAAACAGGCTCACATTTGCGGCTTGTTGTGATGATAGGATTTGTTTCATTGCTTTATTTTAGCTTATTCATGACAGGTTAAGCTCGACCACATGTTGTTATTTATGCTTCAAGATGTCACGTTTTGGTAGTGTGCTGCTTCGCTTAATCCCAGGTACAGACAATCAATGTTATTATAATGTTCTTAAAACAAAAATGACATTTAAAGGTCCTATTTTCTAAGAAAAGTTGATTTTTCAGTCTCATTCCAGACTCGTCAAATATTGGTGCTCCAAAATCTACTTTTCTTACAAATATTACCTTTAAAGGTACACAACTGGATATTCTTACACAGGAAAGAAGCTTTGACTGTAGGTATAGTGGACCCACCTGACCCTGCAGCTCCTCTCACAATCTAGCGTCTTTCAGGTAATTGTTTTGGTTTATGGCTCGCAACTTTTCTGGTTTGGTTCACTCACTGCCAGAGATGTGGACTCAATTTGACTTGGACTCCAGTCCAGTCTGGTTTTGGTGACTAACAACTTGACACAAAAGAAATTACTTGAGAGTCGACTTGGACTCATCACTGGACTTGAGACATGATGTCTGAAATGACTTATCTGTTTTCATTTTATTTTAGGTTTTCATATTTTCAGTGTTTTCTTAGTCGTTACTATTTGACTTGTTTAAGGATCATAGGGAGGGAATATGTTTTGATTGAGAAGCAATCAAAAAATAAATAGGCTAAGGTTTTTGTTTGACAACATTTATTTCACTGAATATCAACAATTATTATAAATATTTGATTCACTTACTTTTTGAACTGGTTAGATAAATTGGCCAATAATACAATTATTAGACAGCTACTAATGCCTTGTTTATTCTCATTATAAAGGCCAGATACTGCAGGAAAGACTGTAGTATCTCGAGGGGTCACTTGGCCTGATACAACCTGACTTACCCAAGAAAAAATGACATTGCTTGAGAATTGGACCAAATGACTTGAGTCACACATCTGCTCACCACTCCCATCAACATGCTTTTCAGGAGCTGGCGGCCGTTCCTTGTGAAAAAGCTCTGAATAGATTTAGAAATATAATATGTTTAACATATGGTCAGAAACATGACTCCAAATTAATGCAAGTGTCTCATGTGACATATTTGGAGTTTGTCACTTTAAGAAACAGGCATTGACACAACTCAGGCTCAAGTGGCTGCTACTGTGTGAGCTGCTGAAACAATTGAGGAGCTCAGTCTCCTACTAATAATTTCAGCTAAAAACTTTTACCAGCTGTCACATTCATTTTAATGTAAAATCACCTTTTAAAAAAATGATTTTTCAACTTGACACCAGAAGGCACTCGTAATGACACATTATAAAAAGAGGAATTCGAGGCCTCAGAGGATTAGTCACCCAGACCAGAGCGCAGGAATGCAGTTAAATGAAAATGATCATATAAAAAGCTAACATAAATGGTGTGGCATTATTTCAGAGGCGAGTGGCAATAAAATGTTGGTTAGTTTAAAAATCCTCCGTTCTCATAATTCCCAAGTGTCACTGAGGCAGCTAAGGACAAAGTCTATGGTGAATTGCCACAGTCATGCTCACACATTTTGATCTTCTTACAGCTTCTCAAAAACAAGTCGTAACAAAAACACTCTGTCTGTCTGATTGTTTGGAGTCGAGATTGGTTCGGTGTGACCTTGTTATTCTGAAAGTGAGGTCTGGAAAATCCACTGAAGCATCGTCCATTAGTTTGTGGAAAATATTGAATGAATTCATCTCACTGCTGCCAAAGGTTTGTTCATATTTTAGACATTGGGTTTTGTAATAAAACCACATAAGTGCCTCCAGCCCAGTGAGAGAATCTGACTCTGTCAAGGTGGAGGTCCTGAAAGAGGAGGACAATCTCTCTAATAGACCAAACAGCAAACAGTCTGACTCTGCAGAGCATTCAGAGGGCAAAGGTCAAGCACAAGGCCTCCAAAGCAGACCATGAGCAAAGGTGAGGGCCATCAATAACATCTGCTGCTCTTGCAGTGTGTGCGTACGTACACACATAATATATGTAGGTGTGTTGAGCGACATGACTCCGCAGTCGCAGTCTGTATTTAGAGATGTTTACATGGGGAACATCTGGATGAAGCCTGAGGTCGCTGAGGGTGTTCACATTACCAACACTCCATAAAAGGTCTTTCCCACGGCTGACGCTTCAGTCTGGTGGGTATGACCTTGGGAGAAACAGATGCTTTAAAGAAATAAGCTTATTTTCTCGTCCTGGTTTTTGTTTAAGACCCAAAACAATTTAATCACACCCAAAACTTATCGCTGCATGTTATTGTTTCATCTAATCATGGCTGAGTTAAGGATGTCATTCACAACATTTCTGCATTAAAATGTCTCAAAACAAGACCTGTGTTGTATATTTCTCAATAAAGACTGAGATACATTATCCCACAATGATTAAACTTACAAAGGTAGCTGTTATAAAAAGTTAATGTGGCAGATAGTTAAAAAAAAAAAGAATGTGACATCTTGGAGTGTTTTGGTCAACTTGCAGAGCAATTAGCCACAGTTGGTTTCTCTATTATCCAGTGCACATATTGCCATGTTGGTGTTCATCAATGAAACTGACCAATCACATGTCATAGCTTAGCAACTCAGGTAAAAAAAAACAGAGAAATATGCACATATGCACAGTATTTTACCCAAACCATGTTTTTCTTTAATTTAACCAAGTATTTTAGGTCCCTAAATAAACTGATTAGAAAGGGAAAATAATAAGTGAACTCATAATGTATAAAAATATGTTCCAAACAGGAAATAACCCCCAGTCTCCTGAGTGAGTGAGTCTTGCACTTAACCCTCTCAGTCATGACAGTTTGCTCCAGATGAGGACTTTCACAGCTGTTTCATAGCTTGCATTGATGATCCTGGAGCATTAAACATGAATTATGATGTTATAGGAATGACTCCAACATGGTGATATCAGATACACCGTCACCCAGCAGTGCTGTTAGTCAATGAAAACTGGACGATGTATCTGGTCTTTTCATTTTTGTAATGCGGAAACTTGCAGGTGCTGCTACAAACCATCCAGGATGAACATATGCTGAAGGAAAAGCCATCAACAGCCTCGAACATGTGAACAAACTTATACCAGTGCATTCAGCTATAATGGCCGTTACTGATGGCTTGTTGTTGTTTTGTCAGAAACAAGCATGTGATAGGAGTCCTCGTTTCTCCCAAATCAGCAATTTGGCTTTGTGTTATTGCCTCTATTTATCGGCTATGATTTCACCCATACTGATAAATAGCCAATAATATACATTTTCACATAATTTGTCGGCCCAATGTACACTACTCAAAATTAGTTAGGGATATTGGGCTATGGGTGCATACATGCATGTGCCTGGAATAAAAGTCAAATGAAATGTGTTCAATCAATTAAAAACAATATCCCTAACTCATTTTATAATTTTAAGTGGTCTATATTGTGCATCCCGAGGTCGAACCCAAATACTCTGGTACCGACTGGAATGTGTCCATAGCAAAAGTTTTACCACACGGTGATGGATTTAAATAAAAATGTATTCACACGAGACATCAGGCGAGTAGTTTCACTTGAATCTTTATTGTTTACATCATTCAACATAGATAATAGGTAATCATGTGGTTGCTGTGTTTAAAATGAGAGAACAAAAAGTCTGAGGGTTAGCTGAGCCTATTGGTAAAACATTGTTTGACCTTGAGAGGAACAACACAGCTGCACACACGGAGGGTTTTCCAATCGGCGGGACACAGAAGCACATATATGCTGGAGTCGATATCATCACTCTCTTCCTCCTCCTCCTCCTCTTCCTCCTTGCTCCTCTCCACCCCTAAAACCAGCAGGAGGTCACCCCAGCAAAGAAACTCTCACCCAGAAACTATTCAACACTGTCAATACTAGAGGTGAATTTGTACACTGGCATAAACAGGTACACTGAGTAAAACCGACAATTTTTCTGTGCAGTGAGAAATGTACCTACCTATTCTCCTAAATATCACTGAAATACATACAGTAGGATGGCAGAGTCACAGTACTCCAGTAAACCCACTTTCTTTACTATTCATACACCATTGAGAAACTTGCATGTAAAGAACAGGACAATATGCATTTTAAAAAGAAACGTTCCGTGACTAGTATTTTATACACGTATGTATTTGATCTACTAACCACAAATTACCCCAAAGAAAATATTTGGCACAATCTTGACGGAGAGAAATATACAACCGCAATGAAAAAAAACATAACAACCAACAACCAAGTACAAAGGAGTTTAAAATAATGCAGAGAGAACACCAAATCTAACCATGCACGAAGTAAGGCAACCTACCGCAGATTTTTCTTTTAGATATAGAAAAAGATACAATGTTTGCACCGAGAGGAGCGCAGCTATTTCTACAACACCTGTAAGGACTGCTGTCAGCACTGCTGGCTGAGTTTACACTTAGAAATTTAGGCTCCTGGGTTGTTTCCCCGCCGACAGACAGACAGACAGTCTGGTGCAGACTAAAGTCATCACTCTTGTACAGCAGAGGTTACTGGTAGTGTTGATCGATAATCAATAACTTAAGTAATGCAAAGTATGCTCTTATGCTACAATAAAGCCTTGTCGTGGACTTTGACAGGAAAATAGATGTATCAAATTCCAGATTTGTTCTTTTTAAACTACAGAGTATGTTTTGGATTTTTTTTTTTCTTTACATTCGATTTTGTTTTGCTGCTATTTTTTTTTCTTAAGAAATACTTTAAGATTTATACTGACTTTCTGTATATATGCATGTGTGTGTGGATGCACATGTGTACATGTGCAGCTGGGATGGTTGTGTTTTACAAATCCTTCGTCTTGATGAGAGTGACCAAAGGCTTGTCATCAGGACTGTAGTCTTCGTACGCGATGGGAGTGGCGTCGTACATGGCAGGCCTGGACTTCTTGCCGAATCTAAATAAGAAAGCGTAAACACCAACAGAGCATTCATATCAATTCATCATCAAATTTCCCAGTGCTAGCCCATCCTTTGCACGAGGTTTTTGATGTGGTGCCTAAGAGTAAACAGTCTGAGTGGACACAGCAGAACAGACCAGCAGCCCAGGGACGCCAGGCTGTGTTCACTTTGTCTCATCAAAGAGAAGTTGAGACAGAATCTCAGTGAGAAAAACAAGGATTTAAGAGAAATGCTCTTTGAAAAAATAAATAATATATGACCTGGGTTAATTCATTCTCAAAAGTTAGTGTGTGGTATTTGCAGCAAAATATGTTGTAACATGCTCCACACTAATGCTTCAGATGATTAAGAGTGTGTATGTTTAAAATGTATTTCTTATCCTGTGGTCGTCTATTTAGTTTTCTTGTGTAAAATGTAGCTTTGGGAAGAGTGTAACTCAAATGTTCATGCAAATAAAGCTCACTTGGATTTGGATTTGAGTAAACAGTAACTTTTATTAAAGGAGCACTTCAGTGATCTAGACTTCTGTACTTTATAGACTTTATAACTTCTATAAAGTCAGGGGGGCTCCCAAGAAAAAATAAATAACCCCTGATGATGACATCAGTTATTTTGTTGGATGTTTAAAGACTTCCTTGATTGTTCTGCAGCGTTTGACTGTACGTCTTGGCCCACAAGCTCCAGAAAGTACGTGGACCTTGAGTTGAGAGTGTTTTGTCTAGTATACTTCCCTTCCCATTTATACAGCAAAAGTACCAACATATTAATTATTATTAGTGAGAGAAAATACAGAAAGTAAACCTACAATCAACACATTCACATCCTGTCACTGACCTGGCGTGGCGAATGGAGGCGATGGCGTTGCTGAACTCGCTGTCGATGCTGCGGCAGTTGTAGAACTCCTGGTAGGCGTGGCGCGACGAGCCCTGGTACTCGATGCGGCTGATGCGACAGATGCCAACGATGAGGATGATGAGCATGAGGACGAAGGCCACGCACAGTGCTCCGATGATGATGTAGAGGGAGTGGCGGGGCATGTTGGTCAGGGTGTCCTCAGTGTGTGCTGGCTTCCACTGCAGGTCTGACACACACACACACACACACACACACATCGGGGCATGAAACTTTCCATATGTCGGGTTTTAGATGAATAGCTGAACAGGAGGCGTCTGACAGGTTGACTTACGGATCTCACAGCTGGGCCCCACCCACCCAGGTGGACAGTGACAGGTGAAACCATTTGACTGGTCGATGCAGGTGCCTCCGTGGTGGCAAGGGTTGCTCTCGCACTCGTTGATGTCGACCTCACACTTCTCCCCTGAGTGGACAGGTAAGGTTGTGTTCAAGAACAGCAAGAGAAGCAGCCAAGAGCGGAAACTCTGCCTCCCATCTTATTCTTTTACTGAGCTTGAATGTGGCTTTTGTTGAACACAACAACTTCTCTTAAAAGCATTATTTACCACATCCTGGCATTCATCACTAATAATGTCATCCTACTAACAGACAGCTGGTCTGTTATTCAGGCTGATCGTGACACCAGTGCTCACCCAGGTATCCAGGTGGGCAGGCGCAGGAAACGTTGAGTCCTGAACTCTCGCAGCGACCTCCATTCTGGCAGTGCATCTTCAGACACGGATCCTTGTAGACTTCACAGTGTCTGCCTGCACAAACACAAACACAGTGACAGTGACATGTAGACGTAAAGCTGATTTACAGATGTGCGCCTTCATCTGAAACACACCTACAGCGCATACGTACCTTCAAACTGTGGTGTACAGACACACTCGTAGGCGTTGATGAGATCCCTGCAGGTGGCGTAGTTCTGGCAGGGGGCCGACAGACACTCATTGTACTCCTCTTCACAGTACAAGCCATGGTAGCCTTGATGGGACACAAAATAGAGTATACATTAATGTCATAGAGTTTTTCAAGAAGCATGTCATTTTGCTGCATTGCTGACGCACAAGGTTGATCTTTTAACATTCATTTATGAAGGCGATCGACCGCTATCAACTCTAATTATCATGAAAACTTAATATTAGCACTGCGGCAGCATGCTTGCTGATGGTGGTTAGAGCTGAACAGGAGTATTGTACTATAAGCACCTCAGCCAACGCCTGATCTGGATTTACCCTTTGAACACTGTTCTCAAAGCTGGTCAGAGCTAAATCACGTACTTTGCGAGTCTGATTTGTGAGTCACGCCACTCAACAGTTTAATGCCAGGGAAACTGTAACAACCAAACAGTGACAGCTGGTGACTCGAAATCGGGGAGCACAGGAGGAAAACCAAACTAGCGTGTGATCTTATTTTACACTAGTAGCAAGAAAAATTATATCATAAACGCTACTGTGATGTAGCAATGTTTTATTCCAGCCAATTACTCTTTTATCCCTGTGTCCTCTCAGAAATAGAGGAGGTTTTTCCTCCTCTGCCTCCCCTGAACCTGACTATAACACCAGTGTAATGAAAGCAGAAAGTAGCGTTAAGAGCCTTCCTCGTTCGTTGTTCTTGCTCGTATCTGATGTAGACGATTCAGAGATTTAATCAATAACGTTTTAGTCAAGCTTTTACTGGTGTCCAGCCTCAAGGAGGGGTTATTTGGCAGCCTGTATAGTACATAAAAATATGATATCATCATGGAGCTCCTACATTCATTTTAGAGGTTCTTCTTTTTCACTACTCACCAGCTAACAGTGCAACAACACATGTTTAGATCTGCCTAGACACAAATACAACACCATACATATATACATATATGAATATACAGTAAGCCCAGTGTTTTGCCACTGAGTTTCAGTGGGTCAGATGACATGCAGTGCACTGTGTTTTCCATGGGATGGCAGCTGTGTACTGACGCAGAATGAGCCTGCAGCATCTGAAAACATGGAAAGCGCATGAGTAACAGACAATCAAACACTGTTTCTGCAATTATAATTGGAAGCTAACGAGAAAAATAAAGAGAAATCTGAGGAATGTAAAAGAGGATATGGTGCTGATTTTATCAATTAACTTGAGAAACACAGGTAAAGCCTGGAGGATGGATAGATCAATATATTTGTTGTAAGTCTAGAAGTCTATAAAGACCTGACTGTGTATTTAAATCTTCAATGATTAGGCTGAAAAAATATGCATGTACCTGCTCACACTGCAGCCACTAGACTTCAAAGAAACGTTCCACCATCCCAGAATCACCAGAGGACCAGAGTCCCTTGATACATGACTGGTGTAGCAATCTGTTTTCATTCGCTCTGCTCCCTCTTCGACTGACTAAATTTCTCAATTGGGTCCTGATGCTGACAAAGTTTCAACAAACCCTTCCTGGGGTGAACAGTGAACATGTGTTTGCGGAAGGACAGAGGGGGGAATTAATGAGGAGCCCGGTTAGAGGCTCTAGGGAGTTCTCTGTGAAATGCCAGTGAAATGTCAAGTGCCTTTCCAAGACTCTGTCTGCTTTCTGTGGGCTGGCTGGTGGGCTGGCAAGCCTCTCATGTGAGCTGGATTACAGGGAACTGGAGGAGGGATCCTTCTACATATCAGCTCCCCAGCAGCCTTCTTTCAGACGGCCAGCGGGCATTTACACAACCCTGACACACAAACACACACAAGGCAGACAAGCACACAATCTAGTGTAGTCACTCACACCTCAGACACCAGCTGGCAATCTGATGAGTTGGAGAAAAAGGTCAGTTTTGGTCCAAAACGTTCTGTGTGTATGTGTGTTCGCTGTAATGTCTGGGATGCTAATTGCAAATCACCAATTTCACCAATCCCATTAGACAAGGCCGTCTGAGTAGAGGCGTTTGATTGGCTGGCAGCATCTGCTCAACCGCCACGGTCACATACGCAGACAATGGATCGGGAGCCACACACACACATACTTATAAGGCAACTGCTTCACCATGGCAACCAGACAACATGAGAGGGAAATGAGGTGAGGTTAACGACGGGGAGATAAAGACGAGGAAAGGACAAAGGGACAAACAGAAATATGAAAGAAATGTGAAGGAGAAAAAAATAAGACTGGGGCTGCGAGTAGGAAAGTGTAAGAAATGTGATTAATTGGAAAGCAGCGGACGCCTGTTCTGCACGCAGGGGCACAGTAAGAGTGAAAGCATTTGAATAAACATGAAGAACATGAGTTATGGAGGGATTATCGACTCGAACCATAAGAATTATGTATTATATTTAGGAAACACAGAGCTACAACATCTCAACGCAGAACAGAAATACATCATTCTGAATCCAAATCAATACGTGAAAGATAAACCGTGTAGCAATTTAAACAAAACTATCAAGAGATGTAGACAACATACGCAACCAAGACAATCCAATCCAACCAGCAAAGAGCAACTGTCGAGGCTGCTGATGCAATCTGAGTGGGAGCATCAAATAAGAGATCAAGATGGAGACTGACTCACACCTCTTCTGACAGATGGTATGAACACAAAGCAGAAGGGGCAAAGTGTCAAATCATGTTTATGGGCCACTGGGAAAGTCATCCATCTCACCGTCCAAGCAGGATAATTGCAAGACAATGGATAATGATAAGTCATCATTCCACTCGATTGAGTTCATCACAGAGGCGTCGGAGCGAGCGCCACGATCATGGCGTCTAAAAATAACTCATCATTCAGCCAGACGATATTTACTGCTACTCTGAGTCTGAGCCAGCGCTAAGCGTCACTGTCAATTACTCATGACTTAGCTTTATGTGCTAATTGTAATAAAGCTCGGTTTAGAGAGGTGACAGATTCAGAACAAGATTCAGACGGTATCTTATAGCCACAGATGGATTGGACGTATTGGGCACCGGCCCTAAAGCAATAGAGTCTGTTCAAACTAACTTATATTAACATTTCTTGTTGGAAAGTCTAAGAGCTGAGTCAAAAGTAGAGATGTCTTGATCATGTTGTTTTGGCTCCTGATCCTTATGTTCCAATACCAAGTCTGACTGGATATTTATTTTCTTAGTGTTCCTGTTTATCTAAAGCAGAAACAGACTACGTTTTAACCACCTTTCTAGTGTTTCCCTGTGGTATTACTGTATATACTTATTATAGTATGCTGTATTTTTTTGTAGCCTTTGATATTTGATTGCCAAGGTGGATGAGCTGTGGCAGGATGCTTCGGGAGAGATTTTGACAGCTGCTTATCTCAAGCTTGAACAAAATACTTAGGTTCAGGATCTATTTTGAACCAATAACACATATTTAACCTGCAAAATAACCCAGAGTGCTGCAAAGAGGCTGGGGCAGCAGTGCTGGTAAGCAGGTAGAGTCCAGGGGCCCATTATGTCATAGTCTGACTCACCGGATGTAGACTTTCACTATAAAGCTTGTCATTGGGCACTTGTCCTTCCACTTTTTTTTTTTTAATTCCTGTCGCAACGTGAAACAAAAAACTCAAAGCTTCTATCTGACTTTGGCTAAATGTGGCTCTTGATGCCCACAGCGATCGCATGACATCAACAGACACCAGCACCCAAAGTCTTTATTAACACTTCAGCTCACCTGGGACACACAGACACCTGTAGCTGTTGCCCACGCTGCGGCAGACACCGTGGGCGCAGGGGTTAAGGGCACAGAAGTCCACCAGCTGGGCACATGTAGGGCCGGTGAAGCCTGCTGTGCAGCTACAGCCGAACCCCAGCGGGCCGGGGCCCTGGGCGTAGCATGTCCCGTTATTGTGACAGGGGCTGGAGGCACATGGGTCCACCTTCTGCTCGCATGTAGCACCCTGGTAGCCTGCGAGAGGGGTAAGGTGTGGATGAGGGTTGGAAATGGGAGGACAGGGAGGGAGAGAGAGAAAATCATAGTAAACCAACATAAAAATAACTCAAGTCCCCACATGGCCACAGGTCCTCATATGCCAGTAAGAAAACAGACGCTCTGCAAAGACGGAAAAGCTGCCAATACACTTATTTACACCCTTTTCCCAAAATCTCATTATGTACAAGTGCCCTTATCTACAGGAAAACATTTAACAACACTTAGCAGAGAAAGCTGAGGTGCAAGTGCAGGCGGGATGCCAATGCTGTCCGCAAAAGTCAATTTAGTCTCAGGTTTTCGTCATTTCAAGGCTTCAAAAGAACCTGCTTACAACAAGGTGGGCAGAGCAACACAGCAGGGGTTGTGTTTTGTGCAAATCAGGTGGTGCGGTGCGATATGTGACATCCATTATGGTGTGAAATTGCACCCCCTCCTCTGCCCACTAAAACCACCTCTTAATGCAAATTAGCTCACATTGAAATGTTTGTGGGTTTAGTTGTCGCACACAAAGACCTCCAAAAAGAGATGTGTGGTGAGTTTTGCCTCTTTTACTTTGATTTAAAAAAGGTTCACAAACATTCAAATAAACATAAGTATATTATTTTTTTAATGCACTTTAAAGTAGTGTCTGTCCTACATTTAATGACTCTTACCAGTAATGTCATTAAAAACTGCTTGTAGTATGTTTGAGAGCCTTTCCTCTCAGAGTGCTAATCTGTGCAACCATTCGAGGGCAGCAGGAATGTTTTTGTTCCTTCTGCAGTCTCTAACTCAAGTCCCACACTATGCATTATAGATTATAGATATAGAAAGCAAATGTATACAAACTTTTGACACTAAACTCATTGGTTGTACAACTCAGTGCAGTAGTTATTTCCACATACTGTAGATTCAAAGATTGTTAGAAGTGTAGGAAGCAACCGCACGAAACCATCTGGTAATACTTAACATTTAAATCGACCCAGTGAGCAAAAAGTGGTCTAGATCACATCTTTTAGACGTCATTTATGGACATCCAAGACGTCTAAAAGACGTCCTCTGGGGAGCCAGAATGAATGTTTTTTATATGTCTTTTCTGGACGTTGCATAAACGCTTATATGTCGTTTGTCAACTAATTCTGGCGGTCCGTGGACGTCCAGATCATAGCCAGTATGAACGTCTATTCTCAATTAATTTTGGATGTCAGTGGATGTCTAGATTATGGCCTGACTGGACGTCTTTTCTCAACGGCATTTATCGACTAATTCTGGTTGTTAATGGACGTCCAGATCATGGCCTGGCTCGACAGACATGATATCAACCTGTTTGGGACGTCCACAGACGTTGCCTGCTCAGTGGGAAGAGATCTTTATTACACAATAAACAGCTTTACAGGTTCTGCATGTCTTGGTACTTGGTCTCGGTCCTTAGACTTAACATTCTGCTTTATCAATACTTTAAAGAAAGTGTTGTACGTTTTGGAAAATACACTTAATATACATTGTTGCTGAGAGTGGGATAAGAATATCAATTTGACTGAAGTGTCTATAGCTTTAGTGTGAATCGTGGGCCTGGAGGTGATTACCTCAGCTTACCATTAAGTTTAAAAATCCACCCGTGAGCACTTCTTAAGATCATTCAATAATGCATAATAAAGGCCAGGTGAAGTTGTGTAGTCCACAAGTATTCTCCTACACAACTGAAGAAGACGTGGACTTGTTTTAAAACATTGAAAAACAACCAAATAAAACATAAAATGGCTCCATGCAACTCGAGAGATTTGAAAAGACGTTATTTGAACCCTTTCTTAAGCCAAAATCTTCGCTGTAGCTGCTAAGCTGAAAGCATCTTTTCAAATCAATTTGAGATCTAAGGGCTTCCAGAGACTTGGACTGCGCTGGACGAGCTGTTTTGAGCCCTTTTATGTTTTGTTTGGGGGGTTTTTAGCAGTTTTTTTTTTTACATTTTACAATCAGTCCCCATCTTCTCCTGTTGTTTCAGACAATGCCGTAAGGCTTGCGCTTTGTGGACGACAAAACTTAAGCCGACATTCCATCAACATGAGGCTGAGTAGATAAAGACTGGATTTTCATTTTGGGTGAACTTATCCTTTAAACAACACATTGGATCTCACTTGCATTATTCATAGATGAACAGAAATGTAAAAAATGACCATATGCGTGCTGTAACAGAGCCGACAGCTGTTACCTCCTGCTTTCAGTCTTTATGCTAAGCTAAGCTAACATGAGAGTGGTAATCAGAAAATAACATTCTGAGAAAAAGACTGTGGTTTGGCTACAACCGAACAAATCAGCACCTAGAGCAATTTAAATGTTCTTTCCTTTATCCCTTCCTCCTCATTTTAAGAGAAAAAAGCAGCTCAGCGGAGAACGAATTCTTGCTGTTACATGGATCTCTAACTATTGTGTGGCAGCAGTGTCTCTGAAGCAGCGTGGTCGTGTTTCCGTCATGCCCATCTGCGCTAGCTTTGTGCACTCAGTTCTTCTTTGTGGCTGACTGGTTGGGTGCTGAAGCCAGTGGTTTCTTCTCCACCTCCTCTCATTAGCTTGTGAGCCTCTGCTACTTTCACCTATCTCCCCCCTCATCTAAAAATAACTTCCTCCCTCTCTTTCTCCACCCCTTCTCCTCCTCCACCTCCACCTCCCACGAGAACTGCCACCGTGCTGCAAAGCGGAGAGAGACTCGGCTGTGTGCTCGCTCGTACCTCGCTGTGTGTTGGTCCTCTGATTTACAGTGACACTGTAGTAAATCCCTGTGCTGACTGCACGGGAGCGCACACTCCATTGAGCTAATGAAGAGATCTCTCTCAGGCATCCATTGATCTGCAAGACTTTAGTCCAGCCAGCGAGGAGGGCATTTATCATTCAGCGGCAGAGAGACAGGAGTAATCTGCAGCAGTCAGGGGGAAATCTCACCCAAAGCTCTCTCCTTCTCTCCGTGTCCACTGCCTACATCTGCTCCATCCTTCCCTTTCCTGCTCCTTTGTCTCCTCCTTCCACGCTCCCTCATCTCCTCTCCCTTTTCTTCTATTATACACTTCCCAACACACAGACGCTGGCCCACACACTCGCACACTTACACAAGCTCTTGCATAAATGTAATGTTATGATTTGTATTTGTTCTGTCATGGTTTAATCCCCTGCTTTCCTCTATGTTTAGCTTCTTCACGCAGTTTGAAAACTGTTTAGAGGACCTCCGCATCTTGAGCTAAATTTCTCTTTCTGTCTTCACTATCAAAACATGCACACACACACACACATTATGACATGAGTCCTGGCAGACGTAGAGGAGTCTGTTTATTCTTGCTGCTGGCATTCAAACCTGCCAACATTAAAAGCAGTTAACAGTTTAAATTTAGCTCCCCCGCTCGGCTAATTCTGACTGGAGGCAGTCACAGCACTGACTCTCACACTGCCTCCTCTGTCAGCGTGTATCACTGCGTGTGTGAGAGAAAGAGAAGAAAATAAAGTGCATGCCACGTCTATGAAAATCATATTATGATAAGTGAAAGGCAGACAGACAGTAGAGACCCAGAAACGTCATTAATGTCCCTTTAATTTACATGTCTACAGAAGTGTTGTTGATGTCAGTCTTTGGAGTCCGAGGGTCTTATCTTGTCTGAGCCAGATTTCAATAAAACACGATAACATTTGTGACCCTTCTACCGCGCCGCCGACTGATATTATTAAACGGGGAGCAAACACAGGCTCTAACCCACTCTGCCCGTATGAACGCTGTCATGCAGCACCTGGCTCAGTTCTCACTGAGAGGGTGTGAAGACAAGGTGTAGCAGATCTGGACACCTTTTACAGACCACTTCAATAACAACGCTCTAACCCTTCCAATGCGCTTTTACCATTTAATCCATCAAAGTTAGTGCAAAATTATATGCAGGTTTTTTAAATGCGTGTAAAACCTCTGAAAAAAATGTGCTTCCTTTCATGAGTCTGTTCTTTTTTCTTTTGTCTTCACGAAGGCACAGATAAAACAGGGGAAAAAAGAAAGCAGCAGATCGTATACCTCGTCAGACAACAAAAGTCTGAATAACATTCTGAACTTGATACATTGTTTTAACTGATTGCTAAGGAGTGAGACGTCCTGCTTCTTTCTCGTCTCTGTCGTGAGATGCACATGTGCAGCACCAAACGGAGCTGGAGTCAATAAACACATGTGACTGCTGCAGAGTCATTTGACGCAAGGGTGAATGCAGATTGTACCCGTTCACATTAAAGACAAAAGCCAGATGTAGGTGAGTGTTAGTGGCTTTTTGTTCAGTGTGAAAGGGGCGTAACAAAGCAAGCGCAGCAGCTTTTAGTTTCTGTGCTCCCCACCTGTGGAACAAGCTTCCTGAGTACCGTTAAATCATTTGCTTACAAGTTTTTTTTTTAATCATCTTTTCTTTTCCTCTTTTAATTATTTCATTCTTTTTAATCTTAAAACATTTCCCAATAAATTAGTAATAAGTAAATACTTAATAAGTATTGCGAGGTAATTTGCGAAAGTCTTTTTTTCATCCGTCTGGATTTGTTGTAGTTCTGTTTTATTTTTAATTTGCATAAGTAATACTTTTTTATATTTTCATTTTTAGCTCTGGGAAGCAAAAGAGTTTTATTAAAAAAAACACAAAAAAAAACAGAACAATTTTCCGTTAGTATAATCACTTTAGCGTTTTGCTCCTTCATGTTGTTATATCCAGGATAAGAAAGTCCCAGATCATCATGACAATATTTATGTTTTATCATGAAGACAAGCGCTTATTTAATAAGTTTCACTGCATACAGTATGTGGAAAAACTGGCTACCAATTGAGTTTGTGTCATGATTATCGGTTTAGTTTGGAAAAGACTTGACCACATAAATATATGAATGATCTGACGTCAATCTTTAATAATTATTATGTTAAAATAATAATAATGATGTGTGGACAGATATCAAAAACACCACATTAGTCTGCTGACAGGGAGACAACCAGAAGTGAAAATATCACCTTCTCTCCCTGTAGGATGAATCTATTTAAAGAATAATCTCAAAGATTTTCATGTAAACAAATATCTGCTAAGTCACTATCTAGCAGTGAGCTCCACAAATACACCTGCAATTGTCACTTCTGGAAATCTTCGAGATTGCCACGTTAAACATCTCTGCTTCCTTTATGATGTGGCAAACAAAAACGCAGCCATTGCTCTCATAGTCGGCCTCGTGATCACAGAGTTGATACGCCTCTGATGACAGCTGCTACACTTGACATGCCATCCATCATTTTATTTATTGCTCGTGTCTGTGCAGGAACATTTCAAGAAAACTTGGAGGGAATTTATAGAGAAGAAAGGCAGATTACTGCAAACACTAGGCAGCATGCCAAAATGAGAATCTGTACTCTGTGCATGTTTATTTGGTCGTTTGAGTCAGCTTACATTTCTTACCTATGGAGGTCTCTACTGTCAAAACACAACAACGTTTCACAAAAAACAATGACGATTCAGGTTACAGGAAAGGTGAGACAACACTTCTTGTTTTTGATTGGATTGAACCCAAAGTCTCTGCCAACCGCTCACTGTCATATCCTGTTTCTAATGTCTCTAATGTCTTTCAAGCACTGAAGCTTTCATGGTTGATCCTAAAATGTCCCGAGGAATCCCTCCGTCCAATCACAAACTAGAAGTGTTGTCCCACCTTTTCGATAATCTGAATGTCCTTGTCTTTTTTTAAGAAAATGTTATGTTTTCTGAATCGTCGTGTTTTTCAAAGTCTTGCTTTGTCGTTTTGTGAAATTTGGATGCAAGCTTTCCCAATCCCAGCTCATCCCTTTTGTTGGTAGTTATAAATATTTAGCAAACCCATAAACCTTTACCTGTCCCCAGTTTGAACCTGAGTCTCTACAATGTGACTGAACAGAGTTATGAAAATGAGAATATTTATATATGCAGAGTGTGTTTTCCTACAAGAGCACACGAGTGTTGTTCAGCATTCTGATTCATGCATTTATTGATTGTTCACTTGTCCAATGCTGAGGCTTCCTTTTTGTATGGATTTCCCATTTTCCCGTGGAGCCCTTTTATTTTTCAGATCTGCAGATTTCCCTGCTCATCCTGACATTTTTCTGTATTTATTCCAATTAAAACAGAATATTCCAAACTGCTTTTGCTCCTTGTTGCCGCACCTGTAAATAAACATGCAGACAGGTTTTCTTTTCTAAAAGTTGAAGTTACCTTGAACACAGAATTATCCAATTATTCCATGATTTCTCAAAAAAAAAGCACTCTCTGAACACATTCAGAGGCCCTTCTCACCACCGCTATAACCACTGTTCCTCTCATTCTATGAAAATAAATGCAATCATTTTATTTTTTTGGCAGCTGCACATTAACAATACAGTCAGGTGTTGCAGTGTGAGTGAGCCCTCCTCCAGATCGGGAATGAACTCCCCGCTGGGAGCTGTACCTGGAACAATGAAACAGCCTCCCCGCCAGGTTTTACATCCATCTACTGTTTCTTTATTTATGCGCCGGGGTCCATTGTTACCTGATGTTAACCAGTCACGACAGCGTCGGCAGGTTATGTTTTCACCCTGTGAGACTGTGTGTGTGTTATAATGTGGTCCTGGATACACCTATTGTGGTTTTGTAGGTGTGGTACGACCCATGACTGTGGACTGCTAATGTGATAATGTAGTAATGATTACTACATGGGTCGAAACGTGAACATGTTGACAGGCTGGTGTGATCCCATTGCAAGATGGTCTCTTGTGTTGCTGTATTTTGTATGCATGTGTGTATGCATGTGTGTGTGTGTGTCTACATGGTGTACGTTAATCACAAACTAGCGTGCTCTTGTTGAGAAATGCTGTTTCTGCAGAAGTTTTGCGGTCATGGATTTCCCCAGAGAATGATGCAGGTCGCTGAGGCTATGAAGACTAATTAGACGAGAGGAGGAAGGTTTAAATTAAGCATCTCAGTGGCACAGATACTGTTAAACACGCAGCAGACAAGACAAGTGTGTAATAACTGGAATCAGACAGCTGCAAAATCCACACATTATTACAGGATATACACACATTTTTTCTATAAATAAGTGTATTTTTTCTTTTTGTCTCTTTGGGCTGAGATGCTTGTGCAACCCAGACTCGTTTTCAAATCTCTTTTATTTCCTTGTTTCATGTTGAAGAAGAAATGACTTCATACTTCAATACAAACGGATGAAAAAATGGACGTGGACTGTGCAGCCATTTCTATTACTGGCACACAGACCGTGTATTTCTGGCACTCTCATTCATTCCTTCTGAGCAAACACACACACACACACACACACACACACACACACACACACACTCTTACAGATTAGTTCCAGCATGCAGTGATTGGTTTCCTACCTTCGGGACAGTAGCACCTGGGCCCGGCCAGGCTGCTGAAACAAGTGGCTCCATTTTTGCAGGGCTCAGAAACGCAGTGGTCGACCAGCAACTGGCAGCGCTCCCCTTCATAGCCTGAGCGACACAGTTTATAATCAGACTACCGGATTTCTTTCATTACATTTGCTGGAATGCAGCTGAAAGTGCTGTGTTTAAGTAAAAAGTGCCAAAATAATGCCGGCTACGACGCCATGAAAGGCTGGAGTTCTACTTTGTTGTTGATGATTTGTACTTGCTTTAAAAATATTTGACTAAAATGATAAGTTATGAAAGATTATGTTTATTATTTGCATGTATATGTTAGAATATCTATAATATATCATTTTGTTAATCCTAGGAAGAGTAACAGCAAACATGAGATTATGTTTCCTCTATTTGTTTGTTTGTTTTCTCACTGAGCGTGGCCCAGAGCTCTCATTTGCGCTTTCCTCTGGTTCTCCTCATCCTCATTTTTTTAGCGTGCATTTGCAAGGCGGTTTTAGCAGTCATTCTGGTGGCTCCAGAGCACATGGGCGTGTCATGGTTTCCGAAAACAATACAGCTACTGTATGTGCTATTCAGGAATGTAAGTGCTCAATCTACTGCCTCTTACGCAGGGAAATTGCCCACTCTGTCGTGCTTGTGCATGGACAGGGACACAGATCCCCCTTCGTGCCCTCTGTCTCAGGTGTTAATAGTCCTCATGACTCATGACAGGACAACATAACATGACAGAATGGCCGCAGCACATGCTTTAACTGTATAAAGCCAAATTTCTACCCACTAACAGCTGGAGGAAAATTAACGTCCTCTGGGACAGAGGGCACGATGTAGGATCTTAGTACAGAAACTTTGCTTTAAAAGGAGCCATCTGCGTCTACTTTTCAAGTGCACTTAACCTTTCGGAGCGCCCCCGTTCAGGGGCTTAAAGCCACAAATGCTGGCCTGTCACTGGAAGGTGTAGGATTAAGCCATCCAGCTGGGAGGATACAGTGTTGCGCCTAAGAAGATGTCGTGGTTTCTCTGACAGCAGCTGTACCATTGTCAGAAAAACATGCCCATGCACTCTGGGGCCGCTAGAACGACTGATTAAACCTCCTTATGAATGCATAAAACACAGGGATTAGGGAAATCAGAGGAAAGTGTAAATGAGAGTTCTGGGCCACGCTCTGTGACAAAACAAACACAAAATAGAGGTGACAAAGCAACATTTTCTTTGTTTTTCTCCCCTATGTCCTCTAAGGGGCGCCGTAGGGTCCTAATAAAGCAATATAGAAATTAAATTCAAAGGTCCCATATTGTAGGAAGACAATTCTATGTATTTTTAATCATAAAGCAAGACTAGATGCTATAAAAAATACTGCATATGTATCAAAACACTCCATCATCCATGGAGAAAACCACACAGCTGTGTTCAGAAACTGCCTTTAAACAAGCTGTCAGGATTTCTGTAAGCTTGTGATGTCACAACTATTCAGTCGCCGCCCTCATCTACACCCCTAGCATGGTTGTGGTTGCAAAAACAAAGCTGAAACCCTGTGGCAGCTGCCTGCTCAGGCCTGTGAGATCTGATCAATCAGAGCAGGGCTTTTCGGGAAGGTGGTCTTAAAGAGACAGGAGCATTCAGACAGAGGGCGAATAGTGGTGCTGCAGCAATGGTTAACGTTTTCAGAAAGATAATGGGTTTTTTGAACATCAAAGCTAGTAAACATTTTCTGGTAGACGACCAATTTAAAAGTATGAGCCTGAAAAATGAGCTTAATATGGGACCTGAATAAGTCATCATGTCATCAAAGGCATTGAACTGAGCCACCTAGTTAAACTAAATTTGACAATGCCGCTTCTAATCATCTCCACACACAGGGCTTGTTAGCACTATTCCCTAACGGGAAGTGACAGGCAATCAGTGGTCACCCCTGACATTTACCTTCCTACCAGAGGCCGTCTCTTCAAGTCCCTGTCCTAAAATAAATCTGACAAGATCGAAGGTTCAGTGTGCTCTCTGTTCCTGTGTGTTTCAGTTTTCACATCTTCAGTTTTCACATCCATATACACATGTGAAACAGTACATCACCAACAGACCTAAAAGTTCAAAGTTATGATGCACACATGGGGATACACACCTGGAGGGCATGCGCATGTGAAGTTGCGTCCTTCACCCCCCTGTCTGACGTCGCTGCAGGTGCCATTGTTGCGACAAGGTCTGCGGTGGCACGCGTCGAACTCCTCACAGAAGATTCCAGTGTAGCCGTCCTCACACTCGCAGAAGAAAGTGCTCTGTGAGAACACAAATGTCACACGTCATTTCAATGAGCCTCGAAGGTGAAACAACAGGAGACAGGGACGAACAACGGGAGATCAACAGAGGAGAATCTCGTGAATTAGAAATGATGAGATTACAGTTCGCAGCATAATTCAGTTACAATACGATTATAACAAAAAAAAAGCAGCGACACCGTTTGATTTTCAGAAACAGCGAGTGTGAATTTTAGCTTTATTCACACTAGAGCTCCAATATTGTTTTGATGATAATAAACACTCAGCGCTTTGATGATTTGAACTCTGCTCTTTCTCACCTCAGAGGGCTGTGTGATACATTTGCCTTTCCCGGAGCACTGAGGGTCACTGAAGCTGCTGCCCGGCTCCACACAGCTGCTGGCCTTCACCATCAGGCTGAGACGCAGGGTGACCTCCGGGGCTGTAGGGGAGCCCACGCGCAACACACCTACCACAGAGGAGTTCAGGGTTTTAAAAACTATTCATTTGCTATAAATCCTGGTCCTTGGGGGCCACTGTCATGTCGGATTTAGATATCCCACTGCACCTGATACAAATGAATGGGTCGTTATTAGGCTGAAGCGGAGCTTGATGCTGAGTTGATGGGATGTTACATATGTTTTTAATGCTACAAAGGTTTCTTAGAATAATTTGTCACCAGATAGCATTTTGAAACGTAGGCTACTTCATTTTTAGCCATGCTAGCGGTTCTTTGGTCAACAATGGATAGATTGCTGTGAGATTCATGGTCTTCAGGGGATAAACTCTGCTGGACTTCAATGACTTTTCTGACATTTGCAGTTCTCACAACTATAAAAAGAAGCGGTAGGAAACATTCATGTCCCTCTCATGATAAATTGTCATAACATTGGTGATCTAGTGACTTTAAATCTAGCGCCATTACTTTGGTTTATGAATAAATACCTGATTAATGATTAGCATGCTAACACGCTAAACTCAGTGAAGATGTCAGATATTTTATACCTGCTAAACATATGCATGTTAACAACGTTATTGGGACCATGTTGATATTCAGCGAGCATTTAGCTAACGTTAGCCTAACAGCAGCCAGTGTGGCCCACCTGTTAGTATAGCCTCCTCCTAGAGCTGCTAGCATGGCTGTAGATTCCTACTCTTGCTACCAAATGTTGTAGGAGCGATATACAATGATTCCTTGCCTGTAAAGTACACCTTACCTGCCAACAAAAGACCCAATAAACTGTGGCTAAAAGTGTGAAGAAGAGAAGTGATGCGGGCAGATCTTCATCGAGACCAAAATAGGGCTTGTGCCTCTCCGTCTCCATCTTGTCTCTCCGGGTCTAGAAGTTCAGAACATCTCTTATTATATCTTCAATCAAAGCTGACAGCTACACGGGTGCTTGGATAAAAATAGCCTCATAGTGAATATTAACTGCCATTTTTTAGAGGCCGACCTGAGCCAATGGGCTGCGTGTCCATCAATGACGAGACACTGATGACGCAAGCCGCGAAGCCAATCAGGGGGCGCATAAACCAACTCGTGCCTCTCCGTCATCCCTCACCAAATGTTCATCAGCCCAATGACATCGAACGTTGGACCTGCACAGTCACCGCTCGCTCAAATTGTGAAAGCACATTGCCAGCATTCAGAAACAGTGACGTGTGAGGAGGGAAATGCAATGTCACTGCTCCTCCCTCCTCACTGATGCATGCGTCTCCGTCTTCCTCTTGCAGTTTGACCTTCACTCCTCCATCCTCTCCTCTAATCCCTTTGCCATCTCTTTCTTTTCCTATCTGTCTCCCTCCTTATCTGACTCTCTCCCACCCTCCATTATCCTTCCACCCCTCTGATTTAACTCCCCAATGTCATCTGCCCCAGTCTCTCTCTCTTTCTCTAAGGCGAAGCGGAGGCTACGTTGCCACAGAGTTAGCAGACACATCAAGGTCAACAGACAGGCAGCGTAGTGAAACAGCATCAGGTATGTTGAACACACACAGAGGTCAGCCAGCCCTTCAGTCCACGAGTGAGACTCCAATTAGCCCCCTCCAGCACCCACTGCAGCTCACACCACCTTTTTGGCACGATGTGTACTCTTTCACAGAATCCGTGTGAGTATGCCCTTGTGTGTGAGGCTCAGTATTAAAATACAGATGGACTACCCACATAAATATCTTCCCCTTTTTTAATATGCAAATACAACATTCGGGCTCATATATGCAAATATTATGTGATTCTCCCCAATGACATGTCGGGAATAAACGCTGTAAAGACAATTTATTTAAATTCATTAATCCTCAGATGTTTTTTTGGCTCAGTTGTAAATGAGCTATCTGGAGGTATTTCAAAATGTTTCCTGTTTAGCTTCCCTGTGGTTGCTGAGTAAACAATCGTAAATATGATATTATAAAAAATAGATTAAGTGCAATTAAGTGTAATTAAAATGATACTACGTCATGGCACTAAAAGAAGTTGGTGTTGTAAACCATGCAGACGCGTAGTTGAGGTACAACGTGTGGGGAAAAGGCGTCTTAAACCTTATTTTGGGCAGAAGTCACCAAACTTTTTGAGCATTTCTATTTTTTCTGATTCTATACATGTGTTATTTTTGTCCCGGTGACCATTGAAAGTGAAGTTCTGTCTCTCCCCCTCATTGAGATGGTTGCCTGGTCTTGTTAGCCCGAAATAACTGTCCGGGGACGTTGCCAACATGGCTAGAATTTTGAATAAATAACACCTCTTACCCCTTTGTGTATAATGAGAAAGTAGACCCGATATGAATATAGTTGTTGAAAACTGGTCCATATGGTTACATACATTAAAACATTGGAGGCGTCTTACTGAGGAAGTAGTTCTGTCCCATGGGCAGCAAGTGATCTGGCACCACCAGTCCATCGGGGGCCTGCAGGAAATACATTGTAGTGCCGTTCACAATGGAGGAACGGAGGAAACCCTCTTCATTCACGCGCCACAGCACAGGAGCTCCACTGGCGTTCACCACCAGCCTAGTTGGAGAGACAAAGCAGGGGAGGAAAGGATGGTGGATGAGTGGATAGAGCGGGAGGAAGAATCATAAAGAGAATCTGATTATTGTGGGCCCAGACCACGAGCTTCTACTGATTGCCGTGATCCCTTTTTAATTGGTGACAAGTCTCAGCTGCTCTCTCAGCTTTTGTACTGCAGGTTTGTATTATTCGGTTTAAATAATGGATGGTACCCGCAGATATATATTGAATTCACAAAATATGAGAGCTCAATTCACACTCTGCGCCCTTATTATTTCCTACATCCAGCGAACATTTTATTCATCTTGCAAGACATTTTAAACCAGCATTAAAGATAAGATGAACGAACTAATCCTCTATATATTCTCTACTTCTTCTAATCCTTATTTTATTCTAAGTAAGAAGCTTAATAAAATATCACCCTCCATTCTCCATTCATGGTGGTCTGACGGACCCTTTGTCCTGTGTCTGAACCCAGGGCTAATGATTAAAGGACTCTCTTCCTGTTGGTTAGCCAGGTTGTGAGTAATGGCTGCCACTGGTCCGACTCAGCAGGAGTGATGTTGAACAGAAATACAGCCAGCGAGGTCGAGGTCTATCTTTCATCTGGACCTCAGACGATTTGTATCAAAGTGAGGAAAACGCTCAACTCAGACAGAGACGAATAGAAGTGAGAGAGCGCACAAAACAAGTATGAATGAGCACTTGATACTTCAGTGTGACTCACTTTGTATTGATATTGTACCTTTCAATTTTTAATGCAAGGTTAACTTTACACCAATATACATCCCTTGGAGAAACATGGACTGCAATGACAGTCCTCATCAGAAAGCAGCTGCACAGGTCGTCTGTACATGCAGCTCAACACATCCCATATTTAGGTTTATTGTGAGGCGTAACGGTTATGAAAGGAGCAAAGGAGGAAGTCAGGTGACGACAGAGCGACAGAGCCATCGTATGGGTGAGGTCGGGATGGACGAGCACTGATTGAACCCCATGTGAAAGCAAAAGTCAACGTCGACTTTTTTTACATTACAAATATGTAACAAACGTTTTGGGAACCATCATATTGGCAATAAAGTTACAGCATAAAGAAAATATAAAGTTTCAACATATCTGTGGTTTGCAGAAACTTACATTTCCAAAATGTATTCAATGGATTGGCCAGATAGCCATGAGATTTGCTCAAATTCATGCTCCCCATGGGATGAAACCTTTCTGTTCTGGCCACTGCGTGAGCTTCTTTCTAGTGCCAACCCTCAGGTCGTCAAAGGAATGGTGAAGGGTGTTTACGATGGCAAATATTCTGATATTATATAAAATAATACCTCTTATATGGCTAATACTGGATACGTCTAAGTAAAGAAAGATCACATATAACAAATAAATCACTGTTGAGGCTGATGTTAAACAAAGAATGTACAAAAGGATGATGGTGATTAGGCTCATGACTGCATCTGCCAGAAACACTGAGCTCCGACCACTGCCAGCCTGCTGAAGAGGAGCTGAGCAGCCACAATGAGAGAAGTCCTCTTGAAAGAGAGCAGAATAAAACCCAGTGCTGTAAGAGAGGCGCTGTTTCAATGAGGCTCCTCACCGGTAAAATGCTTCTAAGCCCCTCTCTAACCTCACTCCCACACCTGAAATAATCATTCTCATATTAACAAACACAAATTACAAATCGGTGATTATCCTCTCAGCTTTTGCCTTTGTGCATCTCTTTTAACTGATGAGAACTAATATAATTTCCATTACCTCGACAGTACTTTTCATACAAGGAGAAACAGTGGTGAAAAATGATATTAAAATGACCCATTATGTGTGTTAAATTAAAGTGGAAACACAAAGGAGCGTTAACCACAAACTGTTTCATTTGGAAAATGAAATATCGGCACCAAACTTGCCCTACACGCCTGTTTTTCATGCATCTTAATCAAAGCAAATACTCAAGATGTTTTCAAACAATGACAATTTAGAGCTATAAAAGAGAAAACCTACGTCGCTCCGTACTTCAGCTAACTTCAGCCCTCAGAAAAGTCTGGCCCGGCACAGCTCAGGACATAAGAGGATATATTTTAGGTCGAGGGCAAGTTGGAGCGTCGCAGGTGGATCGGCCCCAAATTTTGAGGTTAAGAGGGAGCTGAGCTTGAAGGTGAGGCTACGAGCGGAATAATAAGATGGTGGACAGGCGAGCAGCAGCTGAAATGAGTTTTCCTTTGCAGGGTGTCTGGGCTCAGCCCGAGGGACGACAAGAGGAGCTCAGATACCAGGGGAATATACTTCTTCTTCAGGCTGAAATGTGCATTTGATATATCAAAGGGGAGTGATCTATAATGACGATTATTTTTTAAATGTGTTAGTAGAAGCAGAAGCTTCCCATAATTTCATTTTGTTGTCATCTCATTTGTCATATTTATTAAAGTTGATTTAGTGGCCGGTCAATACAGAACTTAATTCGTTATTGTTACAAAGCAATTATATTAATGAGGCTATTATGTAAAACAGTTTATATTCTCATGAGTAAAACTCTGCGTCAGTGTTGTTGATATTGTTACATAAAACGCTTGCATGTGTAATTGTTTGCACAGAGTACCTACAGGGATATGACGACCTCTCTCTCTCTCTTCAGCCTCTTTGAGACACCAGATCTTCATTACATTGTCATCAGCCTCTCGAAAGCGACGTCACTGTTGGCTTAATTTCCAAGTGTTGCATGTGCGTCTCTGATCTAAGTGTCCTTCACTGCGTGCGTTCAGGTGTCGCATGTAATTATACAGTAAGAAAACAAAGCAGCGGCGGTTGATTAACTCGCAGCTCCCAGTCTGCGGTCGTGATCAGGGCCCTGAGTCGTGCCTACCATCCACAATGAGGGGCAACGTCGAGGAGGCCACGCGATCACCTTGACCACTGCTTCTGCATTATTCATTGACCTTTATTTACCGAGCTATTGTTTACGGGTAAACACGCTCTGAGAAGATGGGATACACCTGGAGTGGTGTACTACAGGTGATACGGAGTCTCAGGTCCCAGAGGTGGGTCATTCAAATGTAGGGTTATTAGTTACAAAAGCCACAAGCTGTGTTGTGTTGCTTAGAAAAGTTGCTGCATGTAAAGTATGCAAATAAAATGCTGTGCAAAGAAGATTTTTTAGTTGTTTTCTTCTTCTTCGTGTTGATTATGTAGACTTTATTCTGTGCAGCATGCTTTGTTGTTATTCTTGTTGATCGGGATCCAAAAAGCAGGCGGAATTTGATTAATTAAAGCAGTTTTCGGGTTAGATTCTGCCTGTTTGTGTCCTTAATTAACACCAAGCTGAACACCAATGTATCGCTGACCACTTCTGGTTGAAAGTTTCACGTCTGTTTCACCTGTAACCACATCCTGTGCGCACCTCTGTATCACAAAGGTAACCCTGCATTCACATTATATGGGTCAGACTGTAATTAAAGCAGCTGAGCTGGAAAATAACCTTAACGATGGCTCCAGTCTATTAAGTGTCCCAGTAAGCTATGTCAGTGAGCGAGCATGCACAATACCAGAGCCCTGGAACCAGCTCACCTAAATGGAATGCAGCCATCATTAATGTTATCACTCCCACCTGTGCTCTGTCAACGGGTCCATTCAGAGTCGAGGAGATATCAGGAGTTTCTGACAGCTGAGATATATCTCCCACTTGGTGAAAGAACCACAGAAGTGTTGACATTCAACACAACATAACAGAGGTAAGGACTTAATCCGCTGGAGGTGGAAAACCAGAGATTTTCATTTGCTTTTTTTCTTTAAAAGGCACCGCACACCCACACAGGTGTTTTCACTTCTTCTGGCTGATTACAGCTCTGCTCAGGTTGGAGCTTTTCCGCATAATAAAAGAAATGATAAAGGTGTAACAAAGTTTAAGAAAACTAATGAGATATGTCCATCAAGCGCTGTCTGTACACACCCACACAGTCCAGAGACGTGCGCCAATCGGGCACAAGTGAAAACGCCCGTGTGAGTCGACCATTTACTGTAGAGAATAGTGAAGTACCTTACCTTTAAGTATCAAACATTCACTTTGTAATGATTTTCTTTTGTTTTTCGGCATAACTCTGGGTTGCAATGGAACTAACCGCAGTGGTAATTAATATAACAACGTGGAAATATAATTACTGATGCATTCATGTGCGACAAAGGTCGAGCTAATTTCTACTACTTTATATATACTGCTAGCATAAGTATTGAGAATTCACCCCTTATTTGTCGATTATACTTCTATTAATTGTAATTTAGAGACAGAAAGAAAGAAAGAAAGAAAGAAAGAAGGTTTGATATCTGTATCTGTTGTATCTGTAGCTGTTAACATGCGTACATAGTGTTTATTCCTCGTTGAATTTAGTAGCTTTGGTTGGTTTCTGGCTCCTTAAATCCAAAATGTAATGGAGCTGCCATCTGTAGTCTGCCATGAAAACTGCAACCGATGGGCACTTAAAGGCAACAGGGCAGATAAAATGTAAAGAGAGCGAGAGAAACTGGGCATTAATGGGAGCCTACAGCTAAATTTTGGCCCCTGGCTGGTTAATCCAGCCGTGCTTCAAGGGGACGGCAGTCAGTCATAAAAGGTACTTAATGTTCCTCTTACTTTACAGTCGTCTCTTCAGGCACCTCCAGAGACAGAGTCAGAGTTCCTGATGTCAGCTCACACAGCTCAGGACTCACACAGTGCAGACCCTCCGTCACCTGAAGCACACACACACACACACACACACACACACACACACAACACGTGTAAGGACTTTATACATTTCAGAGATAAACCCACAGGAGCTTAAATTCACTGTGGGACTTATCTCACCCTGTCTGACTCCCACGGCACCACCAGCAGCCTCTGGTCAGGTTTGGGTTGCCATGGCCGCAGGGTGGGAGGTGCCGGCGTGGTGGAGGGGATGGTGGTTGGCTGCGGCGGTGGCTGAGTGGCGGCCGTGGTGGTGGAGGCGACGGGGGTGGCCAGCTCGGGAGCAGAGGGGGTGGAGGGGTCCCAGTCTGCAGCCGGCAGGTCCAATAGGATCTGATCGCACCTCTCCCCCTCGTAGCCTTCGGTGCACTCGCAGGTGTAGGCCGGCTCCCTCTCCTCCCCACTCTCGCTCCGGCTGCAGTTTCCATGGAGACAGGGGCTGCTGGCACACGGGTCTGTGAAAAACTGAAATAACGGAGAAAATAAATAAAAACAGGAGGAGTCAGAGAGAGAAAGGGAACAAAACATTATTATCTAAGTGTGTTTTTCACCAGCTGTCCTCGACACTGTCTCAGCACCTTTTCTCTGTCACTTTTTCACAATGACAGCCCACAATGTCAAGCTCGGATTCAGCCTCATTTTAAATGGGCTCAGAGAGCATCCTGCAGGAGAAGACGGTGTGGAAAATAGTTCAGACTCTCAGTGATCATTTCCCTCTTTTATGCACCTCAGCAACTTCTTTTACGGCTCTCTGACTCAGCTTCCTTTTTCCTCAGCTCTGTCCTTGTATTTTAACACATTCTGACTCTTGTTTAAAATTGTCACAGGGCTGCATCTTTCCCTCTCTCGCTCCATTTTCCCTCTACAGTATGGCTGTGCTCACACCTGCACACGCACACGCAAAAACATGGTTTCCCTCGTCATGCGGCAATGAAAAAAACACACCCTGACAGCCTCCTTCATGCTGGTTTCCCCCATCAATAATTGATCATATTTGGAGGAAAACATTCTGGTATAGATGCTGAAGGTGAAAGAGGACAAAGCCTAGCTTACGGAGCTTACTGCCTGACACCGTGTTGCCTTTTGCTCGGCTTTCGGAGCCTTCTTAGGCTTTAACAACGTCTATAATCCCGCAGCCTCTTTATTTTTTGCCAAATTCCCTGAAACAACCTCAGGTATCTGCAGCTCCAGCCGTCCGATTTAAATGCGTTCGGATAAGAGTTTTAATAAAAAGACAGAGAAAAACAACAGAGAGGGTGAACAGAAGGATGATAATGATGCTGGTACCAAATCCCCCTGGTGCATGGAGACGTGCATGTGAATGTACATGTGAGCGTGTGAGAGAGAGAAGCAGTGAGAGGCTGCGTCATTAACAGTCCGCTCTCCACGACCGAGTCACAGCTCATTAGTGCTAATCTCTCTCAGGCTTCTTTTCTTTTTTTCTTACTCGCGACGCCTCTATCAAACTTTCTCTCTGCTGTGAAGAACAGCAGTCCCAACAGTCCCAGCAGGCCACCGTACACAGTCTGCTGCTCTTATCTCCACCAGGGATTGAGTTTATCAACCTCGGGGCAGCAGCGTGTGCTCGTCTGGGTTGGAGGAGGAATTAAGAGTCCAGCTCGTGACCTTTTTCATCTGTCAGTCCGGGTTTCTTTTGCACCCCAACAGTCTCCATCCAGGCTGTACAGAGTGTGCTCGAACAACACAACAGGTCCGATGAAAGGGCAGAACAGTACGACCTGAAGTCTGTAGCCCAAACACCGTGGCACACTTATCCCAATAACAAGAAATGCAACATTTCTTTTAATTCATTAGCACATGATATCTCCTGTGCTGTGTCGTCTTGCTTTAAACACTCCATTGCCGCTTTATTAGGTACACCCATACCACCTGATGCAACCCAGTGCAACAGCTCTGCCACAAATTCAATGGACTGCATCATATAGAAATGTGTTTCCACCCTCGTGTTTGTAAAAGGGGCGGACAAATCAGTTTAAATACCTCTCAGTGTGATGCAGTCCAGTTTAACATCACCATTCGCACGTCAACGGTGAAGGTTTGCTGCTTTTGTCCATTTTATATCACTGCACACTGACTTAATAAAGATTTTGTGGCAGTAATTTGAAGACATCACCCTTTAGAGATATCATATGTGCAATGGTATATGATAGGCCTCTTTTCAGGACAGTGGAGGTTTTCTGAACTTTACCCTGAGTCTTTAAAAATGTGGTTTATCTCACAACCATAACTTCTAACTTGGTGGCAGAACTATTCACTGTATGTCACGTTCTCTGCGGTGCCATTAGTATTCATGTATTAAGGCCTATCTTCCTGCAAGATGTTGCTTATTATTCTCCGGCACCTAACAGCTCATCTGCCCTGGGCTCTGGCAAACCATGTGAATCAATTTCTCCTAAGCAGCTGATAATAACCCACATTAGTCCCTTTATCTATATTCCCACACGGAGCAACAAACAGAACGAAGAAATCCTCCGAGGCTAAATTAATTGCTTCACAAGGTGCTGTGATCTATTTGCTAATTTGGAATAGCTGCCCCGAGGAAGGCGGATCAATACGGCCGGATGGGGGGAAACAGTGATGCTACTTAAGTTGTTGGCATCATCATTTTAATCTGGTGGAGGGGCTGGATGAGTCTGTTTCTGGGAACATGCCACACACACACACACACAATGAAAGAAACTGCATGAGATCATGAAGGGAGATAATCTCAGCTGTGGGTTTATAAATGTGGAGCATCGTAACTTAAACATGAAACTCAGCAAATGGATGATTTAATTTACAGTATCAGAGAACACTGAACCCGTGACCACTGTGTTACATCTCAGTCTCCACACTGGTATCACATTAATAATAGAAGTGAAAAAGGTTTGACATACACAAATGGCTGACTCAGCTTGGTACAAATGTCCTTTTTTCATAACTCCGGCTGAAAGTCTTTTATTGAGTTCAGCTGCTGCTAAAACACTGAGTGTGCAAGATCGAGCTCACTGAACAATGCTGTTTTTTTTTTTCCCAGGAGCTTGTTTATCTGCACACCTGACATCCTCTGACCATTAACGAAGACGTTGATGGTGACGTGGCGTCACGTTTTTATTGACGATTTTTACAGCATCTTGACAGGAAAGTAAATGTTCATAGCCTGATGATGCAACCGACAGATTTAATGCACCCTGCCTCTGAGCTGTAGCTTTCATTAAAGGTGCAATACGTAATACTTTGGGTTGAAAACATTCAAAAATTAACTAAAGTTAAGAGGAATCTAATGAAGTTAGTATGCCAACCAACTAGATCTGGCCTGGCTTGGTCCAAAGCTCCCATGCTAGGGGTGTAAGCAGCTCACAGTCCGGACCACCAGCTCCATTGCTGCCTGAGTTAACTTGCTAGTGGTAGCTAATGTTCGCAGCATTTAGCGCTAACTCTGGTGAAATGCAGCACCCTATTTGATCAAATTATGAATTTGACAGTTGGTTCTTACTCATAACTTACTTACTTATACGTTTAAGCTTTACTTTGAATAAAAAAACACATTATCAATGTCCTGAAAATTATCACTCATGGACGCATCAAATAAAATGAAGCCGTATAATCCGTAACATCACTTATATGGTGTTTGCTCTTGTTGTGCTAAAGTGTTCCAGGCGTTAGAGAGTGTTCATTTGGGCTACAGAGTTGGTGATTAATGAGACAAACTTTTAATAGATAGGAAGGCTGGCAGAAGTGTCCTTGAGCAAGTCATTACAGTAAATCCAGCCCAGCAGATCCGAAGCTGCCCTCTGACCTCTGAGAGAGTGAAAAGAGAAATTCTCCAGATTAATAATTGTGACAAAGTTGCCTGCTAGCTTCTTTATATCACTTCATGCTGAGGCTGAGATGAGTTACTCTGCAGCCTGCAGAAGGTGTATGTGGTAAGCTGATATTAAAAAGTAAGTGGGTGGTGATAAACAGTGGGCATTATTACAAAAAGCGATGCAGTGTAATGATTTTCTCCACAACTCTGTTGTTATATAAAAACATACCCTGCCAACTTTTTAAGAGCTCAGAAAAACAGTCTTGTTTGTAGCCTGGACATGATTGAGCAGTATGTTATCCTTCAAATAAAGCTGTAAAGCGATCAATAGCATGAGTTATAAGGGGCTCCAGTGTGTATCGCCTGAATCTGCTCAGGAAAGAAGCTGAAACGCTGTATGTGCAAGGTGTGTTTTGCTGGTCAGTTATTTGGTGAAGGCTGCAGTGTGAAAGTTATGTTTTCTGTCACCTTTTCAATATATATATTATGTTTGGTGTACTTCTGGACTGGTTCTGTTTTTTTACAGTTTGGGCTTGAGGGAAATCATTCAACTTTTAAGAAACAGTCTGGGTTATTGAGGAAATTGTTGTGCCTGTTTGTTGTGGAAGAACACGACCGGCCTGCACAGAGCCCTGAACTCAACTCCATCCAACACCTCTGGGACAAACTCAAACACTGACTGGGAGCCAGACCTTATTGACCAACATCAGTCTTGGACCTCGGTAATAAGAGCAAGTGCCTGCAAAGAAGGTACATTATGTGCACATTCAGTCCCAGTTGGTTACAAGTGGAGCAAGAGGCCTCAAAGCAGCTTTATCGCCTGAATCTGCAACTCCCCTCATCTTACCTGTGTTTCAGTTCATTGTTCAACTGTCCAGCCCAAAACTTTACTGTTGTAGGAAGCTGTTCTCAGCGAAAAGGGTCTAAAAACTCACTGGACACGCCCTGCTCAGCATCAAACAGCAGACAGACACAGTATTTCCCTCAGGAGCTGGTGAAGACCAAAAGAGGAGCTAAAAGACAGAAACTATTGGCCATCAGGTGGACTGAAACCAGACTTCAAATTAATAATAATGTTGCTCTGCTACTGCTGGATGTGTAAATAATCACCTGTTCATTGTATCAACCTAAAAGGTGATGAAAAATGACAACATACTGTAGGTCGACCGTGAAAGCAGTTTATTACGATCCAAAATGACGTTTCTTGTCAGGCAGCGATCTCTAGTGGCTGTAATAATTATTACAGCAGCAAAGGAGGAAGTCAGGGGAAGTCGTATAAAGAGTGACAAAGTCCATGTAGAGAGGAGGTCGGGGGTGGATGGGTGGGAAACACAAGCACAGGACTTTCACCCATAGAGACCACTGTTCACGTCCAGTGTGAAAGCAAAAGGCAGTGGTGAGTTATTTTAACTCACTAACATAGTGAAGTTATATCATGTACATTACAAAACGTACATAGGTAACATTTTAATTTTATCCCGCAATGTTAGCCTGAACCTAACCAAACTGTGACGGTACAGCAAAGGTCCGCTATGCCATGTTGTTTTGGGAGTCGTTGGTAAAGTATGTTCTGGAAATGTCAGTGTTGCATCACCAAGTGGCTGAAAAGAAACTGTTGTTGCAGGTTTAAATTATTCATGACTTTGCAAATTCAGTGTGCGGACATATTTCTTAGTTTAGCAATATCTACCCAAACATTATGGGAAGTCTTCCCAGAAGAGTTTGTATAATATTTGTGGTTCCTCTTTGTTCCTCGTAGTCACTTTAACTATCAATTAACGCTTAAGGACCTTAATGCAAAGCGTTACTGATTTTGTTTTTATTGAAGAGGGTTTTCTCTGAACGGGCATATCAGCAGCAAAGTTCAACAAGCACCTGTGGACCTACAGGCCTGATGGACCTTGAGCCATCAGCTGTTTCATAACAGCTTCAAATGAGCGCTCCATTTCACCAGTTTATCAGCCACTTACTGTTTATGGCTGACTCATTTGAGTGGTGGGCCATAATACTTCAGGGGTTCACTTTAATGGCCAGATCGCTCAGCTAATCACACACACAAAATGAGTTTTGAAGGGCAGCCATGACTCGTACAAAAACACAATTGAAACAGACGTGACGAAAACAGCAGAGTTTCATATGAAGGGACTGTAGGAAAGTACTGCAGTGTGACCCCCGACAGCTTTATCAGTACTTTCTTTGGACTTCACAGCCTCCTCCTAGCCTCCACCTTTTCTGAATCCCACAACAACACACGCAATCCCAGGTAAAAGTGAGAGCGTGTCTCCTTGAGAAGCTGATACGGACACTCGGCAGTTCGCCTGAAATTCTTCTACAGCTCCTTTATAATGATCAAGATGTGTTGCCATGGCTACAGTAGCTAGGTAACGTGAGAGCAATTAGCACAAAGTACAGCGTGATAAGTGTGTTTGTGCGCGTGTGTGTGTTTTCACGCCCCCACCACACCTGTTCTCCACACATACAGTATCAATATTTGCCCAAAACGTCCCATCGCGCTGCACAGAGACGATCCATCTTAAAATCCACTTATTTCCTCATCTGGGCTGTTTATCACCATTTTGCCTCCCTCAGTCAGGCTGATAGCACCCCCCTGCTGTGGAGGGAGAATAGATACAGAGAGAATTTGCTTAATCACTCGCTCATGAAAACACTTGCCCACAAATATGAATGTCCCCGCAGGAGCTCAGAGAGGGTAGATTTGTCTCATGAAAGGATCCCGCAGGGATGAAGGGACACGTATTGGTTCTCGATAACATCTGGACGACTGTAATCCACGGATGCCACAGTGTCTACTGGGGAAGTTTGAACCCTGACCGCACAAAATCTTCAGTCGCTACCTCCTCTTTCTTGTTTGAATCCGAGCTGCAGCTTTGAAGTCGGTAACCATAATTACTTCCAGGAATAGTGTGCATTGTTGAAGCGAGTCTTCTCTGCTTTCTTTTTCTCACCAGTGTCAGCTGGGAGAGCGATTGCATCACAACCACCGACGTGAGAAGAGTTTTCTTGTGCAGAGATGTAATGAGACTGGCTGAATGAGGCTTTCTGAACCTCACTTTTTCGTGCATATGCAGTTAAAACATAGTACAGACTGAAAGCCAATGCACTGACTGACTGATTGTTTCCGATTTGAAAGAGAAGAAGAAAAGAATGGGGTGAGAATGTAGACGCAGATACAGTATCGATGAACTAATCGTCACATGCTCCCTCTCCACATCCCTGAACTCGTATTTTGATTGTAATACATTTGCCAAAAACAAGACAAAACACGTAAAAAAGTAAAAAATAATTTTGACTGATGGCTCTTTCTTTTTTCATAGTTTCTAGAGATATCGCGATAATATCATTATCCTGTATTTGTTTGGCAACGATAACCGTGTGGTTAAGACTAACGGTCTACAGCCATGCTAACAGCTTACTGAGGTTTTATACTGGCATAGCAGTGCTTGAGCAAAATACTAACATCAGTATGCTAACATGCTAATATTTAGCTGGTATAAAGTTTACCACTTTAGCTTAGCATGTTAGAATGCAAAGCATTTCACAATATAGCCCTGCAGGAATGAGTCCTAAAACCTGGAAGTAAGTTAGCATGTTTACACTGACGAATCTCTTGTTCCATCGCCTCATTAATGTTTTTTGGTTAAATGTTTGAAATCAGGTCTGTAGTTAAACACAAGCTTAAGAGATTTTCACGTTTTGTTCTACGACATAAAATACATCAGTCAGTGGTGGTGACGTTGAAGTCATGCAACAGCAGTGTATTCTGTTTATAGTCCACATATAGCCTACCTAAATGTATCATAGGCTTGTTTTTACCACAGAGCCTACAATAATCCAAAATCCAATTCAATAACCCAACAGGCTTTTTGACACGGAAACCAGGCGATGCTAACATCCAGGTTAGCCGACAAAAACACGTCATCCCTACTTTCAGTATTGTTCGCAGCAGGGTAAACCGCTCTCTGTCCTCTTTGTTTCTTATTTGTTGTGGTGCTGCGGTGGTGCGAACCAATCACAGCCTGACCTGAAACATAATAAGCGTCTATGTTTGAAATTCAGTTGAAGTCCAGTGGCAGTCGAGCACTTTGAATTTCCATTTCTGGTGCATTTCAGCCACAACTGTCTGCTCATAGAGGTTAGTGGGTAATTTAATTTCTTCACCTGGTGCCATTTTGAATCGATAAGATGGATTGTCTGTGCCAAACATCAGCCAGGCGTTCATCAAAGTGCTTATTCTGAAGTTTCATCAGCAGAACTGTACGTTTACCCACGGATGCGGGAACTAGGGGTGCTGAGGGTGCTGTCAAATTTACAAAAAAGGCACAAATAATTCATAACTTTCCAGAAACAGCACTTCACACAGTTTATAAAGTTTCTCCTAACTCAACAACTCACAAATTGAGTAATTTTATAAGGGAGTCAGGGGAATTTCTCTCCCTCGTTATCTCCCTGCTTTTGTTGACCGTACTTGATGCGGCTGCTTCGACCTACAGTAGGTTGGTGTTTAAGTTTGCCGTCTGCTGTGGTGCAAAACCTCTCCTATTTAAAGATTAGATACATGTCGTCCTGGCCATCCTATTAATACAAAAAACATCAATCAGCCATCACCATCAGAAATCTGTTCTATCATTTATTTTCAATTAAAGTGTTTCAGGCTGTGATAAGGCAACGTGCTGGCTGCAGTCTGACTATCAGCAGAAACTTCATGTGTCTACAGGGGTCTCATATTTCATGTTTTACTAATGAGAGACGTAGTTAAAAATTGATACTGGTCTGATCTAGATCCATCTTCTTTTTAAGACGGAGTGTGTACATGTCAAGCAGTCGCTGTTTGCTGAATTCAAGGCTACAGAGAGAAACTGGAGCATCTCTCTGCTCCGCGTTACCTCAGAGACGCTGAACAAATATCAAGAGAAAAAATAAGGCAGGGGGGAGAGTACAAAGCCGCAACACACAGGCCATGTACTTTACAACGCACACACAGCTATAACTACATTACTCTCCACGGATCGACAGCTGTGAAACACACTGCATCACCGCGGTGGGCAGGGAATTACAAGCAGAGCTACAACAGCCAAGGAACAAATACTCTGTAATTATATAATCAATCACACAGCAATTAGCTAGATGAACCGAATTAAACTTTCATATAGCCAGCAGTAATTTTTATCTCGAATGTGCGGGGCTTAATGAGCACCAGCAATCCAGCTAAAACAAAATATTTAATTCATGATAGTGACAAAATAATACTTGAAAATTATCCCTAAATAGAGCCATTTCCCCCCCGCAGATGTCTGCTCTCGTGAGGTTTGAGCCCTGGGATCTGATCTGATTATACGAAGACGAACCAAAAACAGATCCAGAAATTAAGTCAATACATTCAGAAAACCATGAAAATTGCCGCTGGTACGTAATTAACTGTACTAATCAAGTGGAAAAATGTGCTGCTGTCAAAATATGTGTGCGTATGTGTCCACAGGAATGTGTGGAAGTACCGCACAGTATTTTTTTTTTTTTGGAGTTTGGATTTTTGTTGCACTTTCCCAGAGTGCATCCCTGCTTTACGAGCGGACTGACTCGGGGATTTAAATGCAGCCAAGCAGGAGGAAGTGGGCCAAACGAAGCATAAAATAAAGCAAATAAACCGAAGAGCGAGAAATCAACAAAGCAGAAAAGTGGTTCAGACGGTAGTTGATGAAGACACAGGAGCTTTTCTGGATACCAAACAGTCTGCGGCGAAGAAGGAAGCTTTCCTCTAATTATGAGACACACGGGGCTCTGTGAAAACCACAAGCAAGGATTGGCCTCCCCCCCACAGAAACAATGAAGCTGTGGGGAATGCGTTATATGGATTTGCTCAGTCAAACTGTCTCATACTGCAAAGTGACAACAAGCTTGTCAATGGAACGAGCTCAGTCTGAGGCTTTTTATGTAATTCTCACATCATGATGCAAGACTGTGTCAAACATTTCTATCCTTGGCAGCGAAGTGACGGTTTTGTTCGCAAGAGGATCAACATTTTTGCAAGCGAGTCTAATCTCTCTCTTCCTTTCCATAATACAAAAGACTGACAGGAAACCAGCTGAGTAACTGCTTAAGTGTCGAATAAAACTGAGAGACTCGATGAGTCACTGCAAATGTGAATATTTTAGGATCCCGTAAGTTTTAATTTCAAACTCTGTGAGCAGCTGACACTGCGGCTTACTGTTGATGTGATATGAACAAATACCGACACTGTCAAAAATGTCATTTCACTTCAACTCCGAGGACGTTTGACATTTAGTGTCTTGAAACAAACGCAGTTTCTTAAAAATCTAAATATACTATACGCCTGAAAAACTGAATAAGCTAAATACATTTCACCACCATGTCACAACCAAGATGGCTGCTATGGTAAGGTTGCTTCCCTTTGACCAAAAAGTCAATCCACTGTACGAAACAGCTGCACTTTTAAAATAAGTATGGATAATTTAAACATCAAATCATGACTCTCTGAAATGGGAAAAGGCCTGGATTTAGCCTACAAGACAAAAAAGAGGAACATTGGAGTCCTCATTGAGATAAACCGTATTTTACATAACTTTGCTGGTAATTATCAAATACTGTAAAAAAAAAAAAAAAAGCAGACTGTATTGTTTACTGGAGTCACAAATCATCAAAACCCACATTTTTCAGTGAATAAGCATTGATACACGGACATTAAGCTAGGCTACCTGTCCTGCTTAGCACCAAGCAGCAGACAAAGTTAGCGACTAGCTAGTAAGGAAGGTCTCGCTCAAGCTAAAGACCCAGTTTCCTCAAGAGTCGGTGAAGAACAAAATGAGAAGTAAATATTGGACTTACTTTGTCATGTGGCGATAAACACAACAGCTAAATGCTAACGCTGCTGTGTGTCAGCTGAGAGGCTGTTTCTAGGCTAACCCGTTAGCCACAGCAACTTTGAGCTGAGAAGAAGCAGTGTGTTTCAGGTGGCACGATTATATTTATTTTAATATTTTATGATTATTATAGCCTCTATAATTGACTCAAAGTATCCCACAATGCATCACGAACGAAAAAGCTAACGTTACGCTGTAAACAAACTATCGCAGTCTCGTGACTTCAGCGTCACCGGTGTTAAACACTGTCACCTCAACACAAGAACATCCGTTAGGCCTATTTTATTTTTCTGAGCACTCCAGTTGAGCGCTCCAGCTCCAGCTCCAGCTCCAGCTCCAGCTCCAATCTTGAGAAACAGGGTAATGTGGTATTTTAAGCTTCTGTTTTAGCATTTAAGCAATATTTAGTCATTATCCCAGGCAGACATTATTATTGTTCTGATTTATTTCACCAATCAGTCAGAAATCCACCCAGCATGAAACCCCTCGTGATCCAGCTTCATCACGTCTGCTGTCAGCACACACACGACTTAAAGACGCTCAGCCGGAGACTTTCCTCATTTCTATCACGGTCATGAATGAAGGAGCAGGTGATTGGTAGGATGTACTCCACTGTTACTCTCCTTCAAAATGTGCAGGATGCTTTTAGACTGTTTCTGTCGCGGAGACAGTTGGATCGTCGGACAAAGAATAAAGGCACAGATATCGTCAAATAACATTTTAATCTTTTAAGCCTTGGAGTGAAACTGAATAATTGTGTTGTTGTCTTGGGACTCGGGCTCATTAAAATATATTAATGCTCTTGTCATAAGAAGAACCGATAGAAGCAGACCGTTGACCCATTTTAGGGACTGTGCCTTAGTTTAAGAAACACGACTGTAAAAGAAAACAGGCCACAGGCCAAATCGTTAACTGAGAGGAGAGGGGCAGCTGTCAAGTGATATAAGAGCTGAGGTGCAAACAAGGCTGTTCCGAGTACTTTAATAAAGATTTATTATAACCAAAAATCTTGAGAAAAGGAACACAAAACAGAACCGATCAGTCGACACTTTAATGATCCCCGCTGGGAAATAAAGATTGAAAAGCTTTTGTTGTTGTTGTTTTGTCAGCGTGATTTGTACTGCTGCAATATTGAAAATCAAAAAACGGTACAAAGAGAGAATGAAAAGATAAATGACCCACATGCCCAGATGTCTTCTTGTGGTTCGAGCGCAGTGGAACAAGCAGTCTTTAATGGTGGCCCAGTTTGTTCTGTGCACCAGCAGCAGCTCCTGTGAAAATCCAGCTCTGCAGCTTCAACACCGTGAACTACCCATACAATCACTGTGCCGCATCGATCTCCTTCAGTAAACGCTGTATGTTTTAACGAAAAAAATCAGTTTCTACTCAGTTGTCTTCACGAGGGCTGCAGTCTTCACCAACTTGTATAAATTATGTATTCGATCACGTTTCATCCTGTAAGCCACTTTGGGTTGGACATTAAACTGGAATGAAGAGTGTCAGCTGTCAGTCCTGCTAACTGTGGGATGATTGACACGTCTCAGACGGAGCTAAAGCAGGAAGACGAGGTGATCTCTGACAATTAACAACTGACCGAGAGGTTAAAGCTGCAGTAATCTGAATTCCTCATATTAACAATAGACTTGTGTGTGAAAAGGGGTCGCTCAGTGTCAAACCCACAGAGATTTATTACCTTTTCGATTATTATTTTGGTTTTCCAGACCGCAATTCTGCAACGCGACTCCAAATCAATGCTAATGTTTCTGTTCGTCTCCTGGGTGTGTAAATCAAAACTTTGCTGAAACAGATAAGTAATGAGGTGTCCACGAGGTATTTTCAGCTTGTTCTTCTGACCCAGAGTGGAAAAAAAACAATTATACGCCTTTAAACATGCATAAACATGTCACCTTTTAAAGGTGCAATATGTAAGATTTGGCCACCTGTCAAATTCATACTCAAAACAAAGTATCACCAAAGTAACTGCTAACTGCTACTAACTATAGCTGCCCTTAGCTAGTTAGCTCAGTTAGCCGTGCAGCCAGGAATTACTTTCAAGTCAACTTTCATAGTTGCCAAACTGTGTCATCACAACATCACGTGTTGCCAGGTTTTAATGTAACGTCATTGGTTTATATTGCCAGCACAGGAGCTTGGATGGGCCAAGGTTAGCTGGTTACCATGCTAACTTCAGTAGCTTTCTCTGTAACGTGAAGACTTTTTTACGATTCTGTTGATAATTTTAGTGATTTTTTGAACGCTTTCAACTTAAATTCATACATATCGCTCCTTTAATTTGATGTGGCAGATGTGATACCAAACCATTCCTCACACATCCAGCAGAAACAGAGCACTGTTATCGGGGTGTTGTTTCTCACAACTTGACTTTCACTGAAAACAGATGATGAAGAGAGAAGACACTTTAAAAAACATTGATTATTGTTACCTTAAAACACTTTTCTAACCGTCCAACCATATGTGAAAACTGTACAGAGCTATCCACCAGATATACAAAAACAGTGAAAACATTACATATACATTATTAAAAAGACCAACGAGCCAAACTCCCATAAAGTCTGTTGAGCCCTCATGCAGCATCATAAAACACATTATTATTCACAGCGAAGCCTGAAGGGGTGTAGCAGAAGAAAGATGGATTAGGCTCATTCACTCAGTCCTAAGAGCTGCCTGCTGATACCACTAACAAGCCTTGCTCAAAGGTTATTAAAGTACACATTATCTGAATCTAGAGGAAGAAATTACTTCACTAAAACTGATTTTGTGCATCAAAGCAAGCCACGTGACGCATCTTATTGATGAGTTGCCATCTCTGCCACAATTCGTGTTCACTATTACCTCTGTTTATATAAAACTACGCAACGTTTCTTCCTAAAAAGGATCGTTCTCAACTAAATTTGGTTCGCAGAATTCAATTTCCCTGCGATCTCCTCTCCGCAGAAGAGGAGCTCATACCCCAAACCATTCTGGGATCTGCAACCATCTGCTTCATATTCATCCAAGTGGTTGTACCAACTCGTAACGTGCGTTGTGGCCAGAAAAGTGTGTTTTTTTGTTTTTTTTAGCGATGCCTTTAATGTTATCTATTTCTGCACATCAAAGCCGCTGCCATCCCTCCCTCCCTCTCAAACTTCCTGATCACTTCCCGGCCCGGCGGCTTCAAAGCGCAACCCCTCTTTCAAAAATTGGATCCATGAAGCCAACACAAACATGGCCGAGCACCTTGATAAATTTCAATGTGGCCTTGATGCATAAATAGATGTAAATAGAGGTGCGGTGGAAAAAACATGCTAATGAGGGGAAACTTACTTTACATCACCGCATTTTGTCTCTTCCTCTCCTCGGCTTTTGATTGGAGCTTTATTGTTTTCGCGGAAAATCTGTCAATCAAAAGCTGAGACGCAGCGGGAGGACACTCACTCTGCTCCGCAAGGGTCGCAGCGCTGTTATCAAACAAATGACATTAAATAACCTCCCGTGATTGCTCACCCCTCAGAAGACAATTACCTCTCAAATGTCAAAAAAAACCAGACAGAGAGATGGAAGGGGATTGATGCAAGGAAATGAAATCAAGAAGACGAGGTGGAGAAGAGGAGGAATACTAAGTGAGAGGAGAGTGATTTAAGAGAGGAGGTGCTGCGAGGATCTATTTATACCTATCCAAGAAGAGCCGGGGCTGCAGGGGACGCGGGCGTCTCTTCTCCAGGGCTGGGACACAGTTGTCTGTCTTCTCATTCATCAGACGGGGACTAAATGGATCAGAAGCCGCTCTTGCACTGACAGATAGAAGGTGTTTTGTTGTTTTGTATTACATCTCCCGTGTGCAGCGTTCACACATTACAGTGACAGCAAGTGCGTCTGCTTGATAGATAATTTCTCTAGTGAGGGCTCCTCACAACATGGCAGTTGTTCTCGATCAGCTGTGACTCCATCCCAGTGTTGAGACTGTAGTAATGTTAGCAGTCACGACTACAGCTGACTACAACGCAGCGAAACTAAGGCAGCACTTTAGCCGACAGACAAGAATTAGACACTGACAGCCCTTAACAAAGACTTTCAGCTGCTCGATCCGATGTTTCATTATGTTATTAAATAAATATGAATTAGTTCACGATGAAAACATATGAGTGAGCTAACTGAAGCAGAAAATCAGACTTTGGTTTGGACCAGTGTCCAAAAAGCTGGAGTGATTTTCTTGTGTGGCATCTGTTTATGGAGAAATGATGCAGTGTTGTCTTCATGCAAAGCTTCAATGATCTGAGAACAGGAGGTTCACACTGCAAACACAATCAAACTGGCATGTTTACACCAGCAGAGTAGAA
Source organism: Pagrus pagrus (assembly GCF_965226575.1). NCBI lineage: Eukaryota > Metazoa > Chordata > Actinopteri > Spariformes > Sparidae > Pagrus > Pagrus pagrus. Next base: position 20,103,003 of record NC_140188.1, on the reverse strand, counting down.
TAAATTCAAATGAAACAAATTGCAATGTGAACAGTGGCACGAATAAAGGAACAGTAACTTCTAACACGTGACTCAGTTCATTCGATACGGGACATAATGTCTTTTGGGCCAAGTGTTCCTGGTTTTCCCACCATGTGTCTTCCACCTGGAGTGAGTGTGTTGGCATTTGTTCACAACTTCTTTTTGGACACCAAACTCACCTAAAGTGTACTGCTCCTACTTATGTCATAGTTTTTGGTTTTGTTATTTCCTGTTTTATTTTGAAGTCCTGTCCTCATGTGTCATGTTTAGCTTTTCATTTCCTCCTTCTCCTCCTCATCTCTTGTGTATTCAAGTCCTTGTCTTCCCCTCTCTGTTTGTCACTTCGTCTGTTGTCGTCCTTGTGTTCCTGTGTCTCCCTCTCCCATCCTCCTGTCATGTTTCTGGCTTTTGGTTCCTGATTCCTCACGTTATTTCTGTTTTTTAAGTGTTTTGCTTTGTTTCTTGGGTTCGTCCTGTTTTGTTTTCTTCCTTTTGCTGCTACATTTTTTGGATTTGTCTTTTCTGCTTTTGGTTATTAAAGCTCGCTTTTTCATTAAGTCACTTGTCTGCCTGTGTATCTGCGTTTGGGTCCCCTTTGTGTAACAAGACAACCTACCTCAAAAGGATATGCAGTTACATTAAAGGGACAGTTCACCCCAAAATCAAAAAATACATATTCTTTTACCTGTAGTGCTACTTATCTATCTAGATCTTCTTGGTGTGAATTGCCAAGTTTTGGAGATATCGGCTAAAGAGCTTCTCTTGAATATAACGAGACATAAACCCTTCAGGTCTTAGATCGGTACTCAATAAATTAACATCCATGCATGATGTGTGCATGTTTATTTGACGCGGTTGAGGTGATGGTGATGGTTTATCATCTGCAGTATGAAATGTCAGTTACATCTTTGCAGTTGTGGTCTGACAGTAGACATACTGTAAGTGTGTCGCTCATACATTAGATATCAAGGACATTGCAGCAATAACTATGTGCGCAGCAGCTGTTGCTGTACTGTTCTCTCTGCTGCCTTCTCTAAACCATTAAATCAGATGCAGCCTCTGCTGGGCTCCACAGAAGACTTAATGATTTGGATGGACGCCCTCCTCCTGGCTTTTAAGCTGTCTCTCTGTATGACATGCTGTTTCATCATTACTTTCTGCATAAAAAGTCACTGCCCACTGCGATCTGACTTACTGAGGAGCAGGAACATTAGTTATTATACATTACAGTAAATTTAGAGTAACAGGTTTGGATATATGTGCTCTGTGGTTTGTGGTTATAGCATGAATAAATGTCTTTCTGCAGGAAGGAGAAAAACGCTATAATGCAATATAAACGTCTTTCTCTCTCTCGGGCCACAGCTGGTGGAGATGGATGTCGTTCTGTGCGGTGATCTACGAGCCTGCCGCTCGCTCTGACCTACATACACAGAAGGTTCCTTGCAAAACAAGATATCCACTGTAAGAAAAAACAGGTGACACCTACCGCTGACATGATTAAACAGGCGCGGGCATGAAAGCAAAACAGTTTCAGGCTCTAAATCAAAGACACGAGGCGTCTCGTTGATTCTGAAAAACTGTGATTTTTCAGGTCGCATTTTATTGTTTTAAATTGGTCGTGGCATTTATTAAAATAACCAAAATCCCTCTTTGCTTCATGTCAGGCTAAAAATGGGTCTGGAGTTGGTCCTGCTGCCACAGGGAATTAGTCACTGCAGCGCTGGAAGTGGAACATCCTGTTCCCATTGTCACTACAAAATCTGACATAAATGATCACCGTTCATTTTACCTGCCTCTCAGGAAGTCAGGTAACAACGGGAGGGCTATTTTTCACAGGAATATCTGGATCGTACCAACTAGCAACATAGAAAACATGTCATACTTCCTATTGACTGCCCAGTGTGCTTCATGTGGGCCACAGGATTTGTTCTGTTCCCTCTCTGGATAACAAAAACATGAACAGGAAGTAGCTCTGACATTTTCTGTGTTATGTACTCTCCACCTGTTGATCTTTTAGCTCCCCTCGTCATTGCACTGTTGCCATGGAGACCCCAGAAGAGCAATGGGGGCACGGCAGCGAAAACTGGGCCTCATAGTGGGAGGCGACACCGGACATGTATCAACGCAGTCCTCCCACCAGCTTTTGTGGGAGCAAATGCTTTTTGAAGTGACGACAGCGCAGACGCAGCGCTCCATTCTGTTTGAGGAGCTCCAGACCATCTGACAGCGATCTGCAACACCGCCTACAGAACATGCTCCAATGATGACAGGAAGACGGAGCGGGGTGACAGGAAGGATGATCAGAACCGACAGTACCACCGTATGACGCCGGGGCACAGTTGCCAAAAACAAAACATAAATAGATATTTCTCCTCTCACCTGTCGTGCTATTTATCCATCTTTTGGTGTGAGTTGACACAGTTTTGAAGATATCAGCCACAGAGGCGTCTGCCTTCTCTGCAACATGAGGACCCAGACACACCAAACCAACATCCAACATCCAACATCCGTGAAATCATCCTGCCACCGATTCTATACACTCAATCAGCCAAAAAGCTGCCCGCAAGGGCCGTCTAGTGCCAATTGTGCTGGTAATACTGCAACAACTGAGGCCACAGATGCTCACTGATGACCCCGACATTGGCCGACCATTGGCCCAGTGTGTCATGCTATGCGGGGTTGAGTCTTTTGCGGAAGATGGCGAGTGACTCTGCTGTCCTGACATTGGTCGGGAGTTCGTTCCACCACTGAGGTGCCAGAGCAGAGAAGAGTCGCGACTTGGCTGGGCGGCCTTTGTTTGCCCTTAGCGATGGCGGTACTAGCCGGCCAGCTGATGTAGTGGAGCGAAGTGCTCGCGCTGGGGCGTGTGGTCTGACCAGTGTTTGGAGGTAGATGGGTGCAGTTCCGTTGACGGCCTCGAAGGCCAGCACCATCGTCTTCATCGTCACCACTGTGTCAGGGCCCTGATAAAACTAGATGCCACTCAGCTTGTGATGGAGGTCATGGTCGCCTGAAGACCTTTAATCCCAACGATAAAAAACTCAACAACAATGTCCCTCTCCAGAAATAATAATAATACCAAATTACAAAGAAGTGCATGAAAAGTTCTTAAATCCAAATTTAATAAAATTGAAGAACATCGTTTTGAGAAAACATCACATAATGCTTGTAAAAACCTCAATACAATTTGAATATGGATGAGGCAGATTTATGTAAAATATATTTATGTAACAGTCTATAAAAAACAACCTGAGTCTGCGTCACATCATTTATTTTATTTGAACATTTTGGTTTGACGTGCACGCTCACGTTAGAACCTTCCTCCCTCTATGATTAGTCTCGCCTTTCACAAAAACCCAATTTTTGGCGAACTTGCTCATTCTTTAAGACTGAAAATGTACTTTTTGATGAATACATTTGCGGCACAATCCCCAGACGACAGCCACACTTTCCACAGCTCCTTCCCTATCAACTGGCAGACAGGCCCAGCTGTTAATACGAGCTAATCTCTGTGTCTAACGCTCGAGGCTGGTGACTGCGCCCCGCTCCTCTGTCTGTCGGAGGTGCTCTCTCTCTCTTGGTCTAAGCTGGCATTTATTGTCGACGGCTAACAGAGGAAGTTCAGGACACACATCAGTGCACACACACACTCAGACACTGCAGCATACTGGCTTGCCTCCCAGTTGGCTTCATTAAATAACACATTGTCAGATCAACTTAACTGACATGTTGTGTGTGTGTGACAGCGGGAGTCAGTTCTGCATCTGTTACTGAGTCACCGTCATTTGGAGGGAAGGAGGAAACAGAGCAGAGGATGACACACTCTCTAACTCTGCTGTACACTCAGACACACTCGTATGGATCAGAGTCTGTGGTGTCCGAGTATGTTTCCTCGTGGATCTGCGTTTCCTCTTTCCTTGAGCCCTGACCAACCATCTCTGCATCACCAGTCACGCCCCTTCCTGTGGACCTCATGGTACCTTATTTTGGAAAAGAAACTGTACAGTGCTCAATGGGGAGAGACAAATATTTTTTTCATACCGCTTGAATTGTGCTATGAATCACACACATGATGTTTGTCCATTTAAAAAGTCATTTTCCAGGTCAAGAAAGTCGCAGCTTGTCGTAAAAAATGTAAAATATCGCCTAGTTTTGTGTTAAACCGCTCAGTGAACTGCAAAGTCTGACTCAACACGTGTCACCAACACCAACATGGCCGCCAACAATAAATCTGTCCATATTGACAACTGCAGTCATGTGAAACGAGAGCTGTCAGTTCTGTGAGCTGCTAATACGGAGGACCGACTCTACAAGGTTTAAGTTACAGGTTTTGGTGAGCATTCAACAAGAGGACGTCACTAACGCGGTTTGTCTCTCTCCATTCACCGCCATACAAAGCTTTCCCAAAATAAGATCCCATGGGGCAAACTGGAAGGGGGGCGTGACTTCTGCTCTCTGTTGACTTGCAATCCAGCTACCATGCTAAAATCACCAAACAGCCCAATTTTATCCTCGGGAGCTTGAGGAAATGGGAGCGAGTCGATCGTCTTGATCTAAAAAACACATTATGTACATCACTTTTATCCCAACTCCTCGCAGCTGCCGACTGCATCCCCACTGAATACCTGACGCCACATTTATTTATGTTTATCACCGCATTAGCTGCTATTTGTGAGCGGTGTGGGGTGTAGAAATAAGATTAGACACAAAACAAAAACAACATTTGAGTGTGGGCGAGAGCAGCTGGGACTGAGTCAGAAACACTCGGAGGCTGCAGCGTGAGGAAATATGGACATAATAAATGCACTTGTGTGTTTATGTGTAATTGAACACTATATTTTATTCTTACTCTGTACGTATGAATCCAAGTGGGAACAACAAGTGGGATTAATAACATCTTATTAATAACACGATTTTGTTTTCATCTAAATCTTAGCAAAACGGCTCAGTCTCAGCAAAACGCTTAGCTCAGGATAAAAGTTGTGAACTACACAGTCAACTGACCACGAAACTGAAGTGAGCAGGATGATTCGAATCAGGACAAGGATTCATGATTTCCACCTCAAACACACACACACACAACACACACACGCCTGCCTCCTGTCGCATACGCTCATTATGTTGACAGCAGCAACAACAAGACCGGTCATTAGGAACGACAGTACAATGATAGTGTCAGAGCAGAGGGTTATTATAGGGGTGAACTGCTGCTGAGTAAGAGCTGCTCTGCCCTTTTTGACATTATACTCTGGATGGTGACACATTTCGCTTCTCCATTAAAGATAAAAATAGCAATGAGGGCAGACAAAAAGCAATAAAAAAACACCTAAACTAAACCACTGGAGGAAATGTAATGACTTCATTTCTATCCAGGACAGCGAGGGAAGTTTCTCCGGCAGACTCAAGGAAAATTAAAGAGCCAACGACGCAGAGATAAGAGCTCTCCTCATGATGAGTGGCGCCGATAAAATAAGAAAAATGGCTGGCAGATATGCGAGCAGTCAGGAGTGCTTGAAAAATGCAGCAAGTGATTAGACTGTAGTTAGGGAGGCAAGAATGAAAAAAGCACGAGGGAGAAGCAGAGATGAAACATGACTGTAGTCTGACAGAGTTTATAATGTTTAAATCGTAGCTGGCAGAGGTGTGTGTACACATTACCTTCAAAGTGTGCTGTCTTGTCTTGTGAATAATATTTGCCTTCAGCTGTCTTGTGGTTGGATAATACATTTGGCATTTTCACTTTTAGGGATTCAGGTGTAGAGTGTCGTGAAATATAGAGAGATTTACTATTTAAATACGAGTCTACAGCCATGCTACGTAGCAGCAATGTGCTATTGCACAAATGCTAACGTCAACAAGCTTACATGTTCACAGTGAATATATTTTCTTGGGCCCCAGCTGGTACCACACAGGGGGGCGAGCTGACCATCGTCTACTTCAGGTCGGTGTATTACTATGGATAAGCAGCTCATACAACCCTGCATCAAAACACCTGAACTATCCCTTTAACCGTCTTAGTTCAGGATGTTGTTGTTGTTATTAAACACAAAGTGCAGCTGAGACTAATCAGATTTTCTATTCAAATATTTGCTCAAACCGATCGCAATGTTTGTTAAGGCTGCAAGAACAAGAGCTGGGTAGGAAACCTCAGTGTCAGTTGCTTGAAGCAGAAGATGCCGAGCCGTGATATTCATACTGCTCGTGGTCTCTGATGATACCTCTCTGCCTGCCAACAGACAGACTGATGTCTCATACCTGTCCAAGTTTTTCTGCCAAAACTCATCGTTGAGGTGTTTTTATCCATCGTTAGTATTTTCCACGTACACTCTTAACCTTAAGTGTCTACCAATTTCAAATCTGTCTGGTTCTGATGACCATTCTGTTGTCGACCATTTGATATCTTTGTCAAATGTTAGCTTTGTTGTTTCGAGCCAGCGGGGTGGCTTGTTTCATGAGTCGTGTCACGCTGTGTTACATTTGCTTCCAACACCGTCAAAACAATGTGCAGCTCAGCAACATCAAAACAGATGATTAGATGATTTGTTTTTCTGACAATGTAAGAAAAGTGTTTTGTGTGCAGTTGAAATCCCTGTTTATTATAGTGATGATCCCTGTCTGCCTGCTGACAAACAAACTGATGTCTAGACCTGTGTCTATATTCTTGGAAGAGTATTGTGGTCCTTGGTATGAGTGAATATACAGAGTATAAAGTGAATATTGTGACTCTAACATTGATCGTAGAAACATTTGATGACGAGTAGAACACAGATCACAATCATTGTTTCATGATAGTTAAAAGGGGAAAATGCATGTTTGATGCTCTAATATTTCATTTAATATCTCATCGTCAGCCTCCCAGCTAACTAACATTAGCTTATTTACCAATTTGGCCGCAGACTACACAACAGCTTCAGTTTACCAAGAACAAGCAGTTAATTAGTTAGTTAAACATTAGCTATTGGGTAGATTTAGTGGTAGCTCATCAAAGATGCCAGCAAAGCGACTCAGTACAGACTGTAAAATAAGCTCAGCAGGAACATCAGATAGGTAAACTATATCTTCAAACCTTACAGTTGGCTGAAAACGACAACAGAGATAATCAGCAGTGTCACAGTGATTCAGTCTGATGGACAAAGTGAAATTTTGACCTGACTGGTCTAGAAGAAAACTGAAGGGATCACCACTCAATCCAAAAGTGGAATTACTTCACATAATGTGAAGTCGTGGTGGCACAAGAGGAAAAGTCAGGGGCTACCAAACTCTGCAGGATTCCTTCTGCAGAGATCGTGAACATCTGGAGAAAATTTCACAGCAATCCGTTCAATAATTGTTGAGATACTTGCATGTGGACCCAAATGGTGGACTGCCATCTCTAGAATCTCACTGCTAGCGGGGCTAAAAATGCTAATATCTGACCTGGTTGAACACATCAAGCAAAACTAAATCAAATATATGACTTTCAGCTGTCATAACGGAGCCATACATTAGATTACTGTAGCGATCGATAGCCGCGGCACAAGCACTTGGTATTGAGCCGCACGCGTGCACTTCAGGCCTCCGTCATCCATATGTATCAGGCCTCACCAGCCCATCATACCGCCACCTCCTCATGCACTTCCCACAGATCAAAAGGCCAGGTGATGTGTGATATGGAAATGACCAAAGCGATTGGCCACGAGCCCTCCTGTTCAAAGGCAGCGCGGCCCGCCTCGTAACATCTAAGGACATCAACATGAATAGCGGCGATAGCTCGGTGATAATAGCTCAAAGGAGACTTTTTGTTGCTGATGGGTAGCTGCTGTATCAAAGGCACCAGCAGGGTTATAAGCAGCCTGTTACCAAAGAAACATCCCTGCTTTCATCAAACCATCAGTAACTGATTACATGCGGATGTGCATGTTTCCCTTTTGCAAATGATGCAACAGTTTGATGCTGTTTACCGTCTTTGACTGTGATTACCGTGACAATTTACTTTCACGCTCACAAGGAGGGATGCGGGAAGTCACTCACAGTAGGGGGTGCTGAGGGGTCGGTCTATGCAATGACGTCATTGTGAATGGTGCGCGACATTCATGTTTTTGTGTTACTTTAAATGGGCCAGAATGACTTATGCATAATAGTTATTACACAACAATTTGAGAACATTTTGCGCCACAGCAGACGGCAAACTGGAACACCAACACACCACGGGTCAAAGCAGCCACATCAGCTACAGTCAACAACAGCAAGGAGATGAAGAAGGAGAGAAAATTCCCCAGACTCCCTTATAAAATCTCCCAATTTTGTGAGCTGTTGAGTTTGGAGAAACTTTCCAAACTTTATGAAACGCTGTCTATGGCAAATTCTTAATCATTTGGGCCTGCTTGAAAATTCGGCATATGTTTTACATTAACTTATTTCTTTTTTTGTGTAAAAAAACATTGTATCTGTTTGTCCCAGCGATGTATGTATATTTGTCACTGTTAACAGAGACTCCAGCCTACAGTATAGTTATTACACTTGATTTATAAACCACAGAAGTGTAGAGCAACTTCAGGCTTTACTTCATCACGTTATGGTTCTTCAGCCCCCTCACCACTCCTACATCTTGCATCCATGCTCACAAGATATCTTATAATCTACAAGACACATGTTCCTCCGTGCTTCAGATGAACTGCTTTGATTTTAATGATTCCACATCCCTGCCCGTGGCTCGGGGGTCTACGCGGTGAGCCGTCTCTTTTATATCTTAGGGTGCGATGAACATTGTAGCATCTACAGGACGCTGGTGAGGCATTTTAGAAATTGTGATATCCTTAACGGTGACTTCAGTAACGGTGCTGAGAGGTATTTTGAGTGCAACAATGAGGGAGACAGAAATATCGCAGTAGTCATCAGAAACAACTTTGAAAAGCCTCTATATTCAGAAATAGAGGAGTGATGTTTAAGAGAAGAAACACTGATAAATAAAGAAAGAAGATATAAAAGAGAATAACATTTGTTCTCATCCTTATTATCATTATCATCACAATCACAGGATCATTTAAAGGACGCTCCCAAATAATATTGTGTCAACATTATTTGACATGTTGACGTGATGGCTGTGTTTGTCTCGTCTAAACTGTTGACAATTATATGTGACACACACAGAATCACTTTGAAGGTTCAATATTTCAGATTTTGAACATAAACACAGGAGCAAACAACTAATTGCGATGTAAAGATGAAGGCATCCTGAGACGTTATCTTTGAAGTTACACTTCCTCTGTGTGCGCTTTAATCCGAGCTTCTCTGTTCTTTGCTTTGAAAGCCGAGGCAGCCGCTCGTGCTTGTTAGTGCGTGTGAGCGTTTCCGGAGGAAGATGGTGGATTGTTGAGTCCGGTCGTCAGACACTGACGCTTTGGGTCGTTGGCGAACAACTCAATCCTGATCTTGATCTGAAACAATCAGCTGATGGATCAGTAACACATTGATAACTAATGAATTGTTTCATTTATCAAGCAACACTGCCTTAAAACTTCGTTCAACAGAAGTGCGTCACTGAATAGAGCAATAAAAAGACGTCCCTCTGTAGGAAAAGGGAGAGAGTCCATACACACATAAACTGTATGTACTGTATATGCACTGTATATATTTATATAGAGCCATGTTCCTCGTGGCTTCTGTCTCCTCTCCGACTAACAAGCGAGGGATTTCAAAGAGACCAAAGGCTGGTGATGAGCTTTGAGCTCGGCTTAATTGGATGCAGCTCAGGCGGTATCTGTAGCTGCAGAGTGAACGGCCCTGGGAGACAAGAGCTGACCACCACACACACACACACACACACACACACACACACTTCTTTCTCACAATTACAATGACAGCTTCAAGACACGTCTTTGTTTACTTGAACTGAGTCCTGTCAAAAAGTGGATTGTTTTTAACACTTGGGCGTGGGATGACGGTCACGTCCAGCCTGAAAAGAAAAACATGTTTTCTGTCCGCACCAAATTAACGTTACCGCCAACAGTTCGACGGGATTAAAAGGATCTCGGGTGTAGATAGCAAGTTTCTCGCTTGCATTCGCATGTTAACATCTAGTCAACATCTTTATCCTGTCGCTGAGTGTTGAGGAGATGAAACATCTGCCAAGTGTGTGAACATTTAGCTTAATGCAAATCAAGTTATGTGAAGTGCATGTTGTATTTTAACAGATACGTCAACGTGCTGTCACTTCAGCCAAGTCATAGCCAAGCCTATGTTCTTAGATCAAATGATAACACAGATGAGGCAATGAGTTTAAAGGAATAGTCTGTGTGGTAGATATGAAACTCGAGCCAGGAGAAGATTAGCTTAGCTTAGCATAAAGACTCAAAACAGCTAGCATGACTGTCCAAAAGTTAAAATTAAAATATGAACCTAGCTTGGACATGCTGACTAGGGCTATTTACTGGCTGTGAGAAGTGACTACCCGAAGTCTTGTCATCACACCAGGAGATAACTGCTCCAGACTGAGAAATACTCGCACACATAACCCCTTGTACAAGCGTATGGGGATTATGTTGTTTTTATATGTATAGTTTTTTAATTACTAAGCTTTAAAAGTGCTGGAAAGCAGATCTGGTTACCTTTGGACGGAGCCAGGCTACCCTGTTTCCAGCCGTTATGCTAAGCTAATCCACCGCCTGCTGCCTGTAGCTTCAATCTCTCAACTCTTGGCAGTAATGTGAATTAAAATGTTTAGGGTATATCTCAGAATATTACACAGACTCAGCCTAGCCTATTTCGAAAGGCCCGAAGACTTAAATTATGCATATAAAGCTGTGAAACAGAGGATGAGCGAGAGAGCAGCTGTACGTGTTGAAGAAGAAGGAACGACCAGGCGTAAAACCCTCACATGAGATGTAAAAAAAATCATCATGGCGAGGATCAAAAAGCCTCCAGTCCATCACGGCTCTGACACGCTCTACGCGAGCTAATTAGGTGAAGGCAGAACTATGTGCTGCAGAGACGGCTAAATTACTTCAGCGGCTCCTCGGAGACACTACCTGCTTCACCTCGCACAGTCCCGCATCCCCTTTCCAAATAACAGTGAGATAAAAAACTGTGTTCATAATGCCGGGGCGGCAAACTTCCCTTCAGTCTGCGACTTCTGCTATGATCCACTGCTTTCATAAAGCTGAACGTCTGAGCGACCCAGCCAGAGCTCCCTGTACGTGCACCATGACAGACGCCCTGTTTCGCGCCGCCACGGCCCTGTTGTGTTGTGGAGCGAGTTACCGAATCCATCAGGGCAAAACAACAGGCCTTTCAATAATGAATAAGCTCGAGACTGTGAAGCTAATAACTCACAGAAAGGCCGGTCGCAGTGAATTCCAACAGGACAACTTACAGGCAGCCATCCAGGAAAGGTGCAGGCCGATATTAAAACTCAGCGAGTTCAACAAATACAGCAGGTTTGTTATCCCCCCGGTGCCTGCTGCTGCGCTTTGCTTTTGGCTGCTTTGATTCCCGCAGTGTAAAACACAGCCAGGGGGGCTAAAGTCACAAAACTGGGATTAGCAACTCAGCCAGATAATTTAAAAAATGCTGCGAAATATCCTAAAATCAACAGGCATGACCGCGTTTTTAATCCTCAACCTATTGGAGTTTTAGTTTCACAGATTCAGCCTGGTCTTTGCTCTAATCCCGCTGTGTGAGCGGCGCCTCAGGTTTGACAGAGAGTTTGAGATAAAAGAAGAGAAGAGGATGAGTACGTGACGCTCATTTACAACATTATTTCTTCGCTAAGCTCCAAAACCGGGACTTGACTCTCTTTAAGAAGAGATCCATACTTTTCTCCCTCCCGCTTTTTCCCTCCGTCTCTTAAATCCTGCCTTCTCTACTCATTTTCTTCTCCTTCTTCTTCGATTTCTCATCCTCCTTTCTTACTGGACCATCTGTGTTGTGACGCATGCAGAGGACAGGGGGGAAAGCGAAGCAGCACCAAGCTCAGCCAATCAGGTCATTTACCAAATCTCAATTGACTGCTGCTCCAGTTTCCATGGAGAAGAAACAACCAGCGGGAGGGGAGGGGAGGCAAAAATCAATGATTCCCCCTCGGGGCCCAGCTTGAGGCCCGTGCCGGACCTGAGATTTGGCGCATAAGAGGGATAAAGCTGGAGTTTCACAGCAGAACACAGTGCTAAATGAGAGATTTTTTTCCCTCTCAGCATGAAAAACATGAAAACATCCCCTCCTCTCCTCTGTGCATGTATTGTCCAGCCTCAGCTCAGGCTGTGTGACAACACCATCCTCTGTGGTTTGTGTGGAGCCGAGCGCAGTGAAGCGGGCTGCAGAGGTAACAAACTGCAGCTGCTTTCTATTCTGAGACGTGAAACCAGGACAGCCAAGGAGACGGTGATCAGGTCCCTGGCTGAACGCTCCACTAAAAGGCTTCAATCCTGACTGCACACCTGTACATCGCTCTCACAGCTATGCATCCCCCTCGATGTAAACACAAGCGGGGATACGGCTGCCACCTGTTGGTGATTCAGCTAAAACTCACGCAGTCACCTTGCTGTTTCCCCTCCGTGATGCTGCAGCAGACTCATTTATCCTCTGCTGCTGCTGCTGCTGCTGCTGCTGCTGCTGGTGCTGGCGGATGCTCTCTTTCACCCCAGCATGACTCAGAGGCCCGGCTGACTATCGAGCCTCTTGCTACTGGTGCTCAGCCACCACCATTCATTGTAAAGCTCAAATGAATTTCATGCAATCCAGCAGAAGAGCAGGTTCGTGGTGTAAAAGAGGGCAGCTTCAGAGCATTTTGAATGTCCTTGACTGGGTAGAAGTGTGAATGTGTGTGTAGGTCAACTTCAGGGACAAGTGAGAGAATGGATGCGCGGAGGTCTTTGTTGTCGTTTCTCTTCTGCTTAAGAAAGCAAACCCAGTTCTGCCTCGTCTAATATTTTATTATCAGCCTTATTTTGCATTTTTCCAGGGATCCTGGAAATCTGGGGTCTCCGTATCAGACGTTGCAGCGTACAGACACAGCTGACATCACTTCCATCAAACAAAACCGTGAAATAATATCCTATAAATTCACTGGCAAACCAAATCTCAGCATGATGAAGGGCGTGAGAGGCAGTTGAAAGTTTTCTTTTGATGCTCAAGTTGATTATTTATTTTGCATTAAAGGGGGTAAAAACTGATATTTCAATGACGCTATCGTGCAAAATGGTGCCCAGAGAGACAAGCTAGCATTACATGGATAACTTTAAAGGAGCACTGTGTAGTTTCGGGGAAGAAATTCACAGTTTGTTTACTCAGTGACGATTTTTCTCTTCTGATTAAAATGTCTTCCTCAAAACTACGTATTGCATCTTTAAGTACTTTTCTTATTCATGACTGGTCAGACGTTCCAGTTAATGAATGCAGTGTTGAGGCTGCATCCCGGATGTAAATACATTCACCCATACATAATTTATTTTTTTATTTATTTATTACCTCAGTAGGCCGACACATCCAAATTAGAGCACAGCACAGAAACACACCCAACATCACTAGATATGCTGAAACTTTGCGTTGCTTTCCGTCTGCACGGATGTTAAAGCAAAACTTCACGGGAGAAAAAGCACAATGTTCTCGACAACAGTACATGGTTACACACACACACACACACACACGCACACACACAAATCTATAGTCTTTGCTCGCATCTCACTGCTGCCGCTCTTCCCTCCTGTTGCCACAGCAACGCAGCACTCGTCTCCATGTCTCATTGACAGCACATGCTCCCTTTAAAAGAAAAAAACACACACACACATCCAACAGCGAGGAGCGAGGAGACGCTCGCGCATACCGTCAACCAGATATGATGCAGGCTGATCACACACACATCATCCAAAGTGAGCCCTCGCTGGCTCCAGCAGGGAGATGAGCAGTGCTGATGTAGTTAGTGGCAGAGGTGAACAGACGCAAGGAGAAATGATAATGGATCTCAAAACAAAAAGAAACTGAAAGGATTCCTATTAAAAAAGACAAATAATGAGCAGATTAAGCCCCTTTTTCACTGACTTTTAAACTATTTCAAATGTGGACGAGAGCCTGTTTTCTCTGCACGAAGCCCAAACAATCAAATTAACACACACACACACACACACACACAACCCTCACATCTTTTACTTCTGAATCCTCTCCTCTGTGTCTGATCCTCGCAGACCGAGAACTGAACGTGTTCCTACCTCACAGTTGTGTCCGGTGAAGCCCTGGCTGCACGTACAGGCGTACTCCCAGGTGTCCTCTGGCCTGACGGCGGATGGCAGTGCCAGGCAGAAGCCCCCGTTGAGGCAGGGTCGGCCTTCGCAGGGGTCCGGGCGAGGTGTGGCCTGGGTCGGGGTGGGCTCGGCCGGGGCCGGGGTGTCCGGGGCCAGCTGGAAGGGAGAGGGGACGGCCCTGATGCTGCTGCTGCTGCTGCTCCGCTGCACAGGAGCAGGAGGAGGAGGAGAAGCAGGGGCTGCCTGAAGCTCCGTGCGATCTGTGTGGGACGGCAGCAGGGAAGTGCCGGCACACTGCACACACTCATCCTCATCCTGATCCTCTTACTCTGGTGTCTTTTCTTCTCTTCTTTCCGTATCGTGTGTGTCTTTCTCCTGCTTCCCTCAGAGCTTAAGCTGCTGCTGTTGGTGCCGGCTGGGCTCAGCGGCAACTGAGAGCTGAGTGAGTGTGTGTGTGTGTGAGAGCGTGTGCTGTGATGTTGAGGCTCAGCTGTGCGCAGGCAGAACGACTGAGAGCAGACTGGCTGATGCTGTGGAGGCTGAGCGAGAGAAGATAGGGATGCGGGAGGAGAAGGGGAGGGCTCTCGCTCCTTTTTGTCTCCGAGTCACTATGACGATGATAGCTGACGACACACGCGCACACACACACACACACCCCTCCACTTCCACCTTCACACACACTCCCCCCTCTCTCCTCTGCTGCACCCTCCTCATTTGGAGTCTCATCATCCATAACCTCTCCTTGAAGCCGGGCTTTCAAGGAGGGAGGGAGGCTGTAGTTTGGGAAGAAGGAGGAGGAGAAGGAGGGATGCTGCTGGTGGTGGTGCTGGTGGTGGTGGAGAAAATCCTCATCAGCTTGCCATATGATTAGCTGCTTTTCCAGTAACATAACCAGAATAACAGGCGGTGTAGCTACAAGTGAGGTGATGCAGTGACTAAAACAGCAGACTCATGCTGGTGGAGGGAGTCAAGGTGGTTCAAACAGGTCCCAGAGGTCAGCTCTTATTCAACACGGTATACAACAACTTCACTTCACT